>NW_006790426.1:1001828-1007584 GCF_000442215.2 Lipotes vexillifer | reverse complement strand
GGGAAAGAGAGGAAGGAAGGCAATGTGTGGATTCTAAAAGACTTGAGAGACACGTGACCCTGGTGCTGGGACTCTTTTGGACGCTGAAATGAACCAACAAACTCTGAAAAAGAAAACTGTGAGGCAGGCACAGAAACTTGAAAGCTGAGCAGATATTTGATGACATCGGAGAATTATTATCACCACCCTCACTCTCTGCATGCCCGGTTTCCTTCTCAACGCTGAATTCTCAGCTTAACTATCATCTTTTCAAAGAGATTTTCACTGACCATCTTTCCTAGATAGCTCCCCCTTCTCTTAGCATCCTCTTCTTTTACTGCATACAACTGACAACTCGTAATTATTTGTTTGCTTTTTCTGTCCGTCTCTCCTACTAGAGTGAAAACTCCATGAAACCCATGGCTCTCTTAGCTCTCATCTCCCCCGTGCACACATAGCTAGAAGCACAGTAAATGCACAGTATTGATTTCCTGAATGAATGATCAGTAAATCTTAGGGAATTCTGGGGTTTCAAAATCCTTTCCCCATCCCTGCTTTTAACTTTTATCTGAAATTCACAGAGCCCTGTAAGGTGGGAAGTTACATTTTGCCATTTTTTCTTAGTGAGGTCAAATGTGAGTGTTGTCCTCAAGATCACAAATAATTGTTCTGAATCAGCAAAGCCAGGTCAAAACACAGTCTTTCCGATTTGAAACCTGATGATCTTTCTGTTCCAAGAAGTTTTCGTTCAGAAGTGTCTGAACATCTAAAAATAGTCATTTTAATAGTTAAACTTATACTTGAGTAATTGGTGGGAGAGAGGGAGCTCTGTTTCAGGACATATTCATTTTCTCTGTTCATAGAGGCCAGGGTAGGGAGCACCTAAGATGTTGCATATCTGGGTGCGAGCAGTAGTATATCGTACATGGAAAGTGAGTATCTTTGAAGTGTATATGTTTGCGGTTTGCTCTCCCAGCTGCAGGTGGTCTCCTGGGGTGGATTTGGCAGCTCATTTCTGTCAGTGTGGTAACACATTTTCTTTTTTTTTTTTTTTTTTTTTTTTTTTTTTGGCTGCTTTGGGTCTTTGTTGCTGTGTGCAGGGGCTAGTCTTCATTGCCATGCACGGGCTTCTCACTGTGGCGGCTTCTCTTGTTGTGGAGCCTGGGCTCTAGGCGCGTGGGCTCAGTAGTTGCGGCTTGTGGGCTCTAGAGCGCAGGCGCAGTAGTTGTGGTGGGCGGGCTTAGTTGCTCCGCGGCATGTGGGTTCCTCCTGGACTAGGGCTCCAACCCGTGTCCCCTGCACTGGCAGGCGGATTCTTAACCACTGTGTCACCAGGGAAGTCCCATACCTCTGTCTTTTTCTTTGTCTCTTTCTCTCTTTCTCCATCTCTCTGTCTCTTTTTCCTCTAAATGTCTCTATCTCCATCACTTTCTCTGTCTCTCTATCTCTTTTTCTCTTTCTCCAACTCTATACCTTGATTTCTGTTTTAGTCTCTATTTCACTCTCTCTGTTTCTTTCTGTCTCTTTTTCTGTCTCTGTCTGTCTCTTTCTGTCTCAATTTCCATCTCTCTACCCTTAACCTCCTGCCTCTTCCCAGCTTCCGCCACATTGTTTTCTGCTCCCCATTCACTGAAAGCCTTATTAAGAGAACTGTCCACAACTGTTGCTTTCCATTTCACCTCCTCCCTTTCCTCCATCCAGTCTGCACTGGTTTCTCTTCTTTCCCTTCTGCTCAAACTGTCTTTGACAAAGAACTGGACATTTTCCATATTTTTCCAGATCTGATGGGCTATTCCCTTGTTACTTGCCCTCAGAAGCAGTGGACACCTACCGTTCCTTTTTCATTGAATGATTACTCTTTGGGGGTGTTAGGATCGATTAACCGCCACAAGAAGTAATCACAAAATCTCAGTGGCTTAACAGTGTCATAGTTATAATAAAGGGGAAAGAATAGGGAGGATCGTGTGGGAGATTTTTATGGGCGAGGCTTGGAGTAACATACATCACTTCCACCCATATTCCGTTTGCCGTTTGTTATTCCCTTGGTCCTTCCTGGGTGCATGGGGTGCTAAGAAATGTTGCCCCTTGCTGGGCGTGTACTTCCCAGCAATAATCCTACACTTGGGACAGTGAGTTTGAGCCTGGGGTGGGGGGGCAGTTAACCCATCTCGCCCATAGGTGGAGAGACACGCAGGTGCCAGGTCAGGTATGTATGGCTCAGGTCTGCAAAGCAGTGCTCAGCGTACTGTCTCCCCAAATCTTCTTTGGCCAGTGGAGGTCACTTTTCCCAGGTCACCCTGTTTTTCCCCTAGTGTGGGTCTTAACTCCTTATGAAGACACCCCACAGATGAAGATTTCACGGGGCACCCAGATCGCTTTCGCACCTAGATCTTCTCTGGAAAGTGGACTGTTTGATCCAGGATGCTCTCTTCTAGGTCCCCAGTGGAAGCTAAATTGTCCTGATACAGAGGAACTGGATTTCTTGGTGGGAGGCACATTTTAATAATTTCTCATTTAACGTGTTCCCTGTGCTCTTTGGGCTCTCGTCTGTACTCTGGGGTCATTTGGGTCATAGAAGGAACACAGTTACCCAGCACCACACCACAATTCTGCAATCCTTTCTATGTCACATTAGAAACAACAAGAAGCATATATCATGGGTACAACGTGTGTAGACAGTTACTGGCTTTATTCCATGTGGATGCTTAAGGCTTTTTATTTTAATATGCCCACAGAAATCATAGGAGCTCTCAACATGTTCCTCCTTTATCTGGAGGAAGATTTATGATATGGTGGGTCTCTTAATGGTGTCCCCGTTTGATCACAGAGGCTGGCTCAGAATCAGACACGTCCTGGGGTTTGCATGGGGAAGGAAGAACTGGACACTCAAGCCAGGCAATCCGTTTGCATAAAGAGCCATCCAGCTGGGTGGCAGGTTGGAGAGTATCCAACTCTGCTTGACTGTGACTCCCCCAGCCCTCGGAGAGTCTCCGTATAGGCTTCCACATCTTCTCTCTTGCGAACATACCTTACTGTCTAAGATTTAGTCGATAGGGCACACCGTCAACATAAGATCTGTGTCTGTTCCTGATGATTAGCATTCTCGGAGCACTCCACGGCCTCTCAGAATTGCCGAAAAGCTGTTAGCCCAGGTCATTTATAACCACTGCACTGTAATACCTGAGAAATTGTAGGCACAAGAAGCAGGGTACCTGAGGCCAGAGCATCCCAAGGCCCACCTCTGGCCATCTTCACTTCGGTGCAGAATAATTCATTTGAATAAATATTCATTGAACAGTTAATATTCTATGCCCAGTTCTAGGTAATTAGGGATATAAACAATAAACAAAATAACAGTGGATGCTCTGACCCCCCCTTCAGGACTTAAGGACCTAACTTCCAGCTGCTGTTGAGTGCTGTTGGCTGACAGACTTCAGTTGTCAACCCTCTTCCACAGCTGACTCAGCTAGAGCAGGTTGCCTCACCCAAGATCACATCCCCATCCCGTGGCAGCCCATATGTAATGATTGATCTGAAGGTCTAACCCTGCAGGGCCATCCCAGCTTCAGAGTTCCCCACAGGGTTGGCTGAGGCCCTGTTGAGACTGCATTGCAGCCCAACCGTTCCCTTTGCCCAGTTCTGCTTCCTGCCCCTTCCTTCCTCAGGGGGTGTCCTCAAGAGTCCTCATCAGTAGCCTTCCTGCATGCTAATATCTGTGTCGGGGTCTGCTTCCCCGGGAGCCCAAACTGAAACAATGGGATGTTGAGGAGCTCTTCTGATTTGAGGAGCTCACAGTCGAGCTATAGAAATAGATGTGCAAGTGACAGTAATCCATCGTGTAAGTACTGTGCTCCAGTTGGAGTGGGAGCTAGTGCTATAAGGACATTGAGAAAGAAGTGACAGAAACCTCTTCCCCTCTTATCCTTCCTTTCCATCAAAAGAAGAGCACAGGGGCCCTGTCCTAAATGGCAGCAAGGATGTAGGATCGTTATCACTTGGCATAGCCAGGATGTGAAAGGATGTCCATGAGCCATTCATTCTTATTTCTCTTTCACAACTTCCTCTCTACACTTGCATGACACCTTGATTTTCATTTCAAGTGGTGGGTGGGGCTTTCAACAGCTCCCAGGTAGGCATTGCATGTTCTGCCATGGATCTCAGAGGCCAGCTCCCAGCTAATGCGTTTCGGAAGATCAGTAACCCAGGTTGTTCCCAGACTTGCTAAAGCAGATTTAACATCTATAATGTAAAAAAAAAAAAAAAAAAAGGCTCAAAGAAAGAAGAGAGCTCATCAAAAGTGAGCTAGATTACATCATTAGACCTTTAATTAACCTGATGGCTTGGACTTGAGAAAAATCAACAGAGCTTTCTCACTTGTAGCAAAGAATAAATCTAATATTTTATGTGCAGATATTTATCTTTTTGTTCTATTTCAGCATGCAGTTTCTTTGGTGGGTGCCTGTTGGGCTCGTTTTCTTTTTGAAAGTTTAAATATGAAAACTTTTTTTTTTTTTTTTTTTTACTGGAAATGTAATAACTATATTTGGAATAAGATTTTAAAAGATCTTAAAAGTTAAAAAAAAACTTGACAGGAAGTAAGTAGCGTTTTGATTTGAAAAGCTTTGTGTGTGTATGGAGGGGTGTAAAGGGGCACGAAAGCATTTTTACATGCTAAATAAATAAATAAATAAGTAAATAAATAAATATTTTAGGTTTAAATTTGTTCCTAGGACTTTTGAATTGTTTATTTCATCAGGTGAATTGTTTATTTCACCAGGAGCTCACTGGGCAACAAAGTACTGCATTAGGTACTTCGAAGAGACCTCAAAGAAGTTCTAATTTAATTAATCTAAATCTATGTAATGCACACCTGTAGCTATACTGTTCTGTTCAGTGTTCATGTGTAAAGACAATTCTCTTAGCATCACAAGTTACTCGTGAACAGCACGCATTAAACCTGGCAGCGCCCGGGACACCTTACAGTTCTTTCTTTCCCCATTCATTAGTCGAGGCTTGATAGTTACCTTAAGGGTCTGCATAGCTATACTTAGGTTTTCCCTTTGTTCCTTCCTTTGTGATTCCAGCACTTAGTATTCATAAAAAAAAAAAATTCAGATCAGCATTGAATAAGTCAGGCTGAGTTTTAGGAAATACAGACTATTCTGGCTTTATATGGCAGAAACTTAGGCAATTAGGTATTCACAGCCTCACTGGAGGGCCTGGAGGGTCAGATTCAAGGTTGAGCCTGGAGGTGTAACTCCCAGGACCATAGTGTCGTAAACGCACAGTTTCCTGACACTGATTGGAAGGGCAGCAGAGGACACCAAATGGACGGGCAAGGGCTTACCTTCTTCAGTAGGTAAGAGAAAGGGAAAAGGAACTGCAGACACATATATTAATGATTGATTTTTTTCCCCAAAACAACGCAGAAAATGAATAATCCAGCTGAGTGTACTTTCCACCATTCTTATGTGACTAAATTGCGGTAATGGGAGTCAAATGACCCTTTGGCCTGGGAATGTGATAACTTGGCTACAGGGTCATCGTTTTCACAAAGTGGCGAGAAAGCAGCAGAGCAGGACAGGAGTTCATCATGTGAGCGGGGGGCAGGGACTTCTTAGTGACATTTTGGAGAGCAGAGCACAGGACTAGTAATGATGTGTGAGGGAAGGTAATGAAAGGAAACGGTACTAATAGATATTTTTTAATGGTATTTAAGAAACACAGGGCTTCCCTGGTGGCGCAGTGCTTGAGAGTCCGCCTGCCGATGCAGGAGA
>NW_006790426.1:998799-1001586 GCF_000442215.2 Lipotes vexillifer | reverse complement strand
CAAAACGCAAGGAAAAAAAAAAAAAAAAAAAAAGAAACACAGATAAAGATGTTGAAATTACTGTGAAATCATGCTTTGGTTGTTGAACACTTTTAGAAACCTTCCTGTTACTCTGAGCTCGGCCACATGGATGATGGCTTTGATATGGTTCCAGAAATTGACCACAAATCTTCATCCTTAAGGATTTTTATGTCTGTTCCTTAACATCTCAGTGGTGCCCCTGTTTTTTTTTTTTTTTTAAAATAGGTAATTCGTGTTTATGTGAATGTTCATATCACACAGGGTAGCCTGAACACGTGGCTTCTGAGGCAAGTGAATCGGAGGAAGTAATCCCTAAAAAGCCACGTCTTTGGGGAAGTTTCTCCTCCCTGAGTTCTCTGTGATATCATCTCTCTGATGTCAAACTCAACTGTATTATTTTCAGCTCTGTGTTCCAGGCATTGTGGTAGATGCTGGGGAGACAAAATGGTTAAGGCAACCGTGAGTATTCACAGCAGCTACTAGTTCATTGGAAGAGCTAACAAAACTTCCACGTACATAGTTGTTCAAGCAGTGTTTACTCAGGGCCGTAGACCAGGCCTGAGGCTGTCAAGATGAGTAGGATAGACATGGTTTCTGCCTTAGTGGAGCTTGTGGTTTAGTGGGAGAAGTGATTACCACTGAATGTGTTATGTGCCGTCAGTGTATGAGCAGGTGTAATGAGAGTACAAAAGGGGGCAACTCCCCTCGTCAATAAGCTTGTAAGGTCCTAGGTCATAAGGTCGATCAAGGCTTTCCAGAAGAATTGATGTGTATGGTGAGAGCAGAAAAATGAGTAAAATTGGTCAAGGAAAAAGAGGGGTGGAGACGATAGAGATGTGTATTAAACAGAGGAACGATATTTACTAAGCTCCTGACCAGTGTTGGCTGTAAGGAATAGTATCTCTTAGTGGGCCATGACTGGTTCCCTTCTGTGTCAGGGACTGCTAGTGCCTTAATGCATGTTTTCTCCTTCTCTGTTACTAGGACCCTAGACTTTTAGACCAGCGCATGGCCACATGGAATAAAGATGACATATCCTACCCTGTCTAATAGCCAGAAGTGGTCACGTCACATGGTGTTAACCAGTACAATATAGTGTGTATAGTAACTTTCACTTCCAGGATAATTCCATGGAGAGGATGTGCTTCTCCTTCACCTCCCATTTTTTTCCCTCCATGTTAACTGGGGCTGGAGGAACCATCTTGGGCCATATGAGTGTATGCCATTTGCCAAGGACGACTGAGTTATAAGATGCAAGGAATCTGGGTTCTTGATGGTAGTAATAGAGCAGCCCTGTCTGTCTTGGACTTCCTGTCTTTACATTGGGGAGATGAAATAAGAACCTGTACCTTTTAAAAAATAAATTTATTCATTTATTTGCTACTTTTGGCTGCGTTGGGTCTTCGTTGCTGCGCACGGGCTTTCTCTAGTTGCGGCGAGCGGGGGCTACTCTTCGTTGTGGTGCGCGGGCTGCTCATTGTGGTGGCTTCTCTTGTTGCGGAGCACGGGCTCTAGGCACGCAGGCTACAGTAGTTGTAGCACACGGGCTCGGTAGTTGTGGCTCACGGGCTCTAGAGCGCAGGCTCAATAGTTGTGGTGCACGGGCTTAGTTGCTCCGCAGCATGTGGGATCTTCCCGCACGAGGGATGGAATCTGCGTCCCCTGCATTGGCAGGCGGATTCTTAACCACTGCGCCACCAGGGACATCCCCAAACTTGTACCATTTTAAAGTCCCTGTTGTTTTGGGTTTTCTATCATAGCGCAAAATAAACCTAACAAATCCATCTTTCGTTGCCCTATCCACCTCTGACTGGCTCGTGAAAAAGCAATAATTAAATTTTTGACTCTTATTTATAAGCTGGTTTGATCCACTTGGTAACGTTACCGAGTCCAGGCTTGTTCTGCTCGCCACATGACAGGCCAATAAATCAAGAGACGAGGCGTTGGGGCACGAAATAGTGACTTTTTTCGGACAGCCAGCAGAGTGAGAAGCTGGTGGACTAGGGTCCCAAAGGACCGTCTTCCCTGAGATAGAATTCAGACTTCTTTTATACTAAAAGGGCAGGGGGTGTCTGGCTGGTTGTTACAGAATTTTTTGCTCTTGCAGTTGTCCATGTAGGTCTGGTCACAGTGTTCCTATAAACCTCCCACAAGACAAATGTTATTCTCTGTTCTGCAGCTTTTAATCTCTGTATGAATGGAAAAGTATTATACCTTTAAAGGTCAGAGCCCTGAGAATGGGCTATCCTGTATATTTCAGGCCATAGGGAACATTCTTTTACAGAAGTGCAGAGCCCACATGACTAAGCACGGGCAACAGAACGCGAGGGTTAGAACTAAAGGAATAGATCCAGTGTGGAGTCGGGTTTGTTCTTCTCTGTCACAGTAACGCGCTAAGATGTCTTTCCTAGGTGAATCCTTGAGCTGTTGCGAACAGGGATACGGTCTTTGGGCTTTTTCTCTTAGATTAAATTGTATTTTGTTTCAGGCCCCTGCCCAAATCAACATACATATTCAGTGCATTTGTGCTTCCGTTGTCTGACATTTCTTCTTCCTTTCTCTGGGTAAAGAAAGAAAGAAGTAGTCAGTGGTGGTGGTGGTTCTGCTGGGCTGTGTGTGTTAGTGAGTAAACAGACAATTTAGAAAATGAAGGTGGAAGGAGAGGCTGGGAGAGCTGATTGGTATGGTTAAATCAAGTAGGCAAATGGCACCATTTACAGGGAGTGCTTCCACTGATCACCTTTTTTTTTTTTTTTTTTTTTTAAC
>NW_006790426.1:985675-998095 GCF_000442215.2 Lipotes vexillifer | reverse complement strand
CAAGAAAAAAAAAAAAAAAAAAAAAAGAAACACAGATAAAGATGTTGAAATTACTGTGAAATCATGCTTTGGTTGTTGAACACTTTTAGAAACCTTCCTGTTACTCTGAGCTCGGCCACATGGATGATGGCTTTGATATGGTTCCAGAAATTGACCACAAATCTTCATCCTTAAGGATTTTTATGTCTGTTCCTTAACATCTCAGTGGTGCCCCTGTTTTTTTTTTTTTTTTAAAATAGGTAATTCGTGTTTATGTGAATGTTCATATCACACAGGGTAGCCTGAACACGTGGCTTCTGAGGCAAGTGAATCGGAGGAAGTAATCCCTAAAAAGCCACGTCTTTGGGGAAGTTTCTCCTCCCTGAGTTCTCTGTGATATCATCTCTCTGATGTCAAACTCAACTGTATTATTTTCAGCTCTGTGTTCCAGGCATTGTGGTAGATGCTGGGGAGACAAAATGGTTAAGGCAACCGTGAGTATTCACAGCAGCTACTAGTTCATTGGAAGAGCTAACAAAACTTCCACGTACATAGTTGTTCAAGCAGTGTTTACTCAGGGCCGTAGACCAGGCCTGAGGCTGTCAAGATGAGTAGGATAGACATGGTTTCTGCCTTAGTGGAGCTTGTGGTTTAGTGGGAGAAGTGATTACCACTGAATGTGTTATGTGCCGTCAGTGTATGAGCAGGTGTAATGAGAGTACAAAAGGGGGCAACTCCCCTCGTCAATAAGCTTGTAAGGTCCTAGGTCATAAGGTCGATCAAGGCTTTCCAGAAGAATTGATGTGTATGGTGAGAGCAGAAAAATGAGTAAAATTGGTCAAGGAAAAAGAGGGGTGGAGACGATAGAGATGTGTATTAAACAGAGGAACGATATTTACTAAGCTCCTGACCAGTGTTGGCTGTAAGGAATAGTATCTCTTAGTGGGCCATGACTGGTTCCCTTCTGTGTCAGGGACTGCTAGTGCCTTAATGCATGTTTTCTCCTTCTCTGTTACTAGGACCCTAGACTTTTAGACCAGCGCATGGCCACATGGAATAAAGATGACATATCCTACCCTGTCTAATAGCCAGAAGTGGTCACGTCACATGGTGTTAACCAGTACAATATAGTGTGTATAGTAACTTTCACTTCCAGGATAATTCCATGGAGAGGATGTGCTTCTCCTTCACCTCCCATTTTTTTCCCTCCATGTTAACTGGGGCTGGAGGAACCATCTTGGGCCATATGAGTGTATGCCATTTGCCAAGGACGACTGAGTTATAAGATGCAAGGAATCTGGGTTCTTGATGGTAGTAATAGAGCAGCCCTGTCTGTCTTGGACTTCCTGTCTTTACATTGGGGAGATGAAATAAGAACCTGTACCTTTTAAAAAATAAATTTATTCATTTATTTGCTACTTTTGGCTGCGTTGGGTCTTCGTTGCTGCGCACGGGCTTTCTCTAGTTGCGGCGAGCGGGGGCTACTCTTCGTTGTGGTGCGCGGGCTGCTCATTGTGGTGGCTTCTCTTGTTGCGGAGCACGGGCTCTAGGCACGCAGGCTACAGTAGTTGTAGCACACGGGCTCGGTAGTTGTGGCTCACGGGCTCTAGAGCGCAGGCTCAATAGTTGTGGTGCACGGGCTTAGTTGCTCCGCAGCATGTGGGATCTTCCCGCACGAGGGATGGAATCTGCGTCCCCTGCATTGGCAGGCGGATTCTTAACCACTGCGCCACCAGGGACATCCCCAAACTTGTACCATTTTAAAGTCCCTGTTGTTTTGGGTTTTCTATCATAGCGCAAAATAAACCTAACAAATCCATCTTTCGTTGCCCTATCCACCTCTGACTGGCTCGTGAAAAAGCAATAATTAAATTTTTGACTCTTATTTATAAGCTGGTTTGATCCACTTGGTAACGTTACCGAGTCCAGGCTTGTTCTGCTCGCCACATGACAGGCCAATAAATCAAGAGACGAGGCGTTGGGGCACGAAATAGTGACTTTTTTCGGACAGCCAGCAGAGTGAGAAGCTGGTGGACTAGGGTCCCAAAGGACCGTCTTCCCTGAGATAGAATTCAGACTTCTTTTATACTAAAAGGGCAGGGGGTGTCTGGCTGGTTGTTACAGAATTTTTTGCTCTTGCAGTTGTCCATGTAGGTCTGGTCACAGTGTTCCTATAAACCTCCCACAAGACAAATGTTATTCTCTGTTCTGCAGCTTTTAATCTCTGTATGAATGGAAAAGTATTATACCTTTAAAGGTCAGAGCCCTGAGAATGGGCTATCCTGTATATTTCAGGCCATAGGGAACATTCTTTTACAGAAGTGCAGAGCCCACATGACTAAGCACGGGCAACAGAACGCGAGGGTTAGAACTAAAGGAATAGATCCAGTGTGGAGTCGGGTTTGTTCTTCTCTGTCACAGTAACGCGCTAAGATGTCTTTCCTAGGTGAATCCTTGAGCTGTTGCGAACAGGGATACGGTCTTTGGGCTTTTTCTCTTAGATTAAATTGTATTTTGTTTCAGGCCCCTGCCCAAATCAACATACATATTCAGTGCATTTGTGCTTCCGTTGTCTGACATTTCTTCTTCCTTTCTCTGGGTAAAGAAAGAAAGAAGTAGTCAGTGGTGGTGGTGGTTCTGCTGGGCTGTGTGTGTTAGTGAGTAAACAGACAATTTAGAAAATGAAGGTGGAAGGAGAGGCTGGGAGAGCTGATTGGTATGGTTAAATCAAGTAGGCAAATGGCACCATTTACAGGGAGTGCTTCCACTGATCACCTTTTTTTTTTTTTTTTTTTTTTAACCTTTTATATTAGAAGAGTTTTATATTTAGAGAAAAAAATATGGAGATAGTAAAGAGTTTTCCTATATACCCCACAGGCAGTTTCCCCTCTTACTAGCGTCTTACATTAGTATGGTGCATGTTATGATTAATGGACCAATATTCACACATCCTGATTAACTAAAGTCTATACTCTTTTCACATTTCCTTGGTCTTTAATGAATGTCCATTTTCTGGTCCAGGATCCCATCCAAGATAACCACACTACAGTTAGTCTTCACGTCTCCTTTTGTCCCCGTTGTCTTTGACAGTTTCTCAGATCTTTCTTGTTTCTGATGACCTTGACAGATTTGGGGCATATTGGTCAATTATTTTGAAGAATGTCCCTCCGCTGGGATTTTTCTGTTATTTTTCTCATGATTAGCCTGAGGTTTTGGGGATTTGGGGACGTAGGCCACGGAGGTAAAGTGCCATCCTCATCACATCCTACCTAGCGTAAGTACTACCAACATTCATTACTGTTGATGTTGACCTCGATCGTGGCTGGGGTAGTGTCTTTCAGGTTTCAACACTGTAAAGTTACTCCTATTTTCCCCATTTTCATACTGCCCTCTCTTTAAGGAGGTCACTGTGTGCACCTTAGGGTGTGGGCAGTTAAGCTCCTCCCCTTTGGAGGTTAGAGGATCTGTGTAAGTTATTTAGAATTCTGCACAGAGCTTTGCCTCTTCTCTCCCGTGGGTTATTTATTTGTGTATTCAGCCACTGATTTCTATCAGTATGGACTCATGGATATTTATGTTATACTTTGGGTTCTGATCCAATATTACTTAATTTTCTTGTTCAGATTGTTGTTCCATCAGGAGCTCTTTCAGTTGATTCCTGAATTCCTTTGACTTTCCGTCATCAGTGTGGCTGTTTTTTTTAAGCACCTCCTTACCTTTTATCACTGTTTTTTTTGCTACGAGATGTTGCTACGGGCTCAACTTTTGCTTATTTCCTGCTCCAGTCCCTGGATTAGCCATTGCTCCAATGAGCCATGGTTCCTTTCCTTGGAGAATGGCGTAAGAAACCAAGATCTGGATGCTAGGAGTGCCCTAACTCTTGGGTGTTGTCACATCCAGGCCCTGTCAGATGGCAGCAAGGACTCACGTGTGTGTGTGCTAACCTGTGTCTATGCGCATATCTATAAATGTTTCTCTGTGTCACTATATCTATATTAATCTCAGTATGAGCTCATACTGATGTCTCCAAATCTAATCCATTACCACATGGATAATTCTAGCCCTCTCCCCACATTTATCTGCAAAATCCCACTCCGGTAGTGAGACACCTGCCCCCACCATCTGCCATCTGAATTAAACAATTCACTGAATTGTTTAATTCCAGTATAACACGTGTAGCAATGTCAGAATTGTTAACCTGTACTTGTGGGAAAGAAGTTTGTCAACAGGAGTACAGAGCTCACGTACAATTTACTTTGTCTTTAGTCTTATAGATTCCACTCATTTCCAGAGTTACTTAGATTAACACCTTTCTCCTCTACCCTAGGTTGTTTCATACTAAATGATTCTTTAAAAATTTGTACCCATGAAGGTTTATTCCTCATTGTCTTTAGTTTCATGGTTTTGACAAATGCATAGAGTCATGTACCCGCCATTACAGTATCTTACAGAATAGTTTCACCATCGTAAACAATCCCTATGCTTCACCTATTCAACCCTTTTCCCCACCTTCTGGACCGCTGGCAACTAGTGATCGTTTTTTTTTAATGTTGTTACGGGTTTGCTTTTTCCAAAATGTGATATAATTCTAATCGTGTAGTATGGAGGATTTTTACAGTGGCTATTTTTACTTAGCATTATGTATTTAATGTTCATCTATGTCTTTCTATGGTTTGAGAGCTCATTTCTTTTTTATGTTGAATACTGCTCTGCTATATGGATAAACCATAGTTTGTTTATCCATTCACCTATTGAAGGACATCTTGGTTACTTTCTGTTGTTGGCAACTATGAATAAAGATACTGTGAATTTCACAGTGCAGAGATAAGTTTTCAACTCAGCTGCATAAGTACCTAGGAGCACAGTTGTTGGCTGGTATGGTTAGAGTATGTTTGGTTTTGTACGAAACTGCCAAACTGTCTTCCAAAGTGGCTGTACCGTTTTGCATGCCCACCAGCAGTGAGTGAGAGAGAGTTTCTGTTGCTCCACACCCTTGCCAACAGTCAATATTGTCAGGTTTACAAAAAAGCTATCCTGGGCAGGGTTTTCCTGGTGGTGCAGCGGTCGAGAATCTGCCTGCTAATGCAGGGGCCACGGGTTCAAGCCCTGGTCTGGGAGGATCCCACATGCCGCAGAGCAACTAGGCCCGTGCGCCACAACTACTGAGCCTGCGCGTCCGGAGCCTGCGCGTCTGCAACAAGAGAGGCCACGACAGTGAGAGGCCCGTGCGCCACGATGAAGAGTGGCCCCCGCTCGCCACAACTAGAGAAAGCCCTCGCACAGAAACGAAGACCCAACGCAGCAAAAATAAATAAATAGTTAATAAACTCCTACCCCCAACATCTTAAAAAAAAAAAAAAAAAGCCATCCTGATTGGTATGTAGTGGCAACTCATTCAATTCACAGTTTCCTAATGACGAATGATACTGAGCATATTTTCATATGCTCACTTGCCACCTGTATATCTTCTCTGATGAGATGTGTATTAAGGTTTTTCAACTACCTGATCAACTTTTCAGAATCTGTAAATCCCACCTGTGCTTGTTACTGTGGCCCGTGTCATTTTATTATTGGAAAAAAAACACCCAATTCTTAGAGATGTTCAAGAGTATTAAACACTTAATTGGAATGAATGAGTAGAAAGAACCTGTTTGTAACCTGACGATCTGAAAGCAAGAATAGGTGCTGAGCTTTAGATTTTGGACCCAACAGTAAAAAAGGACATGGATCTAATAGGTAAGACTTAGATGTCTTGGTGATCCTAACATCTTCTTTCCTCAGTCTCTATCATTTTTGTTTTCCATGGCATTTGTGTTCCGATCTGTGAGTTTGGGATCACTTGGAAATCCATTAGGATGGTCACGAGAACCATTCTGGTGCATGTAATCCTGACTCAAGACTTGAACAGCCCTAGGATTTGAACCATCTCCCATGAGAAGATGTCCAGCATTGAGAAAACCATTTCAAATGACCCAAGTACAGGCATACCTGGAAGATATTAAGGTTTCGGTCCTAGACCACCACAGTAAAGTGAATATTGTAATCAAGTGAGTCACACAAATTTTTTGTTTTCCCAGTGCATATAAAAGCTATACTTAATACTTTATTAAGTATGCGATAGCATTATGTCCAATAAAAAAGGTACATACGTTAATTTAAAAAGTTTATTGCTAAAAAATGTTAACCATCGCCTGAACCTTCAGTGAGTTGTAATCTTCTTGCTGGTAGACATTCTTGCCTCGATGTTGATGGCTGCTGACTGATCAGGGTGGTGGGTACTGAAGGTTGGTGACAATTTCATAAAATAAGACAACTATGAAGTTTGCTGCCTCGATTGACTTTTTCTTTCATGAATGATTTCTCCGTAGCATGCAGTGCTGTTTGATAGCATTTTACCCACAGTAGAACTTCTTTCAAATTGAAGTCAGTGTTCTCAAAGCCTGCTGCCGTTTCATCAACTAAGTTTATGTAATTTTTCTAAATTCTTTGTTGTCATTTCAACAGTCTTCACAGCATCTTCACCAGGAGTAGGTTCCATCTTAGGAAACCACTTTCTTTGCTCATCCGTAGGAAAGCACTTCTCACCTGTGCAAGTTTTATCGTGAGATTGAAACAATTCAGTCACATCCTCAGGCTCCGCTTCTAATTCTCGTTCTCTTGCTGTTTCCACCACATCTGCCGTTGCTTCCTCCACTAAAATCTTGAACCCCTCAAAGACATCCCTGAGGGTTGGAATCAACTTCTTTTAAACTTCTATTAATGTTGATATTTTGATCACTTCCCATGAATCATGAGTGTTCTTAATGTCATCTAGAATGGTGAATCCTTTCCAGACAGCTTTCAGTTTACTGTGCCTAGAACCATCAGAGGAATCCCTATTGCAGCTATGACCTTACAAAACGTATTTCTTAAATAATACGGTTTGAAAGTCGAAATTACTCCTTGATCCACGGGCTGCAGAATGGATGTTGTGCTAGAGGGCATGAAAATGCCATCGCACTTTAATGCCATCGCACCTCTCCGTCAAAGCTCTTGGGTGACCAGGTACATTGTTAATGAGCGGCAGTATTTCAAAAGAAATCTTTTTTTCTGAACAGTAGCTCTCAACACTGGACTTAAATTTTTCAGTAAACCATGGTGTAAAAAGGTGTGCTGTCATCCAGGCTTTGTTGTTCTATTTATGGAGCACAGGAAAAGTAGGTTGAGCATATATTTTAAGGGCCCTAGGATTTTGGGAATAGTAAATGAGCATTGTCTGCAACTGAAGTCACCAGCTACATTAGCCCCTAACAAGAGATTCAGCCTCTCCTTTGAAGCTTTGAAGCCAGGCATTGACTTCTCCTCTCTGGCTATGAAAGTCCTAGATGGTGTCTACTTAGAGCCGAAGGTTGTTTTGTGTACGTTGAAAATCTTTGTTTAGCGTAACCACCTTCATTAATTATCTTTGCTAGATCTTCTGGATAAGTTGCTGCTTTACCTTGCACTGTTGTATTATAGAGTCTGCTTCCTTCCTTAAACCTCATGAAGTGACCTCTGCTAGCTTCAAACTTCTCTTCTGTAGTTTCCTTGCCTCTGTCAGCCTTCACAGAATTGAAGACAGTTAGGGACTTGCTCTGGGTTAGGCTTTGGCCTAAGGGAACATTGTGGCCGGTTTGATCCTCTTTCCAGACCACTGAAACTTTTTCCATAGCAGCGATAAGGTTGTTTTGCTTTCTTATTATTCACGTGTTCACTGGAGTAGCACTTGTTAACTTCCCTCAAGAACACTTCCTTTGTATTCACGACTTGGCTGTTTGGCGCAAGAGGCCTACCTTTCGGCTTGTCTTGGCTTTCGACATGGCTGCTGCACAAAGCTTAATCATTTCTAGGTTTTGATTTAAAGTGGGGGACTTGCGGCTCTTCTTTCACTTGAACACTTAGAAGCCATTGTAGAGTTATTAATTGGCCTAATTGGCCTAATTGGTCTCAGGGAATAGGGAGGCCTGGGGAGAGGGAGGGAAACCAGGGGATGGCCGGTCAGTGGAACAGTCAGAAAACAACATTTATCCGTTCAGTTTGCTGTCTTATGCAGGTACAGTTCATGGCATCCCCAAACAATGACAGTAATAACACCAGAGATCACAGATCACCAGAACAAATATAATAATAATGAAAAAATTTGAAATACTGTGAGAATTACCAAAACGTGACACAGAGACCCAAAGTGAGCAAATGCTATTGGGAAAATGGTGCCCATAGACGTTCTGGATGCAGGGTTGTCACAGCGCTTCAATTTGAAAAAAAAAATGCGTTCAAGGGAAGCGCGATAAAATGAGGTCTGCCTCTGTCATCCTTCCTTTGCGTTTGTAGTGATCGTAGTGTTCGGCGCGCTCTCAGTTCTAGTTTGACGGATTGACTTGCTGAAAACCTGGCAGGACTGTTCAGCATCCCTGGCAGTGATGAAGCTGTGGCTCCGTGTCTGGAACACAGGCTGGTGGCCAAAGAAGCACTTGGCACGCTGTCCCGCTGAGACTTGTAAACAGTGATTAAATGGACTCACGCATCCTCATTCTGCTGTTTCATTTCCTTCTTTCAAAACACACGGAGGAGTTTTAGTTCTGGATAATAAATGACAAGGACCATAGCACTCTGCATTTAAACCAAATGAGCTCAATGAGGGTATACAATTCTTGCAATTTTGCTGTTTTGTATGTTTTCACAATAGAAGAAGAAAGCAAGGAAGCACAGGCTTCTTGGTGTGCTGAGACCTGGGAGTCCTTAAAAAGCTTCGTGGGACCTTTGGTTGTCAGATCATTTGCCTCCCAAGTGGTTCCCGCTCAGCCTGTGACCGGTTCTGTGATCTTGGGCAAAACTCTTGAGACTTTTGCCATTAGTCCCATGGTTCAAAATCAATAAGTGGAGGTGAATGATATCTAATTTAGCTTCAGATGCAATTCGTGATGATATCAGGTCTTAAGATGGGCTGGGGCTGCAGTTTTGTGCCAGGAGGGGAGCAGCAGAGCTGGGGGTGGGACTTGTGTTCTCATAAAGCTTGCATTGGCTCCAGTTGGCCACCAGGGGACGACCAAGAGCACATTCAGAAAGTGGTTGCACGCAATATGTATCTCAGAGTTGTACGCAAGTCACTCTTTTGTAGATTGGACCCTTCTTTCCTCTTGACAAGATTTCAGAGATGTGTTCCCTCAGGAAAACAGTGGCTCCTAGAGCAATAAAAATGATGCTCAAGGGTATAAACCGTTTTAACAGCAGTATTTAAAGGGAACATATTGAATACATCTCTGATATTCTTGTGCCTTGCATGAAATTGGATTTGTGGTAAGGCGGTGATTTCATACGTTTGTAGAAAGAATTCTGTTTCTTTGGGCTATGGATATTTTAATGTTTGCCTTGTTTTTTAATGCACTTATGGAACTTTTACCTCAGTAATACGTGGTCATCGTATCACGGTTACCTGCTCCATCTCTCTGTGTTTAGTGCTCATAATGGAGAAAGGAGAAGGAATACATGCAGTCACAGAAGGACGGGATGGGAGAACTCTCAGGTCATTGAGTTTAGTCCTCTTATTGTACTGATGAGGAAACCAAAGTGAGACAGATGAAATTATTTGCACAGTAATCCCCAATAATTGGATTGAGCTGAAACGACTCCATATGCATATTCCTGAGGTCAGTAGAGCACCCACCCGCCTTCTCAGAGTCAACCTAAAATACTTGCAGAGTGGATGAAATTATTCATCTGAGGGAGCAGACCAAAAAGTGATACACAGGTGACTAGGAAGTTTGCAGAAATCCAATCAAGGGAGCCTGCATTTCTCAGGGAACAGGACAAAACAATGACTGTACAACAGTAAGTGGAAATAGAAGCAGTTATATCCGGGTGGAAAAATATCGTAAGAAGGGCACGGTTAGAGCAGAGCTAGTCTAGAAAGCCAAGAGCTAGATGTTGGCAGTGTGTGTCCAGCACCTTCCATTGGCAAAAATCAGTTCTTACTGCAGGTCGGGGATAATCCGTGAGTTTTTACCGTGGTCTTAATGAAATTTCCCTTAAAAATGTCCACCCTTTTTTTCTTGAATCATACCCCTCAATGTCTCTGTCTATGGCTCTACTGCTGAGGAATCTGGACCAGTTACCTCCATTCTAGACCATATGAGTCCCCATTTTGCATTTATGGTGTTGCCAAAAGCAAGCGTAACGAAACCAGACTCTTAAAGGAGACATTAATGATTGAACCAAGGGGATCTGTATCTTTTTGGGAATACGCTGTCAGCAGAAATAGGGTCCAGGTTTTAGTGCCTTCAGAGGCCAGGATCCAGGCTAAGATTGGCCTTATTTCATATTTGACGTCTATCTGTCAGTGGTTCATCATGAAATCTTCCGAGTGCAGCCAGAAGGGCAGGCTGCAGGCTGGTGCTCTGATGATGAAGTGGCATGAGGATTTACTTTCCATGACCCTGATGAGATCAGCAGATTTCTTTGTATAGCCCAGAGTTACGGTTTCTACAGAAGTCATTTAAAATGGCAGGTCCTTATATACACTGGCCAGTCCATTCATGTGAACAGAAATATCCCTCCAGTTGCTCGTGGATGAGTGGGTGGGATGAAGATTAAACCAGCTCCTGATGAGTCCTCAGGCAGCGGAAAAATTCAGGTATTTTGAGCATTACTAAGCATCTCAGGTGTTGTAGGAAGCAAGAAATTAAGGTGGCTGAAGGCAAAGAAAATATGTGTGTATTTTAAAGGAAAACAACATATTTCTGTTTTCTGTCTTTACTGAGTCTCCAGTGCCTCCTTGGATGGGGACAAGGTACTTTCCTGATTGCTGGGACCAAGGTGGCTTTTCCTCATTGTTGAGCATGGGGCGTGCTATCCCATGCGTGCAGAATTGCAGTGGCCAAGTTCTGTGGGCACTTAGCATTGGAAATGTAACTTTCAGTCTGTGACATAGCCACCTTTCGATGTCTCGGTCTTCTGAATTGGGAAGGAGGGGCCGCAGATGGGGGCTGACATTTCTAGGCATTAGAACATGGTGACCCCCAGTGGAAACCAACGTGGCCTGCGGGCCACGTGCTCCATCCCTTCCATTTGATCGGCACAAGTCAGCTTTCCCGTGTCGGGGAACTCTGCCACTTTGGCCAGGCTGAGGCTCAGACCCTGGATTGTGGTCCATGAGCTCAGGGTGGCCTCTTAGGAGAGAGCTCTCTTCTGCTGTCCTCCTCCTGGACTTTGCATTTCTTTCGCTTAGTTCTCTTGATTTCTCACTCACGCTTCCCTTTTCACAGCCATGTTGCCAACCCTCTCATACGGGCCAAGACATTAATATGTCAGTGTCTCACTTTGGATGGTGACCATTCTAGTGGCTTATCCAGTCCGTCTCCACTACCGGAAATTCTTCCGACACTCGGTATGTGTATTTACCGGTTTCCTCTTGTGGTTTGGCACTTTGTATCTTGTTGATTTTCAATAATTGTTAACTGGACAAATTAAATAAAATCAGGCAAAGAAAAAAATTAAACAGACAAAAATTAGACTCAATAGCTGGTGGACGTATACCTGCCACAGAAGTCAAAGCTTTAACGTCTTGAAGAGATTTTTTTTAAAAAAGGAGGAAAAATACGGATGACAAGGGGAAGGGGGAGGGGGAGGGGGAGAGGGGAAAGAGGGAGAGGAGGAACTTAGCACAAGAGAAGATTAACAATACAATTTAGAAACAGGCCCACATCCTACCCTGGGCTTCCAGTGAGAAGAGAAATAACAAATATCTGCACAGCATGATATGACACCACAGTTCATTTATTGCCAAACACTTAAAATCCAGCCTTTATATAGAGATAGGTTCTTTAATGGTGTTTGCTTTTCTTGTCACAGAAACAAATAAAAAATAGCAAACTCTTCTGTTTGAAGTAATCCACAGTCATGAGGACAGGATGGTTGGGTCAGCATTAGAAATCGGTCACTGGTAGTTTCAAGCACAGCTGAGAATCGGCCTGACCTGGCAAAGTCTGGTGCAGTTTTTCATGGTGGAATCTGTTTGGATGGGTTGTGATATCTATCTGATTGGACAGTGCCTGTACTGGCTTGTCTATTACATGTTTTCAGTCTCATCCCAGGTTTTGAGTAAAGTGCACTTCATCTGCGCTTTCTCTTAGCGAAGGCAGCTAGCGTTTGTTTGTTGATAACCTACTGTGTGCAGTCATTTCATCCTTATAACTTTCCTGTAAAGCAGAGAGTATTAGCCTCAGGATATAATGAGCAATTAAGGGTTCTGGCAAGTCCAGCACCCTGAAGAGGTTAAGAGCTGAAACCAGGCCTGGTCGGCTTATGTTCTTTTCACTCCTCTCCTGAACAATCACCTCCCTAATCCTTCCCTACCTTCTCAAGAGGGTTCAGAGTTATGACGTCTTGTAAAAGTACGTACCTCAGCTTCACACCTTTAATTCCTGC
>NW_006790426.1:963866-985383 GCF_000442215.2 Lipotes vexillifer | reverse complement strand
TGCTGCCCCAAGCAAGGCAGAGGCAAAAAGGCCTTAAGCAAAATCATAGTCCTAAAGCTTTATGGGTAAAAATCATTGTATCATGAGTCTTTTGGGGGTTGTTGCTTCTAAACATTATTATCTCTCTAGTTGTGAAAACCAGGAAGAAAATAAAAAAACAACCTCACCAGACAAATAATGTGACTGTCGCCTTTTCTTCGTTTCCTTTCTTTCCTGGTCTTTTCCTCAAATGCTTTTCTGAATCATTTCATGACTTACTCCTTGAGTCATGAGTCGACTTTGCGGTGGCAGCTGTAATTCTGCAATTTGATCTTTTGCGTTACTCTTCAAACTTGTCACAGTCTACTTTCAGGTAGACTTAGGGGACCTGAAGTGCAAGACTTAAACTCCTCCCTCCCGTCTTTAGTGTTCCTGTCACTGTACGTTTACTCTGCTATAAACACTGCAGAGCAATGTCATGAAATTGACTCTAGGCGGTGAATTTTTTTTTAAGAGCCATTAGAGGTAAGAAAAACAATTATGCTTAATTACCTTAATTTGGATCATATCCAGATCTCTTTTTTTTCATTCTGTAAATGCAGGTTTCTGTCTGGGACCATATTACTTCGGCCCAAAGAGGACCTTTGCCATTTCTTAGAGCACCTGTTTGCTGGCAGTAAAAATGTCTGTTTATTTGTTAGTCTGCCTGATCCTTTATGTTGGCCTTACTTTTTGATAAACTTTTAGTTTTAGAACAATTTTAGATAAATAGCCAAAATGCAAAGATGGTACAGATCGTTCCCATTTACTTTATGTCCTGCTTCACTTATTAATATCTCACATCAGTAGGGTACATTTTGGTACAATATTGAAACAGTGTTATTATTTGCATATAAAGTTACCTGTAAAATGTAGAATATAAAGAATTCAAAAAGATTTACTATCATTATTACATCTCTGTTGTACATTTATTAAAATTAATGGACCAATATTAATTACATTATTATTCTGGACTAGTTTCCTTCCTGGGATCCTGTCCAGAACCACATAATGTTTGGTTGACATGTCTCTGGGTTGCTGGGGGTTGTGACAGTGGCTCAAACTTTTCCCAAAACGATTTTCATGACATTGACAGTTTTGAGAAATATTGGTCAGTTATTTTGTCAAATGTCCCACATGAGATTTCTCTGCTTTCTTTTTTTTTTCATGATTAGACTGGGGTGGTGGATTCTTGGGAGGAACAGCGCAGAGGTAAAGTGCCATTCTCATCATATCATGTCCCACCAAGGGTACATGCTGTTAATATGACTTATTGTGGTTGCTTTGACCTTGATCATGGCTGAGGTGGTGCTTGCCAGGTTTCAACACTGTAAAGCCACTTCTTTTTCCCCATTTACATTCTGTACTTGCCACGCGCAGCCCACGGTTAAGGAGTGGGGAATTATGCTCCACCCTTTGAGGGTAAAGTATCCACATAATGGGTTTAGAGTTCTGCACTGGGACTTCTTTCTTCTCCCCCATGTATTATTATTAATTATTATTATTATTATTATTAATTATTAATTTTGAGCTGAAGTATAATTGGTTTACAATATCATTGAGTTTCAGGTGTACAGCACAGTGATTCAGTTATACATGTATATGTATATCTATTCTTTTTATATATATGGTGTGTGTGTGTGTGTGTGTGTGTGTGTGTGTGTGTGTGTATGTATTCCTTTTCAGATTCTTTTCCCTTGTAGGCTATTAAAAAATACTGAGTAGAGTTCCCTGTGCTATACAGTAGGTCCTTGTTGGTTATTTATTTTATATATAGTAGTGTGTATATGTTAATCCCAACCTCCTAATTTATCCCTCCCCCTCCCCCCATGTATTAGTTATTGGTGTATTTCCCCATGGATTTCTACCGGTATGGACCCATGGATATGGATTTTATACATCCAGCCTCAGCTCTTGCGTATTCCCACACACTGGTAGCAGAGACGGCATCCCCAGACGCTGCCCCTCCTCCAGGGGCAGGCTGCTGTTGCTGCATATACTCAGCTTTAGCCTCGTGGGGGGTGGGGTAAGGAGGGTTCTCTGTTGTCCTGGCCCAGCCTCAGATTTCCATAGGCCCCAAGCGCTTGGGTCTCAGGAATGATGCTTTCTTCACATTCCTCCTTTCTTTCCATGAGAACAGAACTCTGACTTGGATCTCTTGCTGGACTTAGAGGTGGGAGTTTCTTGCCTCGTGTTCAATCACAGCAGACCTCCCCTTGCTCTAGGCTTTTTGGTCCAGGACAGTTTTCAGCCCTTCCCTAGGGGTGGGGTTTCCTCTACCCGTACCCCAGTTGCTCTGGTTCTTTGTCTGAGGCCTCGCAGTGACAGAGTTTGTTGTCTCATCCCCAGCAGCTTACGACTTTTGCTTTGTAGGAAAGAGGGGTCTGGGAAAGTGGGCAGAGCTTTGTTCCTTTCTGCCAGCGGTCACTGATCATCCCCCGTTTTGGGATTCTGTACCAAGTGGGAGTATCTCTGGGATCCTTTTTTAACCCCAGTATTTCTTGTGAGCCCCCGGTGGAGGGCTGTGAGAAATAGCTTGTGGGAAAGTGTGGATTCCCCTTGTGTTTGGGGCCCCTAAGTATCGCAGACGGAGGCTCTAGTCTACAATTAACCTTTGACACGTTAACTAAAATTTTAGCTGATTTATTTTTAATTATGTGTATGGTGGCTGCCTCTTCTGCCCAGCGTCTGGTGCAGGTGAGATAGTTTATGTGACCCATTTCCCCTGGGCAGGGCCTGTCTCTCTTTGCTCATTTATTGGCCTATGTCTCACACTTGAAGATGGAGGCAAAAGTATGCAGACACAGGTCTTGGTTTTTATTTTCACGTTCAGTTCTTTATATTGAATCTAATTGTATTGTCAAATGTGATGCTTCCCTGTGGTATTATGATTGGCCTTCCACACTCATTACTTCTTGACCAGTTTTGTGGAGGGATTTCTTTTATTTATGTATTTATTCATTTTTACATCTTTATTGGAGTATAATTGCTTTACAATGGTGTGTTAGTTTCTGCTGTGTAACAAAGTGAACCAGCTGTACATATACATATGTCCCCATATCCCCTCCCTCTTGCGTCTCCCTCCCACCCTCCCTATCCCACCCCTCTAGGTGGTCACAAAGCACCGAGCTGATCTCCCTGTGCTATGCGGCTGCTTCCCACTAGCTATCTGTTTTACATTTGGTAGTGTATATATGACCATACCACTCTCTCAGTTCGTCCCAGCTCACAGTTCCCCCTCGCCGTGTCCTCAAGTCCATTCTCTATGTCTGCGTCTTTATTCCTGTCCTGCCCCTAGATTCTTGAGAACCTTTTTTGTTTTTTCAGATTCCATATATATGTGTTAGCATATGGTATTTATTTTTCTCTTTCTGACTTACTTCACTCTGTATGACAGTCTCTAGGTCCATCCACCTCATTACAGATAACTCAATTTTGTGTCTTTTTATGGCTGAGTAATATTCCATTGCATATATGTGCCACATCTTCTTTATCCATTCATCTGTCGATGGTCATTTAGGTTGCTTCCATGTCCTGGCTATTGTAAATAGAGCTTCAGTGAACATTGTGGTACATGTCTCTTTTTGAATTATGGTTTTCTCAGGGTATATGCCCACTAGTGGGATTGCTGGGTCGTATGGTAGTTCTATTTGTAGTTTTTTAAGGAACCTCCATACTGTTCTCTGTAGTGGCTGAATCAATTTACATTCCCACCAGCAGTGCAGCAGGGTGTTCCCTTTTGGGATTTCTTGACTACTAATGCATTAGCCTTCATGAGGCAAAGTCCCCCTGCCCTGTATAGACTCACCCACAAAGCAGAGAAGGAAATGCTCATGGGCTGTGCAGGGCCCAGTGCGGTGTCTCCTCTGGGGAGGACACAAGGTATGGAGCAGAGTGAGCACCGTGTCAGACTCAGATGTAAGGTGTGTGTTTCCTCTAATTGTTGTTGCAACAAAACTACCTGCTAAATTCAGGCTGGATATGAACTGTTCTACTAGAGTATTGCATTTTCATGCAGAGTCAGCTCATAACTGCCTCAGAATGAGATGAGGACTGGTATATATTGACTTAAGCAGTTATATATGTAGACACACACGGGTGTAGGAAGAATGCATGTAAATCTGATAACTGATCTGGGGGAGAGGATGTAGGTGGGGAAGGGAAGGAATAGGGATCAAAATATTGGGTTGGCCAGAAAATTCTTTTGGGTTTTTCAGTAAGATGTTAAGGAGAAACCCAAATGAACTTTTTGGCCAACCCAATATGATTTGTCCTAGTTTATACAGGTGGGTGGTAGCTATGGGTGTTTTATCTTTTCAACCTCCTTTCCCCCATTCCTATCCATCTTGACTTCTGAAATTCACCCGGGGGTGACACCACCGGCTGTCTCAAAATTAAGGCTCAGATGTAAATAGGTGTGATGGGAAGATCATGGAATATAGGCTCAGTGGGCTTGGATCTGAGTCCGAACCCCATCACTTTGTAGCTTGTAACTTAGGTCAAGTTCTTTCATTTTTCTGAGCCTCTGTTTCCCCATCTGGAAAAAAAAAAAAAATCCTAACCCTGCAAGAGAAATGAATCAAATAATGGAGGTGAGGAAACGCTCTTTAACTCTGAAGTTCTGTAAAAATGTTCATTTCCATATGGCGTTACGTCCTGCTCCCCTGGAATAGGTGGGCCAGGATAATAGACACATTCAATGTTGAGAACAAATTTTTTTTCAGTGTTCACACGTGCTCCTTCCCGCAATAAGTGTATAAATTTGAGCAGTAGCTTACTTTGTTAATCTGTTTCTTGAGATAACTTGCCTAAGTTGATTTTCTTTTCTTGCAAGCTGAGAAATGGTAAATTAGAAAGCTGTAGGATCACAGACTTAAAACAGTAGTCAGTGTTTTAAAAAGAAACGTGAACTTAATATGGATACAACAGAGGTGTGGCAAAAGCCAGAATGTTGGAATGCGAGGGAATTATAACCTGAGAAAAAATATATTTGTATGATTTCAGGAGACTTACTAGTCCCAGGTTTACCTTCTGGCTGAATGATTTTACGGTGTGAAGATGAATTTTCTCTGCTGTATTAAAGTAACTCTCTGGTTTTAATCTCCAACCCAGCTCCATTCTGGTTGAAATGAGAGCTTCCAGCATGCAAACAAAAAATGAGAACTGTGGCCACAAATGAAATACTGCGCTTGAGGTGACAGTCATGTGATGAACTTTTTCGCACAGCTTGTGTTGACTGTTTTTGTTGGTCATAATTTTCATGGTTTCATGTTGATGTTTGTATACTTCTGTCTGTCCTTCCTTTTGATCAGGAGAGCATTAAAATTGAGATGCGTGTGCACGTGCTTGCAGGAGGGTGATACACAACATGCACGAACATCTACATTGGGAGACAAAATTGTCATCAGTCAAGCCCTGGGATTTTTTTCTTTTCCCCTTCAGTTCAGTTCCAAAGAACTGCATTCATGCCTCACTGTGTCATCGCTTAAGCTTACCTGTCTATCTGTCTAGAAAATACATATAAGGTTAGAGAAGACCTCATCTTTTCAGTATACCATCAGAGGACCCAGAAGATTGTTTTGTATATAACAAGTGCTAATTAAATTGTGTGGCCATATAATTTATTATCCAAACTGAGACACCTTTATCCATTATAAATTTCAGAAAACCAGATTAGACAAAGACTATAGAGGGAAAATCAGAGTGTATGGTTACCCCTCAACAAACATTTGTTGATTTGAACCAGATTAAACGATACATGGTCTCTGTAATGGTTTCGTGATTGTAAGGGAACAGTTTTCTTTGGGTGACTGTAGACAGTCGTCCTGAAGATCTGTTTTGGTTAAACTCCTTTCAAATGATAGAGATAGAAAGTCATCTTTACCCAGCTTAAGCATAAAAGATAATTTATTAGTTGAGGTACCAAGGAGTCCATGGGCGTAATTAATTTCAGGCATAGTTGGAACCAGAGTTTCATTTAATGTCAGTCGTCCTCTCTCCCACTCTCCGTCTCCCTGTCTGTCTCTCTTTCTCATTTCCTAACTTGTTGTTGTTTATCTTTGTATATAGCCTAACTCTCAAATGTCACAGACAGGCCTTTCTCCTGTGATTGCAAGATGACTATCCTGTGGTATCAAGGACTGTCCTAAGTTCTAACACCTTTTGAGTCTCCATAAAGAGAGAGAGTCTTTCCTGCTAAGTTTTCTGCCCTCCTCTGGATTTAATGGAACACTCCACCTCCCCCAACCACCAAAAAAAAAAAAAAAAAAAAAAAAAAAGTCTGTGCTTGATTGGAGTAATGTGAACCAAGTTGTTTTTTTTTTTTTTTTTTATAACAATTTTAAAGGTTACTTTACATTTACAGTTATTACAAAATATTGGCTATATTCCCCCTGTTGTATCCCCCCCGCCCATCCTTGAACCTATCTTACACCCAATAGTTTGGACCTCCCACTCCCGCACCCCTATATAGCCCCCACTGGTAACTGCTGGTAACTATTAATAACTACTGGTTTGTTCTGGTAACTACTCGTTTGTTCTCTATATCTGTGAGTCTGCTTCTTTTTTGTTATAGTCACAAGTTTATTGTATTTTTTAGAGTCCACATATAAGTGAGATCATACCGTATTTGTCTGTGTGACTGGTTTATTTCACTTAGCGTAATGTTCTCCAAGTCCATCCATGTTGCTGCAGATGGCAAAATTTCTGAACCAAGATTGATTGAGCCCCTGTGTGCCAGGTTTATCTCATTTACTTCTCATCACAATACTCTGAGATAGGTGTGCCCATTTCCCTCCATCTTATAGATGAAGAAACTGTGGCTCTTGAGTAGCTTTCCCAGGGTTACACAGCTCGGTTCAGAGTGCTGGCTCGGGATTCAAACCACCCGGGTTTGAATCTCAAATCCAAAATGGGCATGAAAACATAATTCAAAAATATCATGAGCATCAGTGAGACAATGTACTTGAACACTTTTGCAAATGGTAAATTACTCTGTAAATGTGAATTGTCTACCAGTGTGTGATCCATTACAAGATACAGTGCTAGAGCAGTGGTTCCCAGTAGGAGGTGATTTTGCCTCCAGGCCACTTTCACAATCTCTGGAGACATTTTCAATTGTCATAACTGGAAGAGGGATTGCTATGGGCATCTAGTGTGTAGAGGCCAGGGATGCCTGTTATATATCCGACAATGCGCAGAACAGCCACCCACAGTAAAGAATAAAGAACTGTCCAGTCAACAGTGTTGCAGTTGAGAAGCCCTGTCCTAGATGAATAGAGGGAACATGTGAACCTTGACTTGTTGAAGCTCGTAGTTTAGTTGGGGAGAGAGACATGTAGGCAGGTATTAAAAACACCGTGCAGTGGTTCAGGAGAGTTGGAGGCACTTAGACTAAAAAGATAAGAAGGAAAGTGTCACCATCATGAGCTATGTGTTGAAAGGCGGTCATGTGAAAGAGGGAGAGGATTCCTTAAGTGTGACCGTAAGTGGCAGACAGGCTTCAGCTCCAGAGAAGATGATCAGAGAAGATTTACAGAATGGGCTGTGTGTCTCCTCCGCTGCTCCATCTTCATGTCTAGCGCTGTGCCTGGCAGCAGGGTAAGGCTTATTAACAAATGCTTGGTGAATGGATAAATAAATGAACTCAGGCATCTGAGGACGGGTAAAAATAGTGAGGATCCTGTCCTATTTGGAGATTCCTTGATTTTATGACAGTAATTCCTAGGAGTTGGTGGAGAGAGCTCTTCTTGGTGGCTGGAGTGACCAGGAAGGCTTTGAGGAAGGGGAGAATACGGAGCCTCTTTTCTTCATCAGATGACATCATGAGCAAACGTGTGGGTCTTAAAAGTCAGAGGTGCAGGTTTCTTCTAGCAAGGTAAGACTTAAAGAGAATTCTGGAAGAAAAAAAAAAAAAAGATGATGTTGGACGTAGCCTGCTTGGGTTGGGTATAATAGCAGCTGTTTCTCTCCTGCCACTTAGTTTTCTGCGGACACAGCAGTGTAGCTGGAATGAGCAATATGGAGTAAGAACTACGTGTATGTCTATAGTAAGGGAATTACTTCTGTTATTATCACTGTGGATTAGTCATCATCACCAAGTGGGGTAATTGGAAACCCTAGAAGCTTCTTTCAGAATCCACCTTTTACCTTTTCTCAAGTAATTATTATCAAACACAAAAACAAAATGGTAGATTTAATGAGTATTTCATGGCAAAAATGTCATAGCCTGTGGTTATAAAATCCACCTGCTGAAATGACAGTATCTATATTTTTAGAAGAGCAGTTGGAAGCGGTGTAATATCTTTCTTCTAGGCAGTGGGTCTGGATGTTTTCCGTTGTGCAGTGTGGCACTTTATGACACATGTTGCTGACCCACTCAACATCCCCAAACCCCCTGGGTTTCCATTAACTTGTATCTTGGATGTTGCTGTGAACGTGTAGGGCTCTACAGTATTATATTTACAATGTGCAAGGATGACTTGCTGGTAGTCGCGTTGAGCAGTAGCCTAGGGTCATGCCAGACCTTGCTTGATGTGAGCTGGTGTTCTCTGTAGTGTCCACGTTTCTGTAGTATCTCAGTGATCAAGGGTGTCTTTTGTCTTGCTCAACATGCACCAGAAGAGAGTTCTTTGTTAAAAGATCAGAAATAAATGAAGACAAAAATATCTAGATGTTGACACGTTTCAACGAACAGTGTGGTGTGTGATTAGTGACTCCCGTACTGGAGAAGGTGTCATTACCAGCATTTTACTTTTTATTCCGCATAATATTAAAATAAAAGTGCTAATAGTAGCATTGCAATTTATTTATTTATTTTTAAAATTTATTTTAGTTTTGGCTGCGTTGGGTCTTCGTTGCTGCACGCGGGCTTTCTCTCTAGTTGCGGCGAGCGGGGGCTACCCTTCGTTGCCGTGCGCGGGCTTCTTACTGCGGTGGCTTCTCTTGTTGCGGAGCACGGGCTCTAGGCACGCGGGCTTCAGCAGTTGTGGCTCGCGGGCTCTAGAGCGCAGGCTCAGTAGCTGTGGTGCAGAGGCTTAGTTGCTCCGCGGCATGTGGCATCTTCCCAGACAAGGGCTCGAACCCGTGTCCCCTGCACTGGCAGGCAGATTCTTAACCACGGCGCCACCAGGGAAGCCCTAGCATTGTAATTTAAATGGTTTAGAATTCACAAATTTAATAAGTAAGGGAAATTAAAAATTGAATAGTTTCAAACCAGAAATTTGTAAACACTTCAAAACACAAGTATAATGTGAATTTTTGAAACTATAAATGTAAAATACTTATATTTCTAATATTAAATATTATCCATATTGGCACTGAGCATCCTTCAACTTTAGTCCTCAGGGATGGGTGTGATGAAATGGGTGAGAAGGTAGCGATAGAGGTTGAGATAATAATAAATGAAGGACTGGTTATAGAGACTCTCATATGCTCTGCAGTGGATGCTAGATTTTGACTGTTAGGCAATAAATAGTCTTAATGGAGGGGAGGAGGTGAATGCAGGAAGGAGGACTCTCTTTTTGTGTAGATAAGTATCTTGATGTAGTTGAAAGGACATCCATCCAACTTGGATTTCAGTAACGCACTTTGATTTTGCAGCTGCACAATCCTGGGCAAGTCATTTAATCAGTTTTACACTTTGTTTTCGCAGCTGTAAATTGGCCGAGACTATGTATTAGGTATTATGTCTAGTCGTGGACCATCGTGTGTACAAAAATCTTTTGTCAGCCGCAGTGTGCATTTCTCATATAATGCATGGATGTTGTCTTGTTGGTACATGTTTCCGTGATTCAGTGAAGATTCTATTATGTATGTCAGACCTGACATCATACATAATAATGTGGTCATTAAGAAACGCTTGGATGAGTATCTAATACATGACGTGGTTTCATTTAATTTTTAAAGAAGTGTACAAGGCCAGTACACAGCCAGTTTTGTTTCCCTCTTGCCATGCTGGCATATGCAAGGGAACATTTGAGTTTAAAGAAAATTAAAAGAATTCATCACGTTTCTCCCTCTTGGCTGGAAAAGTTTCTCTGCTCAGATTTTTCGCTTCGCAGTGAGGTTTCATAAGGGTTTTGCCCCATCACAGCAGATGTATGTTGCTTATTTCCACACATGAGAGATTATGTTTTCATTAACACTCCAGCTGCTGCATATCTCTTCTAGCATTTGAACATCTGTAAATGCATATTTTTACCTGTAGTGGTACAGATTATGTTCTCCAAAGCAGCAGAAGTGCCATCTGTTTGTAAAATTCCAAAGTAATTTTAATGTGGACAAAGGCATGTCTCAGAGAATTATACTGAGAGGGTTGCTTCCTAGGTGCTGTTGTCTGCAGTTTGCTTGTTTGTTTAAATGCAGTCGTGTCCCTAGCCTTGTCTCACAGTATTTGTTCATCCACTCCTTCCCCGTTTCCCCTTTTTGTAACGTTAAGTCACTCCCTTGGGAACCTCAACTGCTCCTTCCTGTGGGTGCCCCTGAGTTCTGCACATTGAGAGCTGGCCTTTCTTCCAGGTGTTAATCAGACCTTGCCAACTTCCAGGTGTTTCTGCTTGGCTGTTCCACATTTACATTAAATATACCATAAGGACCCCACATCATACACAATCCTGTCTTCTTTTCACATCTTCCAAATTAGCTCCACTTCTTTTTTTTTTTTTTTGCTATACGCGGGCCTCTCACTGTTGTGGCCTCTCCCGCCGCGGAGCACAGGCTCTGGACGTGCAGGCTCAGCGGCCACGGCTCACGGGCCCAGCCGCTCCGCGGCACGTGGGATCTTCCCGGACCGGGGCACGAACCCGCGTCCCCTGCATCGGCAGGCGGACCCCCAACCACTGCGCCACCAGGGGAGCCCTAGCTCCACTTCTTTAAATGATCGGTGCCACCCAGAGCTCTGCTCATCCAAAGCAGAGGCATCAGAATCATCTTTGACTTGTCTTCTAGCCTTTCCTGTCTGTCATCATCATTTTCAGTCATTAACGTCCTCTTACTCCACCCTTCAGACATCACCCCCCTTCATTCTCCTCAGTTACATTGTTACGTTAGAGTTACAGTTGGACTAGCTTTCCACATCTTCAGACCTCTAATCGCTGCCCAGCTAAAACCTTTCCACTTCCTGCCACTCTGATGTGCAAAGACCTCAGTGGACCGTAAAGTTAAAATTCTCTGACTGGCTGGAAAAGGCTGGGCTCCTGTTTCCAGTTCTTCACAGTAGAACCATGATCCTCAGCCTTTGCTGGGTGACTTTGCCTTACCTCTCATGTGAGCAGAGTATACTTTCCCACCCCACTGACACTGAACTCGACCATGTGATCTGCCTTGGCTGAGAGAAGGGTAGTGAGAATGATGCCACCGGAGGTTTGTTTGCATGATTTCCCCGCTCTGTGGTCTACCCTGAGAAGAGCATGTCCCAGGTAGCCGCCATCCCTTTAGCCTTGGCCCCAGAAAGAGACACGCGAGTGAACCTGAGCCCGGCCCACAGTCTGAGGAAGAGCTGCCTTAGCTGAACTGAAGACTGAAGCACAGGAGAAAATAAATTAGTCGTCAAGCCCCTGGGAACTGGGCGTTGTTTGTTACACAGAATTAGCGTAGCGATAGGAAACTAATGCACAGATGTTCAAGACCTTCCCAAACACCCTTTCTCATCATTTAAGTACTCCCCTCTGTAAGGACTGGAAGTTGGTGAAGTGGTCTCTAGAGCGTTTTCTCCTTCACTTTTTTGGCTACTTTGCTCACCTGTTATTATTCTCCCTCACCTTCAAGGCGCCATCTCTTTTCTCTCCAGTAGATTCTTCTCTGTTGACCACAACTCATTGGGAAATCTCCCTTCTTCGGACTCCTCGGTGTGCATGTCTTTTGTTTCTCACCTCAGATCTGGTCTGGTATTGTTAGTTATCCGGAAGCGTACATTGGATGATAACATGTTATTTCCCTCTTCAGAATCCTCCCAAGAAACCTCACTGCCTTCAGGCCAGGGTCCAAGCTCCTTACCAGGAAGCTCTAGCCTCCTTTGTCACTATCCCCCTGCTACAGACTCTGCTATAGCCACATGGAGTAATTTGCATTCTCTCAAACACAGTACGCTCTCTCTTGCCTCTGGGCCTTTGTGCGTTCTGTTCCCTCTGCCTGGACCACATTTTCCTCCACTCCTCTCTCCTAAACCCACCCCTGAGTGCACATATATTTGAAATTAAGTCACAGAAAGTCCTCCTTACACCCTATGGCCAGATGATGTTTCTTGTCTCAGTAAAGGTGAGTTACGTTGTGTTGCAGAAACGTCCCAGCACCAGAGTCTCAGTGGCTTTACCAGCAAAGGTGTATTTCCCACATTCATGTCTACGATGCTGTGACTGCAGGAAGCTGAGGCAGCTCTTCTGCAGAGTCCTTTTGGGCCCAGGCTGAGAGGAGCTCTGCCATCTTGGATTAGCATCATCTAGACATACAGCCTTGTACCCTTTTTCTCACAGCTCCAACGAGCCCCGAGACCTCAACCTAACTGCCAGTGAGGCTGTGACGTTTAGTGGGGCACATGGGATATTTGGGGGACCATTAGCCCTCTGCTCTATGTTTCTTAGGTGTGTTTCTGTGAACCTCCGGGGCTTTACCTTTTACCACACATAGTATCATGCCGTTATCTGTATACGTGTATACAGACATGTATACGTGTCTGTATCCACATGAACTTGAAGGTCCTGAGGGCAGATGCTGTATCTGACTTCACGTCATCTGTCCAGAGGCAAATGCAGGACCTGGCACATAGTCACTGGTGTAGAAATATATGTTGAAGTGATGCTGAGTCTTTGTATCTCTCTGCTCTCTAAGAAGACTCCATGCTCCTGAAGACAAGAACCACCTGTTCCCTCCCACAACGTCTAGTTAGCATCTTCCAGAGATTAGACAACCGATACATGTTTGGGGCACTTCTTGTGATGGCTTAATGTAATTTTCCAACAGCTAATAATACGTGATTACTCTTCTCTACGTAGACACTTCTGTAACATAGATTTAGATACCTTTCCTCTCATTCCACATGGCACACTTGGAAGATCTTTAAACAAGTCGGCTTTGTATGTAGTATGTGCGCCAGGAAAAAAAAGACAAGTTCCCTTTGCTACCTTTTGGGAACCTCTCCAGCTTCTTTCCAGATGAAGATCCAGGAAGGCTCTTTCCTTTCAGATGAGGTCTTTGAGCCGTGCTTCAACAATCAACGAAGGCTCCAGAATCATCCAGCTTTCCTTCACTCTTTAAAGCTGCCTTTCTCCTCTCTGAATATTTAAATCTCTCCGTATTATTTATCTATTACTATGTAACAAATTATCCCAATATTTAGCCGCTTAAGATAACAAGCAGTTACTACGTTACAGAGTTTCTGAGGTCAGGAAATCGGGGAGTGGCTTATCTGGGCGGCCTGGCTCAGGCTCTCTCACAGGGCTGCAGTCAAGCCATCACCTTGACTGGAGCTGGAGGATTCACTTCCAAACATGACTCATGTGACTGTGGTCAGGAGACCTAAGTTTCTTGCTACACGAGTCTTTCCATCTGGCCACTTACCCCGTGGAAGCTGGCTTCCCCCAAGTAAGTGATTGAAGACAGAGAGCCACCAAAGCGGAGGCCGCAGCACCTTTTTATGACCTAGTCTCTGAAGTCACACACTGTGTCACCTGCTTTATTCTGCCAGTCCTTAGAGGTGATGCATTAAGTCCAGCTGACTGGGCTCCTGGAGGAAAGGACAGTAGGCTCCACCTCTTGGAGGAAGGGTATCAATTTTTAGACATACTTTTTTTTTTTTTTTTTTTTTTTTTTGTGTGGTACGCGGGCCTCTCGCTGTTGTGGCCTCTCCCGTTGCGGAGCACAGGCTCCGGATGCGCAGGCTCAGCGGCCGTGGCTCACGGGCCTAACCACTCCGCGGCATGTGGGATCTTCCCGGACCAGGGCATGAACCCGTGTCCCCTGCATCGGCAGGCGGACTCTCAACCACTGCGCCACCAGGGAATCCCTCTCTCATATTTTAGTAAACTTTTAAGGAATCAGACCTTGGTTTCAACAAAGAAGCATATTTTTCTAATGACTCCTCTCTCTTAGTTATTTTGTATAGAGGTTTTCTTAGGCCCGGGGGAACGGGGAGTATGGGTCGATAGAGGTGGGACTAATTAGAGAAGACAAAATGCCGCTCCTGCTACTGTCTTCGTGCTTAGGAACCTTCCCATATGTGTATATTTTCTTCTCCTGTACTTTCTATGCGGAGAATTGCCCCAGCCTAATGGATGACACGATGCAATTTGCTTCTCTTGCTTTCTTCTCCAGAGATGTGTGGTTTTGCCTTAATATATTCAAGGGCAGCCCCTGCTGTGTCTGGATTGGCATTTGTAATTATACCCCGTGAAAATATAATGGAGAAAGTCTAGCTCTTCTCCCAGTTTAAAAAAAGAGTTTCACGTGTTAATGTGTTCAGATACTCCGACCTGAGGAGCGAGAGATCAAGCTCCATTTGACTCCTTTCTTCTGTATGATAATCACATTCTCTTGACCTAAAAGAAAAAATGAGTGTGTGGTGCTTTGTCGTGTGCTGCACAGAACCTCTGCAATGCTCACCACCATTCCTCCTCAGTTATTTTCCAAGTGATTTGATGTTTTCAACAGCATTAACTACACCGAGGTCCAGTAGTTTGTAATTAATGTGTTCCGACCTTCCTCTGTGAGGCTTGCGTGAGTGAAGGGTGGACATCTCACAATACAGAGGCACAGAGGATAACCAGACGTATGCAAATAAATGATGAATAGCTCTTTACATAATAAGCGAGACAATAGCCTCTTGACTGTGTGGACAGGTCATTTTATCTTCCTAAATGTATATTCTTCATCGTCTTCCTTCAGTTGTTTGAAAAATATAAGATTAGCTCACCTACAAGAACTAGAATTACTCCGATTAGGCAGACCACCACTCTGAAGGGTCAAAGGCTCTTGTCTGTTGTCATAGTGATGCTTTTTGCTTACTGATATGTACTTGACACCACCATTGATCCAAACAAAAGGGAATTGATTAAAACTTTAGCACAAGAAGCTTATGTGAGACAAAAAGTAGGACTTTCAGAACTAAAAGTTATTAAGTGTAGTGAACATTTATTATTTTTGTAATCCTTTTCCCTTCTTTTGTAAAAACAAACAAACCAACAAACAAAAAACATACCCTTCTTTCACTGGAAAAGTGAGGGAACTACCCCTCACTCACTCTTAAGTCATGTGATTATTCTCCATCAGTCCCCTCCACTCCAGGGGTGGGCCCAGATTGGCTTAAGCCAATGATCATATCCCATTCTCCTGCTTGACCATTGTGGGGAGAGCAGTGCCTTGTCCCACTTGTGAAAAGCTGAAAGGGGGGTGAGGTCTGGAGCTGTGACAGCCACTTTGAGACCAGGAGGAGAGAGTCTGAGTGAGAAAGACATCACATGAGGGAGAGAGCAGAGCTGATGTCAGAAACAAAGAGAGCAGAGTTCTAGGGAAACCGTTAGAGCTTCTGTCTTAAGCTGAGTTTAAAGATAACTGCTAGCCCTAGAACTTCCCGGCTTGGAAGTTGAGCATTTTCATTTTTCCTCCAAGGAGAGTTCAATTTTTCTTGTAACTGGCAAATCAGTAGACTTCTAATTGAGCCAGACACCAAGAAAACTAGCACACACCCTCTGCATTGGTGGCACCCATATATGAATGGACAGGTGGTGTTCATCCGGCATCACTTATTTGGTTTGGACTAACTAGCGTTGCAAGATCTCTTTCCATGCAGTGATTGCTACCTCCTTCTCTCCTACTAATTGTAGTTTTGGATTTAATTCATTCTCTAAACATGTTTTTCTAGTTGATCTTTTCTTTTTTTTTTTTTTTGTAAAAGTAAATTCTGGTCACTGATTGTTAATGTTCGGCACCCTGCCTGAATTTAGAGATTCCACCCTTTAAATCTTATCCAAGTCTCCAGTGAAATGGGAAATTTTAACAACTTCTGCCATATCGTCTTTTTATCTTCTTTCCATATCTAAGTTGCCCTGCCAGATTTAATAATTGGTTTTGTGACTTGATTATAAATCTCCTTTAATATTGTTTACTGTACTGAATTTTAATCTCTTCGCTGCAGGATTCTTTCACCTCCTGGGCGAATGAGATTTCTCAGGTATTTAAATGATTCAGCGGTTTGACTAGTTTATTATCCACCACTCTGTGTTTTCCCATCCCCACGAAGCTCTTTATAGATATTGCCACATTCATATACAGGTGCTTTTTAAGTTTGCCATGGTTTCAGTTCCTCTGAAAGTTGTTTCCAAGTTTACACAGTGTTGCAACATGGGCATATACATTTGTGAACAACTCAAGGCTACTCCCAGCGTACCCACACACATGCCGCTCTATCGTTCCAGTTTCACAATTGTGAAAAGAAGATTCCTTGGAAGACTGCTCGCTGCCTTCACCTCTCCTCCTTGTGCCTGGAAACCCAAATGGTTCTTTCATTACTTATCTTAGAACTTCCAATCTGCAGATGGGTCAGCAAGAGCTTTTCTAGCTTTTCTAGCAACAAATCTCTGTCATTTTCTTGGCCCTCTGCAACATCAAAACTTAAACAAACCCCAAAGCAGCTTACTCCTATCTGCCTTAAGGAGCCTCCAGAAAATAAAATTTGAAATATTTCTGGGGTTCTATTTCAGTGTTTTATTACCCTTCAATTTTCTGTTGTCTCCACTACCTCCCCGCACTCATAAGAACAGTTTCCCCCCTTGGCTTTTACATCCCTTCCCTGTCTATCCATTTCTTAGCTCTTCCATTGGCTCCACTACTTTGGTCTAGTCCTGAAACGTAGGAGCATCCCCAGGACATAAATGACATCTCAGTTGTAGAGGACCACACCCAAGCTTCCCACTTTCAATTGAATATATCCACCAGGGTATTTCATGGGTACCTCAAACTCAGTATATTCAAGGAAGAATTCATTGACTTTTACTGTCCCTGCCCCTCGAAAGTAAGTTTGCTTTTCCTTCTCCGTTCCTTGCTTCATTTATTGGTCCCAACGTAATCACTCTAGCTGGACACCTGGGTGGTATGTTTCACATCCCCACTTCCTCCCATAGCCCCCCTGTGATCTCGGACATGTACCAGATCCCATCTTTCCCCAAATGTCTTTCCTGTCTGTCCTCACCTTTTTCTCAACTTCTCCTAGGACAGCTTCTCCAGCGGCTGCTTAACTGGTCCCATTGCCTCGGACTTTTTTCTCCTCTGATTTATCTTCCATATCGTTGCCATGATGATCTGCCTGAAACATAGATCATACAATGTATGTTCCCTGCTCACAAGCCATCAGTAACTCCCCATGACCACAGAGATAAATCAGCTGTGGGATGGGGGATCTTAGTTCCCTGACCAGAGATCACACCCACACCCCCTGCATTGCAAGCACGGGATCTTAACCACTGGACTGCCAGGGAAGTCCCTGGGATAATGACTTCTTAACTTGAACTCCATGAACCTTTGAGTGGAGTCTCTGAACTTGAATGGAAAGAACAAAAAAAAACACCTTTATTTTCACCAATCTCTACCTGACATTTAGCACTTCCTTCAATTACTGATATAAGCCACACACACAAGGGTACCAGTAGAACCTGTCACCGGCAGAAATCACAGGTATTTTCATGGCATGTTACTGTACTACAGATAATTGAAATGTTATTTATGATCCCTCCTTTGAAATTGCAGTAACTATTAGACTAATCGTTAGATCTTGTTATGCATGAGTCCATTAGAGAAGCAGGCACATTACTATATCACAATTTAAGTTAAAAAAAAAATTTGTTAACTATTTTTAAATAGTTAAAACTATTTTAAAGACTATTTTAATAGTAAAATTGCTTTATTGGTTTTCTTTGTAAATTTGTGGATTTTATGTTATGAATTTTAAAATGTTGTTCTGACAAGAGGTGAATAGACTTCTCCAGATAACAGACGGATCATAGCACAAAGGAAACTAAGACCCCATGACAGACAGAATATGGAGACTGGACAGCAATCTGACTTCATGATTAGTTTTAGAATAACAAGAATAAGGCCTGATGTCTTTACAGTGCTTTACTACGGGTCAGACGCTAGAAAATTTCATTGTCCCAACAACTCTATGAGGCAGTTATGATGATTTTCCCCATTTTAGAGATGACAAAGCTGAGGCAAAGAGAGGTTAAGTGACTTGCCCGTGGTCACACAGTAAGAGGTGGAAGTTGGCAACTAATTTAAGACGCCAAACTGATTACAGCTACGTGACACTGCTGCACAGCAGTCAGATAATGAGTAAGTGGTTGAGGGAGAGTCTGAACTCAGGTCAATACAATGTCAAGCCTGGACTCTTGATACTTGCCCCAAACTGAATGACAGCTGAGGTCAGAATCCCTATAGTACAAAGTTGAGGCCAGAGTATAGGTGACCTTGAATGCCATGCCGAGAAATCTGATTTAACTTTTTTTAAGTTAAAAAAAAAAAAAGAAGTCATTACCCAGATCCTACTCATATTTTAAAGCCTAGTTCAAATATGCTTTGTCAAAGTCCTCGTTAATTTCACCCAGTTGGAATTAACCTACCACTTTTATCCCCACATGGAACTGTGTTCGTTTTTTGTTTTTTGTTTTTTCCCTCAAAGGTCCATGTTTTTTCCCCGGCCATATTGTTATCAGTTACATGCACGTGTTCCTCCCCATCAAGGGCATAAGACCGATGGTCAGTTTTCACGGTGGTACACAGTGCCTGTGATTGAGGAGGCCATGGTTGGGTAGAAATGTGAGAATGCAGCGGGCAGTCATTACTTATCTCCTTTTCCCTAACCGTCCGTTGCAACATAAAGTACAGCATTTCTGAGAATGTAGCTCATTTCGTTTTAGCGTTATTTACTATGGTTCTGGTTCTGCCGCTTCGACTGACAAATCACCCCTCCAAAAGGCAGGTTCTAATCCCATATGCGGTCCCTGCTCAGTGGCAATTTATAGGACAGGCTCTCCGAGTTTAGGCAAATATCCTGATGTTTTAGGTCAGTTATTCTGACAACAACAGTTTCTGCTTTGTGGAGTGCATATGTCACCGGAGAGGATCGGCTTCCGGAGCTTCCTGCCTTGTGCAGGAGCATAAATTTTCATGGTGAACTTGAGATGCAAATTATGTGTCTTGACCGTCTCTGCAAATCTTTGCTTGCAGCTGACAGCCATCTTTATAGACCTTGGGAAAGAGGAAAGAGAGGGGAAAGAGGGAAAGACAGAGGCAAAGAAGAAAGAAAGGAAGGGAGGGAGGGAAGGAGGGAGGGAAGATAGGCTTTTTTTTTCTTTTCTGTCTTAACCAGTACCCAGCACAAAGCAGACAATAAATTTTCTTAAGTTTTGTGTATTATAATTTTAAGAAAGTTAAATAGAAATACTTAGTTTGAAAAGGAAGCAAGAATTAATGACTTACATTCAAAACTTGCTTCAGCATTTGTTTTAGCACTAATGCAGAGCAGGGTTTCTCAACCTTGACGCTATTGACATTTTCGGCTGGAGAATTCTTTCTGTGAGAGGTTGTCCTGTGCATTGTAGGCTGCTCAGCAACATCCTCAGGTTATACTCAGCACATGCCAGTAATGCGCCTCCCCAAGCTGTAGCAACGAAAAATGTCTCCAGATACTGCCATATATCTCCTAGGGGGTGGCATAGCCCTATTGCTGCCCAATAAGGAACCACTGATTTAAAGGATAATGGACAATGTTGGGTGTCAGATTCTGTGTTTATTGTTTTACATACATCATCTAACTTAATCTTCACAAGTTCTCATAAAATGAGTGCTATTATTATCTCCATCATGTAGTTGAGAGAGAAGGTTCAAGGAGGTGAAGCATAGTGACTAAGGAGGAAACTGATGCAAGGAGATGGGAAACCAATGCAAAAAGGCAGTCACTGCCTTATGTGGTAATGATGCATTAGAGTAGGGATCGCAAGTCTGTGACATTTGTGCCATGGAATCACTGGTATGCGTAGCAGGCATGACCTGTAAATCTCAGCACTGTATTCTGAAGAGACAAAACAATTTTTCAGGTGAGCGTTACCAATGGAGTGATTAACGAGGGAGATAATTTTTTAACCAACTTTGGTTAGGCTAAGTCTTCTTCAGAAATTAGTTTTTCATGAGACTATGTGCATTCCTAGGGCAGTAGTCACTCACCTCTGTATCACTAACACGTAAGGAGAGCCCTAAATATGGACCCTCAATAGATGTTTGTATAATAAACATGTGGAGCACAAAATATCACCACTGTTGCATCTTAAGGTGAGTCCTGCCTTAGAATACAACATTACCATTTTTCTATATTGTCCTTTAAATGCATATACTCTTAAATAGTTAGTGCCCAGGGGTGATGACTTAATAGTAATAGACTTATGGGACATTCAAAGCAAAACCATGGAGATCAGCATTTTCATTCGTTTCCTTCGATGAGGAACGAAGCGGGAGAAGAAAACTTTTCCAACGTAAATTATGGATCAAGTCTGGACAGAAAAGTAATTTCTGGAAACCAAGTCCCAGTGTTTCTTTTTACTGTATCGTCCATCACTTAACACTTTATCTTGAGCACATCACAGGCTGTTTCCTGTGGGAAAGGAAGGTCCTTATTTAACTTGAATGATATAGAAGGAAGTGATGGAATAAGGAGTGGGAAGAGGCTAAATCAGTGGGGCAGAGGGACAGTAATACAGGGAAGATCATGGAGACCCATGGAAGTGCTTCATCATCAACTTCATGGGCTTGCATTGAATTCCGTAACAGATATTTTTGAAATGGTTTCTTATGTCTTTATTTAAGTTCCATTTTGAATCTTCCCGGATCAGATTTTAAAAAGTAAGAGTGAAAGATTTAAAAAAATAGGTCAGAAACAGATTACTGTTTTGAAGCTTCAGTAGCACAGGACAAAGAGAGGTGGGCTGGAAATGAGGTATGGATTTGTGTTCAGAATGGCAGTCAGCTCCAGACTCTCTGCTTCCAGTGCCCTTATGTTGAAGCCCGAGCCACCAATGTTACTGTATCTGGAGATAGGGCCTTTAGGAGATAATTAGGGTGAGATGCTATTGTGAGGGTGAGGCCCTCAGTGCCCTCATAAGAAGAGATACCAGAGGGATTACTCTCCCTCTCTCTCCACCGTGTGGGGACATGGTGAGAAGGTGGCCATCTGCAAGACAGGAAGAGAGCTCTCATCAGAACATGATCATGCTGGCACAGTGATCTCAGACTTCCAGCCTTCAGAACTGTGAGAAAACAAATTTCTGTTGTTGAAATCACACAGTGTATGGTATTTTGTTATGGCAGCCTGAGCTGATGAAGACAGTGTCTCCCCAAATAGAGAATATCAACAAAGGAATATAAATTATTTAAAACAAAGAGTCAAACAGAAATTTTCAGTCGAACAGTATAATAACTGAAAGGAAATATTTACTAGAGGGACTCAACAACAGATTTCAGC
>NW_006790426.1:958720-963781 GCF_000442215.2 Lipotes vexillifer | reverse complement strand
CAGCAGGAAGAGGAAAGAATCAATGAACTTGAAGATGGATTAATTGAAATTATTCTGTCTGAAAGAGAGAAAGATAAAAGAGTGGAGAAAAGTAGAGCCTAAGAGACCTGTTGGATACTATGAAGCATATCAACCTACTACTCTCAATGTGAGTTTGAGAAAGAGAGAAGAGAGAGAAAGTGAAAGAATATTTGAAGAAATAATAGCTGAAATTTGATGAAAAACAGTAATCTACACAACAAAGAAATAATGATTTCAAGTAAGGTAAGCTCAAAGAGTTAATATCTAGACACATCATAATTAAACTGTTAGCCAGAAGCAAAGAGACAATCCTGAAAGCAGCAAAAAAAAAAAAAAGCGTATCATCATATACAAGGGATCCTCCATAAGAGAGCCTGTCATACAGAGTGAAGTAAGTCAGAAAGAGAAAAACAAATACCATATAATATCGCTTTATGTGGAATTTAGAAATGTGGTACAGATGAACTCATTCGCGAAGCAGAAATAGTCACAGATGTGGAGAACAGACTCACGGTTACCAAGGGGGGCAGTATGGGTGGGGGAGTGGGATGGATTAGGAGGTTGGGATTGACACATACACACTACTATATATAAAATAGATAACTAATGAGAACCTACTGTATAGCACAGGGAGCTCTACTCGGTGCTCTGTGGTGACCTAAATGGGAAGGAAATCTAAAAGAGAGTGGACATACGTATATGTATAACTGATTCACTTTGCTGAGCAGCAGAAACTAACACAACATTGTGAAGCAACTATACCCCACTAAAAATTAATAATAAAAAAGAAGAAAATAGGGACTTCCTTGGTGGCACAGGGCTTAAGAATCCGCCTGCCAGTGCAGGGGACAGGGGTTTGATCCCTGGTCCAGGAAGGTCCCACATGCTGAGGAGCGACTAAGCCCTTGCGCCACAACTACTGAAGCCCGCACACCCTAGAGCCTGTGCGCCGCAGCTGCTGAGCCCATGTGCTGCAACTGCTGAAGCCCGCGCACGCCTAGAGCCCGTGCTCTGCAACAAGAGAAGGCACTGCGATGAGAAGCCCACACACCCGAACAAAAAGTAGACCCCGTTCGCCACAACTAGGGAAAGCCTGCGTACAGCAACGAAGACCCACCGCAGCCAAAAAAATTTAAACAAAAAGAAGAAGCAAATATAATTAAAAGAAAACAAAATAAATTCAATTAAAATGGTTTCTGTGTTGCACCAGTACATTTTAGATGCTCAGTAGGCACATCTGGCTACCATACTGGATGGCACAGAGCAGTCCCATTGTCACAGAAAGTTCTTTTGGACATGCTGGCTTAGGGAGAGATGACTAGAGAACACAAAGGAAGGGGAACAGTAAAGGTGTCTAAAAAAACCTTCCAAAATTTAAAAACTTCTAAATTCTGAAACCTTCTAAAAGTTACCTAATAATCTTTACTGAGAGTCTATCTGAATACTATGGGTCAGGCTGGACAACAGGGATTGATTAATTCGTTGCTTCGTTTATTTATTCAGTATTTATGGAGTAGTAACTGATTGAGAAACTGTGCCAGGGACACAATGTAAAATGATCAGCAAAACTGGCATATTGTCTCCTCTCAAGCAGCTGACATTCCAGTGGAGGCTGTAGATACTAATCAGGAATGAGACAAGCAAATGTAAGATTATAACTGTGATAATCACTCTGATGGAGAGGTATTTGGAGCAGTGAGGATGGGAAAGGAGTGTCCTCGACCTAGTCTGGAGCATCTTTTCTCAAGAAGGCATCCTGAGATGAGATTTAAGTGAGTAGATTAGGGAAAAGGAGAGAGAGCAAGCCAGCCCCAACATACAGCATGCACAAAGGCCCTGGGGCAGGAGGAAATATGACAGGAAGGAGGAACTGACTGGGCCAGTGTGGACCATCACAGAAAGTGAGGGGAAGTTGGGTGTAAGCTGAGGCCAGCGAAGCAGAGTACCTGCAGCATCAGCATCACCTACAAACTTGTTACAAATTTAGGGTCTGTATTTAACAAGACCCCCGGGTGATAATCGGGCACCAAGGTGAGATGCACCGTCTATACCAAGGGTCCGTATATTCCAGCCCGCAGTCCAAATCATGCGACAGTCGGTTTTTGTACATGTTTTATTGGACCACAGCTATGCCTGTTCATTTACTGATTGTCTGTGGTCGCTTTCATGCTGCAGTGACAAAACGGAGAGGTTGCCATGGAGATTGTTTGGCCCACAAAGCCGAAAATATTTACTATCTGGCCCTTTACACAAAAGTTTTCCAGTTCCTAGTTTGTACTGTGCTGTGCCTCAAAAACAGCATCAAGGTTCTGGGATTTATTGTAAAAGCAAGGGAAGCTAGTGAAGGTTTTCATTCTGGAAGGATCGATCCACCTGCATGGAGATAAAAGGCACACAGACGGTACATGCCCCACAGGAACTTAGGATCCAGTGGGAACTCACTTTTACCTCCCAAATTGGTTGTTTGCTCCTCTCATGAGGGGGATTGCTATATTATTACCTCATTTTTTGTTGTTGTTAACTCCCTCCGTGCCTGACAGAGTGCTAAGTGTTTAGCCAGTGTTTGGTGCTATTTACTGACTCAGTAACTGGCTTGAGCTTATGACAGTTACCATTTACCCTCCTTAGAAACTTATTTTGTGGACACCGCAGGAGTCAAAATATTATGGTGCCTGATGTGCTTTCAGCAGCTTCCTTGACATGTCAACCTGACTTTGACATGGACTCTAGACCAGTATGGGTAGAAGCCAAGCCCTTGGCCACTTTGTGAGTTTTAGGAGAGCGGGGAGAGACGGGAATCTGATTCCATTTCTGGTGCGGATAGAACTGCAGGAAGAAGCCTCTCTGAGCTTCAGATTCTCCCTCTCTGACCTGAGGAAGCTGGAACAGTTTATCATGAAGGTCCCCCGGATATTTTTGTCCTTCGAGTTTTACCAGGTGACAAAATAGGGACACCAGACAAGTGTCTGACTCAGCTCCATGCATCTTTACTTTGTGTACATGGAATCCTCCACACATAAACACAAATCATAGTTGATGAGAACATTGGGGGGGGGGGAAACCCCACAGCCACCCCACAGTTACAAAGGAGATTTTTGAATTGTGTGTTGTTTCATATTCCACATACTTCCTTTTCATTTGTACAGATATTTGAACGTCACTGCCTCAGCCATAATGAGACCAACCTTAGCTACCGATTAGACGTGATTGTGTAGATTCTGGCCTTACTGGCTGCTTCGCTTGCTTTTCAGGTCATGAGTTAGCCGTGCTGGAATAAGTTGAATATCCACTGAAAGTGAAGTCGGGTATCTGTAAACTCACCACGACAAATGGACACGCATCCCATCTGCAACGCGACCGAAAGAAAGTGTTTTGAGAAAGGGATGGGTGATGGATTCTGAAAGAGGTTACAACTTGGTGCCTAGAGGGAGGGGAAAAGCTTTGAGGGTAATCAATTGCTTTGAGCACACATAGGTTTTTAGCCGTGTTGCCATCTCCTGGGCAATATGCCTGCTACAGAAGTGTTGCTTCAAGGCATAAAAAAGCAAGTGAAGCAGACTGTTTAATGGATAGTACGAAAGTGGGGAGGAATATTGTGAAGTCAGCTCTCTCACATTTTGTGGATGTTATTGCTTGGCATTACCTCCCATTCATTGTTGTTGATGGCATTCAATTAAAGCCGTACTTGAAGTCATGCTATACTAGGTGCTGTGGAAAATAGAGATGCAGTGCTGGCTTCATGGGCGTGTGACTTGTGCAGTCAAGCAGGACCTCACACTTAAATGATCCTGTGTTTGGTTTAATGCTCTGATGTTGCCATTTGGGGCTGTGAACCTTACTTACGTGGGTCTGTGCAAGTTATACCGCTTGTTTTGAATAGAAGGTGCCGGAGTCAAGTTATACCGCTTGTTTTGAATAGAAGGTGCCGGAGTCTGTTTCCTGCCTCAAGTTGCTTTACAACATTGTGTCTTAGAATCATGTTGGGACAGTAGTATAAGAACTTGATTAACTTTTCTGAGCCTTGATTTCTTCCTGTTCAGTATAAAGAGAGAGAACGGGATGCAGTGTAAGGAGAGATATTGGAGGTTTAAACTACTAAGTTGATTTTCCCGAAGTAAGCAGTAGAGTCAGGACACTGAGACTTCCTCTCCTGACTTTCAGGTCAGTGAGAACAGACCTCATGAACAAGGCTTAATGCTGAGTTCAAGATACGATTCGTCCAAGGGCTGGTGGCATCCAATCCCCGGTTGCTAGGGAGCTCAAGAGTATCTGGGTTTGTTGAAAAAGTGTCCAGTGGAATGTACTTGGAGATCTGGGAAAGGATGCACAGGCAAAGCAAAGATCAGTTCCACAATAATATATTAAAAACTTCTGGGGGGCTTCCCTGGTGGCGCAGTGGTTGAGAGTCCGCCTGCCGATGCAGGGGACGTGGGTTCGTGCCCCGGTCCGGGAGGATCCCACATGCCGCGGAGCGGCTGGGCCCGTGAGCCACGGCCGCTGAGCCTGCGCGTCCGGAGCCCGCGCTCCGCAATGGGAGAGGCCACAACAGTGAGAGGTCCGCGTACCGCAAAAAAAAAACCAAAAACCTTCTGGGGCCAGACATGTTTCAGACTTGAGAATTTTTCTTATTTTTGAGAGGTAACGTAATGCACAATCCACCGAATACGTAAAATCCCCCAGCATGTCTGGGCAGGACTTCATAATCAAGTGTGTTAAATTTCTCTGCAGTGAATTGTATAACTGTTCACACCAAATAAGAAAAATGTAAAGACTGTGAATAGTTTTAACTCAGCTCACATCAGGCTTTGCTGCCAAATGTAATCAGGTGAGTTTCCACCATAAATGAGTTACAAACTCTAAGACGTCGTGAGCCTTTATCAGACAAGATGCAGGTAAACGGGTCATCAGAACTCAGGAGGCAGGAGACCGGTGAGGCATTTGTCAAGTGAAGCCAGGCTAGATCTAGAGACTGGCTCCCATGACTGGTCGGGAAGCCCCAGACCTTTGCATGGTAACCCAGGGTGCAGACATTCTTCCTGC
>NW_006790426.1:956714-958495 GCF_000442215.2 Lipotes vexillifer | reverse complement strand
CCTGCTGAAGCAGATGGAAGACCTGAGGTGCAAGGCTGTGAACATCCTTTCTCAACATCTCTTTTAAGGACACCACTGCCCTCTTTTTCCTGTCGCTCCAGCTTGGCGGCTTCCTGAACACATGGTCTCTCTGACCATATTTTCACCGTGGAAAATAGCATTTTCAGAACTGGCTGTCCCTAGCTTTCATCTGTCATTCTTTTCCTCTCTGTTGTTTCTATGGCAGTTGGCAAATGTGTCTCACTCTTCACTTCTGAGACGGGTTTTAAAAACCTTGGCCAAAGAGCCTTTTCTTTAGCGTCCGCTTCCATTTGTCTGCCTGAAAGCCAGTAGCAGCCAGGAGAAAATAAAAATAGCTTTGAGATTCCCAGAACATGCCTGAAATCTTGTTCTCTGGTACTTTGCTATATTAATTTTTCATGTAGGAGGGATACAGACACTAGAAAATGATGATTCTTGACAATAGACGTTAAAATGGAGGCTGATTTCCTGTAAAGATAAGTGCCCTTCATTTCTGCAGACCGCCCCCCCCAAGGCCCTGGGAGGATCTTAACAATATTCTAATCATAATATCCTCTAATTTGTCTTCAAGAGGGGCCTTGAAATTGTATAACTTTCAGACTTGTCAAAACTTGCATCTGTCCCTACTTTACCCCAGTAGAAAAGTATGTCTCCAGGCTTTAGAGAGAGTTAACTCTGGCTTTGCCGTTTACCAGACGTGAGGGTAACTTATTTATCTTTTGGAACGTCTATTTCTACGTCTATTAAGTGGATATATACGCTCTTGACATCATAGGGTGCTTGGGAGGAAGAGAGTTGTGGTGCCCATGTAGCAAAGAAGAAATGTTAATAAATGTTGACTCATCTCTTTGTTTCCCTGAGGATTGTTTCCATCTGCAGGAACAACACCTCAAGAAACAGTGTCCATGTTTCTCATTTAACAAATCTGGAAAGAGTCTCAGAGATGTCATGGGAACCTAGACTCGTTATGTCTTTCTCTTCAGCCTTTTTTAGCGTGGACTCCATCTTCAGGATCCTAGAATGGCTGTTTTACTCCAGACATTGTGTTTGCATTCCAGGAAGAAAAAAAGGGGAAAGGAACAGGAATATACCAGCTGAATCAATCTCTTTGTGTAAGGAAGGTAATAGTAATTCCAGAAATGCCATCGCGTAGGGATAATTTGCTGCTGATCTGTGAATCTTGGGGCTACCTGGAACCATGCCTAGAACCAAGGTAGTTACCTTTGACCAAGGAAGGGATAAAATGCACTCACTAGTGATTTCTAATGTTATGCTTAAAGATCAAAACCCCTCAGGAGGCTGGCAACCCCGGCTTGTCTACATTGTTCATTGAAGATGTAAAGGTTGAGAACCAGCCCCTGGTTTATCTGATTATAGCCTTGTTGGGTCACTTGAACACTGGGTTAGAAGAGACCCCTCAGTAAACTTGTGCCTTAGTCACAGGCTGTTTCTATTTTGTACATATTTGTTTCCCTAGTCCATAGCATAATGTTTGGCACATGGCAGCTATTCAGTAAATATTTGTCGAGTGAATGAATGTTTGCAAATATTTAGCTTCTTAAGAATCAGATTCCATGGCTTATCCATGCAAAAAGCCATACAGCTGAAGTTGTAAGCTAACGTTTCTTGGGAGAATATGGCCACAGTAAAGGAGAGGACTCAGCCCTGCTGTGCCGGAGATTGGAAGGCCGGGGTGGCCTTAGTTAGTTCAGGGCGTTCTCTGGTGGGGATGATCTGAACACTGCCAATTCCCAGCAGGA
>NW_006790426.1:929817-956602 GCF_000442215.2 Lipotes vexillifer | reverse complement strand
GCAGGAATCCAAGGGCAAAGTGTTGGGGACTTTGGGGAAGAAACAGTGTCAAAAGCTATTATGTTTCCTGTTCACCTTGTACTTTATAACACACAGCCTCATGACTTTGTGAAAATGTCAAACCTATTTTCATTTACTCATGGTCCCCATTGGCTTTAATTCCAACGTCAAGTTCCCCTTGCAGTTTGTCTGTAAAGAAGGGCTTCCTCTGATACCTCTTACCCTACAAATGGTCAAGATTAATTCAGCTGAGATAGTCGACTAGGCTGGCATTCTCTGTCTCCCTCTCTGCTGTAGATGCTGTGGCTTTTACTAAAGATGGTGACCTTTCAAAGAAAAGAGACCCATCCTCTAGTTGGCAAGCAGTAAAGTTATCCTTAAAACCTTAACAAAGGTCCTATGGGCCCCTTGCCATTTCCAGTATGTTCCATGTGTCTGAACTTACAGAGCAGTTCAGAGACAGAAGCAAAGACAAATCTATGGTGTGTCCCCAGCTGGCACCACTATCACTAGACTACAAGGGCTATGAAAGAGTGTCTGAATTGCCAGTCATATAATATGTGGAAGGCTTTTTATCTCTGAGAAGCAGATAGCCTAAACTCATCAATAAAATTTCATGGCCAATTTTACTTTCACACTGGGAAAAATGTTGACATCGTCATCCTAAGCCCCAGAGAGGCCTGGTTGTATCAAGGACAAATAGCCCGATACTGTGAAGTATGTCACGGGCGGAAGTAACAATATCCACCCACAGAGATGAAGCAGGATGCAGATCTCCTCGTTTCACCTCTGGAAAAAAGACCATGAAAGTCATGGGGTGGAAACAGACCCATATGACACCCTCTCTCCTCTCACCCCCTGTCCTTGTCTGGATCTCCACTAGAAACAAACTCCCATTCGCCTTCACGATTATTTAGTTAACATTTTAAACAGGAATCGGATCCTGCGCCATCCTGCCTAACACCTCCAATAGTTTCCCACTCCCTTAACGTAAAATGTAAACTTCTTTGCATGGCCTTCGTGCATAGATAGGCCAGAGCCTAATACTTAAGAAGCCCTATATTTGCAAACATTCACTTATTCAACAAATACTTACTGAAAGGCCCTGTGTGCTAGGCAGTATGCTATGGCCTGGGTAAACACCGATGAACAACACCATGTTGGTGTCTAAAGAACGGAAAAAATAATCTACCTTTTCCTGCCAAGTGGAGAGCAGGCCATTGAGGAGTCAGAAAGCACTGTTCGACGTATGGAATCTTTACTCTGAACCCCAGAATGCTGTGAACGTTTCTACCTGAAGACAATGCTGTATCAAGACAGCCCACACCCCTCCTACCTAGGAGCCTGCCCCTGTATAACACACAGGAGGAGACCAGAAATGTCATTTTAGGAGAAAAGAAAGGTAGAGGCCAGGCCACACATGCCCTGTTGCTCAGAGTTTTCAGAGAAGGAGCAAGTAGGGTGATGTGTGGAGAGAGGCTAGACAGTCACATGGAAGGACATCAGCAGAGGGAAATTGTAACCGAACAGGACCTATGGGGCCTTCACAGCACAGACCCCCTCCCTCCACGTCCTCTGCCTGCCTCTTTACTGTAGAAAAGTTTTCATCTCTCAGGCCTCCCCTGAGTCGCAAAAGCCTGGCTCAAAATGAATGATGTAAAGGATGTGACCATGTAGTGACAAAAAATAGAAGTTGGGCCAGGAAAACTGGTAACAGTTTTAGCAGTAATCAGCCATAGGGCGGAGTCTTTAGTTCCACCCTTGAGGATATAGATGGTGCACATGCCTGTGGTGTTTTGTAGATACTTAAACCCTCACCAAATGGAAGAAACTAACTGAACTGTATGATGACTCTGAGCATGTAGCCCGCAGACCAGCTGGAGCCTGAGGATTGATGATGTTAATTCCTGCGACGCCACCCTGTTACCTCACCAGCAGCCAGTCGGAGAATTGAGTTCAGGTCTTTTGAGCTGACCCCTGCCGGTACTCCTTGTTCGGCTCCTGCAATAAATGCTGTACTTTCCTCCACCACAGCCAGCGGTGAGTGGACCCAAGTTCCCCTCAATAACACTGAGTCATGGAAACACAGTGCAGCTCAGTATTTGAACAAAGCTAGTTATATATGATCCAAATTGCTTTATTGGTTTTAACTGAGACACATTTTCGGTCATGTGATCTTTTACCACACTGGCTTTCCCTCTTATTTGAGTAAATGTCCACCAACTGCTTGGAATCAGTCCATTTTCGTTCAGTTGATGTATTTTGGTTCTTCCTTTCCAGTAATGGAAAAGAAAACAGTTGGACCATTATTAGGTCGAACTGCATGAAATTGATGGTATTCAGCCATTTTTGACCCACCATGAATGGCAGTATGAAATGGGATCAATCTAAGAAATATATGAACGCATTGCAGAATACTTATAAGAGAAAGAAGGAGATAATGCGAATGAGTGTTTGAATACTAATCAGTTAATTAATGCTAATAGATGGTAGGTCTGGATAACAGATTAAGCAGGCAGTGGAAAATTCGTAAGGTCTAAACATGGAATCAGACCCAGGGCTCCAAGTCTGGCTTCCTGAATGCTCTGCTTGATTGGAAATTTTTGTTTGCAAATGACAGAGTCAAGTCAGCTAGGAGGGGCAGGGAGGAACGAGGGTGTACCACTGAGAGATGAGGCCACCAGGGAAGCAGCTGGGGTCTGTGGGGAGAGGAGGCTTGTATTTATCCATGGTTGTGCCCATTAGTATTTGGCTTCAAGCCTCCACCTGCTTTGATCACAGTCAGAGGGCAGAAGGAAATGATTTGAGACAGTTGTCATCAGAATTTGGTTAGTAGCCCCCTGGAGGTCCCTGAGATCCTTTCAGGGGTTCTGAGAGGTCAAAAGTATTTTCACGGTAATGCTGAGATGGGATATGCCTTTTCCACTGACATTTGCATTGACGATGCAAAAATAATGGGAGTGAAACTACTGCTGCCTTAGAACGAACCAGGACAGCAGCATCAGGTTGTCTGAGCTGCCGTTGTATTGCTCACCCGCGCATTCACAGTATTGAAAAAAAAAAAGCCAGTTTCACTTAGGAATATTCTTGATGACGCAGTAAAATCATTAATTTCATTGAATTTTGGCCCTTGAATATTATTCTGTGTGAAGAGAAAGAAACACACCTGAAATATTTCTGTTGCAAACTAACTGCCCTTCGAGCTGTGAGCAGAATTAACTGCTTTTTTTCCCCGAACGCCATTTTTACTTGAAAGAACAGCTGACAGACCAACGATGGCTTTTGAGTCGTGGGCATTTGGCAGACATTTTCTCCAACATGAACGAAGTGAGCTTGTCACTTGGAGGAAAAAGAACTGACAGCATTTGTTGCTAATGACAAATTTGAGCGTCCACGCAAACACTTCTAGAATTTCGGAAAACATGTGTGCCAACCTGAGCTTGACAGCTTTCCAATACATACAGCTTTTTTATTCATAGAAATATGCTGTGAATGTTAACATGTAATGAGGTCTTTTTGTTATTTTAAAATAAATTAGTAAATACCCTTTAATGTCTCAATTTTAATTTCAAATATGGTAAATAGTGAAAGATAGAGCTCTGATAAACATTTGGTTTGGGGGTCTTTGATAATTTTTAAGATGTATTTATGTAATATAAGTAAAGATGTATTGAGACCAAAAGAGTTTGAGAATGACTCATGTAAGACTTTTTTTTTTTTTTTTTTTTTTTTTCCCATTTTAATGAACTCTAAGACTCAGAGAGGCCTTTTGCTAACCAACTTTTCTCCATTATTTCTGAACTTTTCCCTTTGTGGTCTCCTTCTCAGTGTGTGTCTCTCTCTGTTTGTTTGTCTGTTTGTCTCTTTCCATTATAAGTATTTAGGTCTGGAAGATAGGTTTTCATGGTTAGATTTATGGCAGTTTTTCTCAAGAAAAAGTCCATTGTGCTGAAAGATTTTCTGTATTCCCTGCCTTATAGCTCCCCAAATAATCTCCTTCTCTTCTGCTGGTTTAATTTTATGTTTTCAGTGAATCCCCATGTAGGACTGTGAAATGGAAAAACAGTATTATAAATTTGTATGCAATGGAAAAGCCAAAAAGAATAAATGAGAAAGAAAGCAACGTCGATGAAAATAGAAACCACATGCACAAAATGACAAATGCAAATGCTAGAGATGGTCCTATTTTTGTAAAGTCTTGAATGTGTCCATTTTCCCCAAAATATCTCTTCTGCGTCATGCCGGTTATAAATGTTGCAGTGATTACTGCTGACAAGTGTGGCTATACACTGACTTAATGACAGGATGATTACTTGTTAAGGAAGAGACACCTAAGCCCACTCCCGTGAAGAGAGTGACACGGGCCCACACATTGAGTTTCTCGGCAAGTCACTATTGATGACTATTAAATTACACTTGTGAAGTGATGTTATTAATAATGCTGCCAAATCAGCCTAACTGTAGACTCTGTGATAGGCAGAGGACCTTGGGGGCTGTGGTTTTAATAGAAAGTGAGGTTTAGGTCACATAGAAACTTGGAAACTATTCCAGCTGCAGGAGATTATTGTTTTATCCTTCTCATGTGTAGAATTCCACTGTGAGTTTTCAGCAGCCAGTTCCCTCCCCTGTCTTACTTCTCTTGTATGTACAATGATAAGATTGGGCTAGAGCAGTTGTTTTCACCCAGTGAAGTCAATAAACAAAACAGAGAAGAGCTGCCTGGCTTAAAGGAAAGGTGAGGAAACTTAGAATCTCTCTTTGGGCTCTCCACTGAACTTTCATGTCTGCTCAGCTCTTGAGATACTGCAGTGAACCCTGGGGCTCTGAGGCACACGGTTGGAGAAGCATTGGACCAAGGCCTCTATAGCTCCATGTGCTTGGGGAGGCCTTGTCAGAAAATCTGATTTTTTTTTTTTTTTTTAATTAGAGAACTAGTTGGCATCAAGTTTAGAGCTAAATGGTCCCCTGGGTGGAGGTGGCCAGGATGATAGAGATAGTGGTAACTCCCCCGGTAGGACTCATGAGCCCACTAAGAGCCACAGTGTACTTACTGACACCAGTTGTGAATTGATCCACATCCTAGGTCCTGTGGGGTAAACAAAATATAGACCAACCAACCAACATTCATGTTTAAGGAGCTGATAGTCAGTTTGGAGAGGGGCAACGTAAGCCCAGCAACCCAACGTAAGTCCAGATATAATAAAGATTCAGAATTCAAGGGTAGGTGGTAGATAGCCTGATTGGGCAGATGAGGAAGGGCAGATGGTAGAAGGATGTTCTCTTCATGCTTTCCCCGGCTCAGTCTGCTACTTCTGACTCCTGTAGAGTTGCGGGTGAGGGGGAAGGACGGCAGTAAGGAAGCCAGTTGAAGCTATAAACGGTTTTTTTTTTTTTTTTTTTTTTTTTTTTCCTTGCGTTATGCGGGCCTCTCACTGTTGTGGCCTCTCCTGTTGCGGAGCACAGGCTCCGGACGCGCAGGCCCAGCGGCCATGGCTCACGGGCCCAGCCGCTCCGCGGCATGTGGGATCTTCCCGAAACGGGGCACGAACCCGCGTCTCCTGCAACGGCAGGCGGACTCTCAAGCACTGCGCCACCAGGGAAGCCCTATAAACGGTTTTGTTTGCTTGAATTCCAATAACGACATGAGTATGTATGTGTGTGCCTATATTATCTATACGTTAATGCATATACTGCGTTCAGTGATAGGAGGGGTGACCTTCTTATAATTGAATTCAGACACATGCTATCTAGTTAGAGTGACCAGTTCATCCTAGTTTGCCCAGGACTTTCCCAGTTTTAGCATTGAAACTCCTACAGCTTGGATAACCTCTTTCTTGGACAAATTAGTCGCCCCAAATTAGAGCAACCTAGCAGACCCCTAAGAATGCATCTTGGGACCCCTGGTGATCTGCAGGCCCCAATTAAAATTAATACTCAGGGGGCTTCCCTGGTGGCGCGGTGGTTGAGGGTCCGCCTGCCGATGCGGGGGACGCGGGTTCGTGCCCCGGTCCGGGAGGATCCCACGTGCCGGGGAGCGGCTGGGCCCGTGAGCCGTGGCCGCTGAGCCTGCGCGTCCGGAGCCTGTGCTCCGCAACGGGAGAGGCCACAACGGTGAGAGGCCCGCGTACCGCAAAAAAAAAAAAAAATGTATACTCACTTAGCAAGCAGACTCTTGACCTGAAAATCAAGAGAACTAGCTCCTCTATTGACTAGCAGTGGGACCTTCGGGAAAGGGTTTAAGTGAAGTCAATAATCCTTTGCAAAGAAAAATAGATGTATGTTCATGTACAGTTGCCCATGGCACCTGTATTCATGCTCCTCCCTAAGGTGGAAAGGCTAGCCCAATATAGGCATTGGTGGTGGTGGTTGTTTTTTAAACAAAATCAGTTGCTTTGAGTTTCACCAATGGTAATTATGTCAGTAGAAGATTATTTTAAAACATTTAAGGTTTAAAAGAAATTATTAAGAAATCAAATTAATAATTCATTCAAATAATGAATACAGAGCATATTAGCATTATGCAGTGTTCACTGAAGAATAAAAATGTGTTTCTAGGGGCTTCCCTGGTGGCGCAGTGGTTGGGAGTCCGCCTGCCGATGCAGGGGACGCGGGTTCGTGCCCCGGTCCGGGAGGATCCCGCGTGCCGCGGAGCGGCTGGGCCCGTGAGCCGTGGCCGCTGGGCCTGCGCGTCCGGAGCCTGTGCTCCGCGGTGGGGGAGGCCACAGCGGTGAGAGGCCCGCGTACCGAAGGAAAAAAAAAAAAAAATGTGTTTCTAGCCTTTCCGTGTTTTCTTTAGGAATGTTGATCATTTTTATGAAACTTAGAATTGATATGAAAGATATCATGACTATTAAGAATTAAGGAACAAAATCAAATAGGCAGGAATAAGGGAAAGTATGCTAATCCAGGCAACCTGCTCAGAAGAACGCGGTCATAATTTAAGTTTTCCAGCATGTGCAATGAATTACTTATAGAACTATATAATAAGAGCATTGAGACAAATGGGGTGAAATCAGACTTAACTGGGAAGAGCATGGGCTTAAGTGTCAGAAGACTTGGCTTCTAGTCTTGGCTTTGCTATTTCCCTGCTCTGTGACCTGGGACAGGTTATCCTCGTGCCTCAGTTTCTTCATCTGTCTTCTCGTCTCATAGTGATCTTGGAAAGATTTTAAGTAAGGTACCAAATGTATGACTAAACGGAGACAGTGCAGTGACCCACGGGGACCAAGGGCAGCCCTTCGGGGGTGAGGGGAGTGAAGGCACGTGGCTGGACACGAGGAGTTGACGTGCTGGAGGGATGTGGCCACTGTGCACCCAGCGGGGGCGGGGGGCAGCAAGTCAGTCCTCAGATATCCTTTTTCTCTTGACAGTCCCTCCCACAAGCCAAAGCCAACTGGAAGCAAGAGGACAAGGGAACCTGCTGATATAGCCCATGGATGTCAGTGTTCTGAAGCCTGCAGAGGAGTAGAGAAGGGCCAGGAGTGGAATTGGAGGAGCAAACAGCCCCCATGCGGACTGTGATAGGATCTGCGTACTCTAAAACGGCATGCCGGTAAATAAGGAAACTGGCTACAACGCTGGAGAATAGTGTGGCGCTTTCTTACAAAGTTAAGCATACGCTTATATCACCCAGCAATCCACTCTGGGATATTTATCCTAGAGTAAGAAAAGCTGATGTTCATCCAGCAATCTGTATGTGAATGTTTACAGCAGCTCTATTCAAAATAATGCCAAACTGGAAAGAAGCCAAATATCCTTCAACAGGTGAATGGATAAGCACCCTCTGGTACATCCATGCAATGGAGTACCACTCAGCCAGAAGAGGGAGTCAACTGTTGATGCTATAGCAACTCGGAGGCATCTCAAAGGCATTGTGCTGAGTGAAAGAAGCCATTCTCAAAAGGTTACGTACTGTATGATTCCATTTATACATTCTCTGTTTTAATTTTTTAAATTTATTTGCTTTTTGGCTGTGTTGGGTCTTCGTTTCTGTGCGAGGGCTTTCTCTAGTTGCGGCGAGCGGGGGCCGCTCTTCGTCGCGGTGCGCGGGCCTCTCACTTTCGCGGCCTCTCGTTGCGGAGCGCAGGCTCCAGACGCGCAGGCTCAGTAGTTGTGGCTCACGGGCCCAGTTGCTCCGCAGCATGTGGGATCTTCCCAGACCAGGGCTCGAACCCGTGTCCCCTGCATTGGCAGGCGGACTCTCAACCACTGCGCCACCGGGGAAGCCCCCTATACGACATTCTTGAAAGCACACAACTGTAGTGATGGGGAACTGATCAGTGGTTACCAATTATTAGGGATGGAGGAAGGTGTGACTACACAGGGATAGCAGGAAGGTGTGACTACACAGCGATAGCAGGAGGGAATTTTGGGCGGGGAGATGGGATGATTCTGTGCAGTGATTATACTAATAGTTACACAAATCTATACATGTGTTAAAACTCATAGAACTGTACGTCCCAAAACTGTACATTTTACAATACGTTAATTTAAATATGTGAGACATATTGCGGATAAAGGCTTCAGTGATAGATTTATGCTTGTAGATACTGACAACCTGTTTTCCCAAAGTTGAACGTGGAACAGCTTCAATCCAAACTGAAAAAAAAAGAGTTGTAAATGCAGAAATGCCTGAAAATAGGACATTGTGCAGAAGTGGCAGCCTTGGCAAGGGACAGCAGATAAGAAGGGGGATTTCTGTGTGGCGGGATGAGAGGTAACAGACATTGGGACTTCGCCAGTGGGCCTGAGGGTCAGAAAACACCTATTCCCAGATGGGTACGATGACAGGGTGGGGTACCAGGATCCCAGAAGAGAAAAGCAAAAGTGAGATTCAGGCGCGAAGCCAAGGCCAGAGCCGAGAGAGGAGGAGCCATGGTTGGGCTGCGTGCCAGGGTTCGAGGCCAGAGATCATCCAGCTGTTGACAACTGACTACTAAGGAGGTGGACAAGAATAAAAGAAAAGCAACAGCCTAGTGCAGGATTTAGGGGCGTAGGCATTGCAGTGAGACAGAGCTGGGTTGGACTCTGGCTCTGCCACCTCGTAGCTTACAAGCTGGGAAAGTTGTTTTAACTTCTCGTGTACAAAAAGGGGTAAGAACATGTCCCCCACTGCACTGATGTGAAAATTAAATAAAGTTTCATCTATAGCAGTCCCTGCAAGTTGCCTGGCCCAGAGGAGATGCTCGGTGAACAGTAGAAGGACATCACACAAAAGGTTGCAGGTCACGTCAGAACTGTGAAGCTCGTGAGCCGTGGATTTAGCGAGTCATTTCATCTTGCTAAGCCTCAACTTCTAAATCTGTAAAATAGCTTTAATAATGTCTACGCCATGGAATTTGGGTGACAGGGTTCTGTTGAGAAAAGATATATAAAAATGTTTTGTGAACTGAAAATTGCTATTCAAATGTACTTTTTGTAAGGTCAGAGCAGGGCCAGGAGGGAGTCGTTTCTTCTTGCTTAGCTGCTGGCTTAAAGATATAGAAAGTAATCATCCAGGTTCTGGTTGGTCCCAGAGCTACGTGAAGCCAGACATAGAGAACAGGATCAAGAGGGTTCGGCCAGCAGGTGCCAAGCAACTTTGGTCAGAGGATGGAGTGATAACAATACCATCATGAACGCGAGAACTCACGTTTGAGTCTTAGGGGCAGTTTCGCGCAAATGCAGTGGGGTTGGTAACAGCATGGTCTCTGGAGCCAGCACTTGGCTGCGGGCATTTGAGCCAGTGGAACAGATAGGGCTATTGCTGAAGGTTCTTAACTGTCACCCTCGCTGGCTCCCTACGCCTGTTATAAAAATTTCCGTCCCTACTGTGAGTCACGTAACTTTCCAGTGCCTCCCAGCAGAGTAGGCAGATTCTATATCTTTATCCCATCGATGCAGTGTTTATCCAATGACTCACTTTAGACAGTGACAGCTTAGTGGATATGACATGAGCGTAGCCTCGGGCACTATTGCCATTAGTCACGAGGAGATCTTGCCAAGGTAAGTACTGCACCTGCAGGTTGGGAGCAGACCGGAACGTGACCCACAATCTGAACCAGAGTCAACTCAGCCCTCCAACGGATCCTTTGAGTGAGAAATAAATGTCGGCTGTTGGAAGCCATTGAGAGTTTGGGGTGGCTTGTTATGCAGCATTATTGTGGCAATAAATGACTTAACACAGCAAGTTCCTTCACTTTGATTACCTTCAGTTTTGTTCTTCAAAAAATGCAGAGAAGAGTGCTTAGTTATAATCGCCCGGTAGTCCAGTTATCAGGAATAAACAGGTTGTGATATATGTACTTAGCATAGTGCTCAATATCAAACAAGAGAGCAATGAATGAAAGTTACTGCTGTGAAGACACTGAGTTAGAAAGGAAGTCGAAAAAAATGTCCACCTCGTTGAGTCTCAGTTTCCTCAACTCTGAAATGCGTATGAAATCCTTGCCGCCCCTCTCTCTGTGGGATGCTGTTAGGATCACACGAGGTGATGGATGTGAGGGTAGCATGCCCTCTGTGAAGAGCTATCGGGGACTTAGGAATTATTATTCTTTCTACTACAGAGAGTCCTCTTATCCCAGCATGAATTATCATCATCCCCAAAGTTGCAGTTGTGTAGGAGAGCAGGCCGAAAGGCATCGTTGCATGACAGCACGTGCTAATGAACTGTCCACTCATTAAAATTAGTTTCCGTTGGAGTATCCATCTTCACGTAACACACTCTCTCTCTGTCCACATCAGTACCTTCCCTGACAGCACAGCACAAGTGTCTTGCGACCTGATGGCAAAAGGACACTGTGAATCTTGGAAAAAGATGCAGGGTTTTGTAAAGTTGAAAGGGATGATGGAGAATTTCTCTAATCACCTGCAAGATAATTGACAAACGAGGATCTGACAGAGTTAGGCCAGTTCATAATGGAAGAAGAGCACAGTCGACAAGGATGATGACACGATAGGCTTCAAAAGAGAATAATTTGATGTATCTGAAGATCAAAAGATGTAGGGAGGCCTTTGGGAAACTCATGAAACTTCAACTTTTTTTTTTTTTTTTTTGGCAGAAGTGAGTCTCTTTATAGCTGTGCATTGAAGGGTATCATATCATACCATTACGTAATTTCTTTGGAAAGTGATCTAAAAAGTTCTTTGTTAATTTTAATAATCGTCAAATAATCGCAGTATAGTCTATGCTTCTATTAAATATAAAATTAACTTATTTTAATGTATTTCAGTTTTATTGTTTCAAGATAAAGTCCCAAACCATTTTCTAGGAAATTTTGGTTCCCATCTTTAGTGTTCTTTTCTGCCATCAGTTTTTTCGTGTGTCATTGAGATCTTTTCTACTTATTATTTCTTTCTCCCTTTTTGGCCCAGAGAGCCCTTGGAACCACTCTATCTAGAGATTTCGGGAACTGAAGCTTCCAGTGGGTCAGTGAAGGCAGGAGAACATCAGTGCACAATCTAGACGGCTGCTCTGGCCACTTTGGGGTGAGTTGTTTTTTTGTGACCCCCGCAAGTGAACTTTTAAAATACCGTGAGTGCGAGAGGGGAGTCTAAGGCACAGCCTATCACAGACTCATTCTCCATCCATAACTTACTTCTGTGTGACTTCATCCAGGAGGCATCACTTTGAGCCTTTTTCTCCTCTGTGAAGGGGAAACAGTAATATTCACCCTGAAGGAGCTTTATGAGGGCTGAACGAGATTATAGATATTAAAGTATGTTGAACAATACAGATCCAATAAACATAGCTGTGATTTTGGGTTTTTTGGCTGAGTTAGGTCTTGATTCACTTGATTGAGAATCAGCCCCCGCGTCCCAGTGTTTATTTTATTTTATTTATTTTTGGCTGCGTTGGGTCTTCATTGCTGTGCGTGGGCTTTCTCTAGTTGCGGCAAGCGGGGGCTGCTCTCCGTCGCGGTGCGCGGGCTTCTCATTGCAGTGGCTTCTCGTTGCAGAGGATGGGCTCTAGGCTTCAGTAGTCGCAGCACGTGGGCTCACTAGTTGTGGCACGCGGGCCCTAGAGCGCGTGGGCTTCAGTAGGTGCAGCACGTGGGCTCAGTAGTTGTGGCGCACGGGCTTAGTTGCTCCACGGCATGTGGGATCTTCCGGACAAGGGCTCGAACCCGTGTCCCCTGCCCTGGCAGGCAGGTTCTTAACCCCTGGGCCACCAGGGAAGTCCCAGCTGTGATTATTTCTAAGAGCCGCAGTGATCACTACTCTAGCCGGCTATTTCTCTTGCTTCCTCACTGCTGACTTTTTTCATCCTGAGCGTATTTATGTACACAGCAGAATTTCCCCCCTCGATTTCCTGGTGTCCTCTTCTTGGCCCCGTGAGATGCACGTGCTGGAAGACAGCGTCCTGCATCTAAGTTTTATTCCTCTGTTGGGCAGTGTGAGGGAAGATGCTGCTTGTATAAACCCACGACACTTCGAGCTCACTGAAGGGATGGTAGGAGGAGGAAGGCAGGTCTGGCAGTGAATGCGGGCCCAGGGGTGCAGAAAGGAACTTTGCCTCCTTTCTGCTTTATCGTGTTAACATTCCATGAGTTGACTTCTTTTGAATCTTTTAAACAAACGCTGTATCACATGGAATCAGCATGTCCACAATTAACAGAATGTCCAGAACCAGAACCACCCTAGCTGTGTTAATGCTGTCATCTATGGAACTGACCTGACAGTAACTTTGGGGGTTCATTATTTTGTAGGTAAGGGAAAGAAGTTTAAAGCTGAGTTACAGTAACTTGCCTGAGGTCACACATACAGCCAGAGTTGGAGGGGAGATTTAAGCCCAGCTGGTCGCTTCCAACAGCCTTCCTGTGTGTGACCTCAAAGCGCTACTACTGTGGGCCCACTGGGGGCGCCCTAGGGAGCATCTTGAGTTTTTAATCCCTCAAGGACTGTGTATGATAATATTTATCAAAAAAGCTGCATTCCTAATATCATTTTCGCCATTTGCTTGTTCCCTGTGATAGGTGAGACAGAAAGAATCCCATTTTACCAGAGTGTTAATGTGATTGGCCCAAGGTTGCCTCTTGAGCTAGTGGCAGAGCTGGGACTATAATGCAGTACTCTGACCCCTTTTACTGTACTTTGCATTTTGCAGTTCTCTTTCTGAGAGCGTTTTGTTGTGTCTCGGGATCTCTGTGTTGTGTTTCTGTGACCGCCAGCTGTGAGATGATATACCTTCCGAGCAGACAGATGAGAGGAGAAGCTTGTCCTGTAGGAATCCATCTCCTGTCTACCCTGGAGAGCCTCATCCATCACTTGTCATTGCAGAGACCCCGCTGATGCATGCTCAGCAAGGGTAAGTCTGTATAAGTATAATGGAAATCAGTCAGGGGCCAATTTTCCCTGTTGAAAAGGGAATTGCATTTCTCAGGCATGTGGGCAAAATGAGGTTGATTAAACATAAAACACTTCCACCAGGGGGGCAGCATAAAGGAGAACTCAACCTCTGTGTTTCGAGGAGGACTTCTCCTGCGATAAACACAACTGAGTGCCATCCGTGCTTTGGATAATTTCATCTGACTGCCTATCTTGTTACGGGATTGCTGGTTTGAGCAGCCCGCTGGCACTTACTTGACCCATGTTCCAATTATCTGATGTGTCACAGGATTTCAGAGTTTCCAGAACAGGATGTGAAATGTGAAATCATGCAGGAGGTGATGCGGTGGTTCACCCTGCGTTTGGTCGCGTCACTGGATGTTGACAGAGATCGATAATTTCTTTTAAAGATGGCATCCTTGAGTATTGAATGCTACGACGTCCGCATTACTGACAAGCTTTTGTTTTGTGGGGAACAGTGGGTAAGGAGAAAATTCAACCAATTAGTACCTGATGTTAGTATAATAGCTAACCTATCACTAGATAATCAAGAGGGGGAACACAATGAGGGATGGTATAAAGCCATTCTGTGCAAGATTCACCCGAGGACGGAGAGCTAATTGTCTGGCCAAGGGTTATATGGGAGAGTGAGGGATGGTATTATGATTCGAAAGCAGACTTTGAGTTCTCCAATCCAGCATTCTTCATATTCTATCGTGCTACCTCTCATTCTTCTCATACTTACTCCCATCGTATTTACTTTTCATCATTACTTTCTTATGACATTACTTTCTTATATCTGTTTTCATCATTGCTCCTTTGGATCCAGCATTTTCTGATTGCATTGATTTCTTTTGATCTTAAATGCCAGCGATGCAATTATTTTTCCAAGTTTCTGTAAACCTCCATTACCCGTCGGTTCTCAGCACAGTGTTACATATGTGATTATCCCCCAAAGATATGCTTTTATTGATGGATTTGTTGGTTGCCGGGGTTTGTGTTTGGCTCTCGGAAATTACCACTCATTTCTCCACCTAATAGTTCAACAGACATCCGTTGAGTGTGTATTGAGGGTAGAGAGATTAACCGCAAAGCTTCTGATAAAGTACAGACAGTAGGTAAAGAAGATAAGGCGTGGCTCAGGGTAGAAAGTACAAGTTTTGGTGAATTAGAAAAGACTACTCTAAGCAACACGTCTCCTTCATTTTTGCTACCTGCCTGTTTGAAACTCTTGCCTTTTGCGGTAAGTTTCTTTATTTCCAAAGACCAAAGGGCCACAAATGAAAACCAATGGAAGTTGTATTTTGACATTGTATTAGTCAGGGTTTTCCAGGGAAACAGAAACAACAGAGAGAGAGAGAGAGAGAGAGAGAGAGAGAGAGAGAGAGAGAGAGAGAGAGAGAGAGAGAGAGAGAGTGTGTGTGTGTGTGTGTGTGTGTGTGTGTGCGCGCGCGCGCGCGCGCGCGCCTGAGAGCGTACACGTATAGGAGGGAGATTTATTTTAAGGAATTGACTCATGGGTCTGTGGAAGATCGGTAAGCCGGACATCTATAGCATAGGCTGTCTGTCTGCAGAATCAGGAAAGATTTGCGTTCCGTGTCCGAAGGTGGTCACAGCTGACAGAATTCCTTCTTTCTCAGGAGACCTGAGTGTTTTTTCCTTCAAGGCCTTCAACTGATTGAATGAGGCCCACTCACGTTATGAAGGGCAGTGTGATTTACTCACATTCCACCAATTTAAATAAGCATCTCATCCATAAAACACCCTCACAGAAACATCCAGAACAATGTTGGACCAAATATCTAGGCAACATGGTTCAGCCAGGTTGACGTAAAGTTAACCAGATCCTCGTGCAGGGGACAGAGTTGAATTGCCAGGAAGAAAAAGCAGCTCTTTACCCTCCCCGCACTCCTGCCACCAGCACCCCTGCCCCACCAGGAAAAAGGAAACATCGTAAACACCCACGACCATAGGAATGAGTATATCAACTGTGGATTTAAATGCTGTATTGCAATTCAGCAGCTTAAAGTGAATGAAGTAGAATGTTATTTTTTCATGTTTTAGCATGGATGCATCTCACAAATCATGAGCCAGAGAGAGAGAGAGAGAGAGAGAGAGAGAGAGTGTGCGCGTGTGTGCACAACTTGCAGAAGGAGACACAGAATATAACACTGTGGAAATTTTTAGAAATCTAAAACATGAGTTTATGAGCGACAAGAATAAAAGCATTCTGTCCATGTAAACCGCATGGTCCAGAGAGTAGATGCCTCTGAGAAAGAAGGCTGGTCGTGAATGGTATAGATGGGGTTCTCAGGGGGCTTCAGCCACATTCTCATGTTTCCTTCCTATTTCTAGTGGATTTGATATAAGGTGAAATATAGTAAGATTTGACGAAGTTTGGTGGTGGGTGCCAGTGTGTTCATTTTATGATTTTGCATACATTTTTATATGCTTAAGATATTTGGTAGTAAAACTGTTAAAGCGTCTCCTTTTTCCCTCAGGAGTCACTGGCAAAGGTAATATGTCCAGCCCCCTCCCTTTACCGCTGCTTTATTTACCAAGGCCTCAGACACACACAAGAGTTACAGTGTCTGCTAAGAGTGGGGTGGGAAGGAGAGGTGGAGCCCTTTGTCAGAGGAAAATTCCATCAGGTCACTGTGTGCTAATCTATTCCTGCGGCTGGACCCAGTCTATTTTAGGGCTCAGCAGTCAGTCGCGAACAGCCCAACAGGGACACGCTATGTAAATGTTCTGAGCAGAAAGCTAGGAATATATAAGTAGTTAACCCACGTCTCTTCATTCTGAACGTTCTGAAGGCCCAGACAAAAATGGCTGTTGTGTATGAGGAAGGAAGCTCTATTTAGATTTAGTAAGCAGAGTATTATACGAATACTTTCCTGTGTTAAATAACTGATGCAACCAACTAAGCCAGGATAGGTGATGTTATCCCTGAATCAGTTAGTCATAATTCTCTGTGCATGGAATTATGGGAGTTACATAGTTACTGGAAGATCGGAAATATACCATCATCTTCGTAATGGACTTATTATATTAATCTTTCTCACAGTGCTTTACCTTGGATTGATCTCTCATAAAGTAGATTAGGAACAAAACACTTCTTATTGGCAAGGTTAAAAAACGGATTTTGGGGGGTGTAATCTGCAAATTTCAGTTTGTCAGTCACGTACAATAAGAATGTTTGCATGTCTTTAAGATGGAAATCAAAGGGCCTGCTTCAGATGCGAACGAATAATACTGAGGTAAAATAGAATAAAAGGTAGGTAGGTCACTTGGTACAATCCTTTAGTCCCATAATGTAGAAAGCAGAGTATCTACGAGAGCCTTGCAGATAACCCTGGTCTGTTTGGGGGCAAGTAAGTTATTCAAGTGGCAAATAAAGGAGTTGATTTTAGTCATGCTAATTGTGTATGTGCTCGGGGGCCATGGGTAGGTGACAGAATGTTAACTCCTTACAGTACTATAAATCACTATCTAATATTTATTTATGAAATAATTATTTATTGAATGCCTACTCTATGCAGATACTCTCGGGTGTTAGTGATAAGATGGTAAGTAAAAGCAGAGTTTTCTGTTGTGATAGAGCTTGGGTAGTCGCAAGGCAAATATAAAATTGAACCTTTTGAAGGTTCTATGAAGGAGAGAGACACTGTGTCTGTAACTGAGCAAGTTGGTTAGCGAGATCAGGGAAGGCTTCTCTGAGGAAGTGACGTAGGAGCTACGACCTCAAGTTGTGAGAGGATGGTACAAGACCAGCATGGCAAGACCGTCTACTTAGTTAACTACTTAATGGGCATCTATTACCTGCCACGCATTTTTCTGGTTGATTAGGATACACGAGTAAAACTGACAAAGATGCCAGTCCTTGAAGAGCTTATGTATTTGAAAAGCGGGGTTGGGGGGGGGGCAGTCGTCAATGAGGAATAAACATAATCATTAAGTTATATAGTACATTAGAAGGCGACATGTGACATGGGAAAGAGTGGAGAGAAAAGAGAATCAACAGTGTCTCCAGGCTGGGGGCAGCTCACACATTTGAACAGAATGATCGAGGTGGGCCTCGTTACCAAGGTGAATAAGGCGATGGCTGAGTGATGGCCTGAAGGTGAGGGAATGAGCCCTGCAGGTACCTGGCTGAACTGTGTTTCGGGCAGAGGGAAGATCCAGTTCCGAAGGAAGGTGGGAGTGTGCGTGACAGGTTCAGGAAAGAGAGGAGGCCATCGTGGCTGAAGCAGAGTGAACTAAGGGGAGAGTCGCAGGAAACAAGGCCAGCAAGGTCTGCTGGGGAGATCATGGAGGATCTCAGAGCCTTTGTGGGGCTTTGGCTTCTGCTCTCCATGAGTGGGCATCTGCAGAGGGTTTTGAGCAGAGTCAGGATGTGAGCTGACCTCTGTTTTGAAACGATCTCTCTTACTACCATACTGGAAATAAAGGGGTAGACGGCAAGGGTAGAAGCCAAAGTCGTAGGAGACGGTTGCCGTGATTTCAGTGAAAGAGTCATGGCCTGGGCCGTTTGGAGGTGGCGCAGGCAGTGAGGCACGGTTATCTTTCGGTTTTACTCCAAAGGCGAGGCAGCCCGATTAGCTGGTGGATTTGGAGGGTGGGTGAGGACAGTCAGACATTTCTGTGAGATTTCCGTCCTGAGCCGTCAGAAGGTTGGAGTTGCCACTACCTGATGTGAGAAAGAGTCTCCGGGGAGCAGGCTGGGGAAGGAGGAAGCCAGGAGGGTTCCTGAGATGAGAGTTACATTTTATATCCGAGTGGAGATGCCAGTAGGCAGTGGGAGAGAGGAATTGAGGACGGAGAACATGGGCAAAGCTTTCAAGAAGGTTTATTGCAAAGGAGAGCAGAGAAACGGGGCTGAGGCTCACAGGGGGAGCAGGATCAAGAGAAGGAAAAAAACCTTTTTGCAATTTGGGGAAAATAGGAAATAGCAGGAGGTTTGTGTGAAGATGGGAATGAGCATGGTGAGTAATAATAGTGGGCAGCCAGAGGGGAGGCCAGGCATTTGGTCCTAGTAGGACATTCTCAGGAATTGGGTTTTTATTACAGCAGTGGGAAACCATTGAGATTTTGAGTGGAATGGTTTGACAAGATAGAATTTCCATTTTGAGTGGATCCCTCTGCTGCAGAGGACAAATGGATTGAAACGCGTCACAGTAGATGCAGGCAGAATCCTTAACCTGTTCCTAGCAATGTGCTACGCACTTTATATGTCTTCAGTCGTTTAATCCTCACAGTAAACCTTTGAGGTGGGTGACATTCTTATACACCTTTTACAGATGAGGGCACAGAGGCTCAGAGGGGTTCAGTGACTTAACAAAAGTTATCACACTGCTGGTAAATCAACGACAGTGCCAGAGGTAGAACCCATGTCACTCCATTCCAGTATCCTGGTCTTTTTTTTTTTTTTCTTTTCCGTATGTGCCATAGACTCATGTAATTTTTAAGTAGGAAAGGCTCTTAGAAACTGCCTAGCCCAACCCGTCAAGGAAAACTGAATTTGAGGTATTCAGAAGCAGTAGCTGGCAAATGGAATTACAGTGTAAATGCGCTAAGGGGAGCTTGCTATTTAAAGTCCTCTTCTGGGCAATCCTTTGTAAAGTTGAGAATCCTTTTGTAAAGCAAATAATCCACTCTCCAGTTTAACTGTGGAGAAAGTGCTTTTCATCAAACATCCGGTAAATCTATAAAACTAAAAAGCCCCAGAGAATGCTCTTCTTATTCAGGGGGAGGAGCTTTGGTGAGGTGGCCTGGTGAGATGTAGAAAAAGAAAGCAGCCAGGGGACCAGCAGAGCAGGGTCCTTGGCTTTGCTTGCTAGAGGGCGCACCAGCTTCCAGACGGACTTGGTGTTACAGTTCCGAGGTTTCCAAGGCACTTCACTGCTAAGGAGTCCTGAAATCCACTCTCTGGATCTGTGAGCCCTGGTGGAGGACATACTGCCCCTGTCTGCCCAGTAGAGTCCCCTGCCCACCCCAGGACTGATGGTCCTCCCGCCCATTCCCACCAGGTGCCTGTGATGGGACTGTCAATCACAAGACTGCGCCCGCCCCCTGGTCCCTGAATAGGGCACATGATTAGGTCGAGCCAATCAGAGGCTCCCTAGGCTTCGTCTGAGCTTTTTTTCCTTTGGATTATGAGCAGTGAGGATCAAGTAAACTTGGGGCTGCAGAGAGCCAGCCCGTGTCCACACGGAGAGAAGCCGTATGAGCACAAATCCATGCAGGGGACAAGTGGAGCCAGAAAAATGGAGAATAATGAAAGCAGAGCCCTGGTGATAACTGCCTGCAGTTCTAGAGCAGTCATACCTGAAGTCAGCAAGATCATCCCCTTGGGATACTCCAGTTACATTAAGCAGTGAATTCGCTTTGTTGTCCTGTGCCTCAGGTTCTCACCTCTGAAGCGGGAATAATAGTACTACCTACCGCGTGGCATGTAGCAAGGATGGCATTCAGTAATGTGTGTAAGATACTTAAACCCGGGGCTTATCGGTGAATTCTTGGTGCATAACAAACTACCCCGAAGTTAGTGACTTAAAGCAACTGTTAATTGAGCTCACGATTCTATGGGTTGGCCGTTTGGGCTGGGTCCTGCCGGGTGGTGGTTCTGACCTCAGCTCTGCTCACTCGTGTTATCTGTGGTCAGTCTGCAGGGTGGCTGCGTTTGCCTGCAAGTGGCCCCGTGAGGCCCAGCAGCCTTGCTCACACCCTTCTTCCCATGGTGGCCGAACAGAGCGCCGAGAGGAAGCATGGGAGCACGCGAGGCCTCTAGAACTGGCACATTCTCTCTTCTGCTGTGTTCTGTTGAGCAAAGCAAGTCATGAAGCCAGCCTAGATCCAGGAAGCGGGGAATGTAGGACTCCGCCCCTTCATGGGGAGAGCTTCAGTCCCATTGCAGAGTCTAAATGGGGGGGGAGAGCCGTGGATAATTATGGCCCCTTTTTCAGTCGACTTCAGCGAGTGTTTAATAAATCTTACTATGTGTTGCTGCTATTATTATTGCCTGAACAAATTTAACTTACTTTCTGTCACTTGCTGTAGGCATAATCGTCCATGCTATTAGACTTTTGAAAAGATTATTAATAATAGCTCACCAGTCACCTTAGCTTTTTTTTTTTTTTCTTGAACTTCTCATTGAAATCCAGGTCTAGTTTACTTCTAGACATATGTAGTTTGCCTTCTAGAAATATCCCAAATGACACAGTTTGTCATTAGCAGTGTAGTGCAACGGTGAAGCACTATAATTCCTCATATTATAAGTAATATTTTATCTGTTTAGCAAGCAAGACCTTGGAAATGACCAGTCATCAATGATCTAGTTTACACAATCCACTATTTGTGAGTTTCTCTTCAGTGTATATAATTTTTTTTTTTTTGCGGTATGCGGGCCTCTCACTGTTGTAGCCTCTCCCGTTGCGGAGCACAGGCTCCGGACGCGCAGGCTCAGCGGCCATGGCTCACGGGCCTAGCCGCTCCGAGGCACGTGGGATCTTCCCGGACCGGGGCACGAACCCGTGTCCCCTGCATCGGCAGGCGGACTCTCAACCGCTGCGCCACCAGGGAAGCCCCAGTGTATACAATTTTAAATTATTTATATGTTTTCCTCATTGGTTCATCTTTAATTGCTGTAGGTTTGAGGGGAGTGACTATTGAGATCATTCAGTTGTTCTTATGAGGCCATAATGCTTATTCTTTTCAGGAATAAATACATTGTAGCTTTCATGCCTATTAATTTTTGATTGTGGTGAATATCATGTTAAGCAAGGTGTGCAGTGAATTCATTTCAGTTTATTACTTAAACACATTCTATCAAGTATTAATAACAATTTGATGATTTTCATTATTATGTCACTAAAGATACTGCCAAATTTCAGTTCTGCTTTTAAATCCAGCTGAGGATTGTCATAAGCTCTTCCCTTTGTTATTATAAAGACAAGTAATGTGAAAAGGATATGGATTTTTTTAAGGAGGTTGTAGGAGTTAGAGGGACCTATCTATGCTTATATCAATATATCAAGCGAAAATATAAGCATTGCAACTTCCCACAGTAATCAGAAGAGAATAAACACGATTGTCAGCAAATGGTAAAAGCGTGCTGCTCTATGTCTGTAAGTTAGGGCACCATTATTATCCAGTATTAGTAGACTCACCCCACTTTTTTTTTTTTTTTTACTAGATTAGATGTTACCTTTCGTTTACATTGGATTGAATATCGTATAGTCAGGCCACTCAAGATGGCTATTCTCTTGCTCTCTGTACATCCCTTGCTCAACCAGTGCCTGCTTCACTTAACACCCAACTCACCTGCCTGACCTTCCTACATACTTGCCCCAGGTCCCAGCTAGTGATGGTTCTTATCAAAGGTTTAGTGAGGGGCGTGCCTCTCTGCTAGTTTCCCTGGTAACCGATGAGCCAACTTGATGTCAGTTTCCCTTATAAGTGGCAATCTCCCCTTCCCCTTGGGGGGAAAGAGTGCTGCTATGTCCTGCCCACAGTCTGCCACACGTGGTGGGCTGTTGCTCCAGGACCTTGCTTCAGACGTGTAAGATCCCCCCCATCCATTAAGCCACTGATGTCTCTGTTGCTGACTGTGGGCTCTTTCTTCGGTCTTAAAACTGGGCAAGTGTAGGCCTTGTAGGCCTGCGGGGTGCAGCCCAGCAGATATCAGTGTTAGTAATTGATAGTTGAGCACCAACTCTGCACATTGGCCTATGTGTTAACTAGCTAAATACTGGATAACAAGTTACTCCAAAATTCAGTGGCTTAAAGAATAATAATTTATTATCTCTTACAAGGTATGTGGGCCAGGTGTCCTGGAGCAGCGTGCCTGTGCAGTTCTGGCTTGCGTACCTCGTGAGGTTGCAGTCAGATGTCAGCCAGGATTGCCATCATCCGAAGGTTCACCTGGGGCTGGAGGGTTTGGTTCCAGTGTGGCTCCAGTTTGGCTCATTTGCGTGGCTAATGAGTCGATGCTGACTCTTAACGGGAGGCCTCTCTTCCTCTCCACATGGACTTTCTGCCGGGCAACGTGAGTGCCCTCTTGTCACGGTGGCTAGATTTTTCAGAGTGAGCCATCCACAATGCCTTTGAGGACGTAACCTCAGTAGCTTCTGCTGTGTTCTGTGGGTCCCGCAGGCCATCCCTGATTTGGTGTGGAAGGAGAGTACAAAAGGGTGTGAAAACCAGAAAGCAAGCATCATTGGTTGCCATCTTGGAGGCTACCGTGAACTGTCATTAAGGGTTCATTGCAGCACTATTTACAATAGCCAGGACATGGAAGCAACCTAAGTGTCCATCAACAGATGAATGGGTAAAGAAGATGTGGCACATATATACAAGGGAATATTGCTCAGCCATAAAAAGAAACGAAATTCAGTTATTTGTAGTGAGGTGGATGGACCTAGAGTCTGTCATACAGAGTGAAATAAGTTAGAAAGAGAAAAACAAATACCGTATGCTAACACATAGATATGGGATCTAAAAAAAGTGTTTCTGAAGAACCTAGGGGCAGGGCAGGAATAAAGATGCAGAAGTAACGAATGGACTTGAGGATACAGGGAGGGGGAAGGGTGAGCTGGGACGAAGTGAGAGAGTGGCATGGACTTATAAATACTACCAAATGTAAAATAGATAGCTAGTGGGAAGCAACTGCACAGCACAGGGAGATCAGCTTGGTGCTGTGTGACCACCTAGAGGGGTGGGATAGGGAGGATGGGAGGGAGATGCAAGAGGGAGGGGATATGGGGATATATGTATATGTATAGCTGGTTCACTTTGTCATACAGCAGAAACTAACACAACACTGTAAAGCAACTCTACTCCAATAAAGATGTTAAAAATTAAAAAAACATGTTTTTAAAGGGACAATAGAATGTCTATTAAGGCCAGCTTTTTTAATCATCAGAGATCGGATACATTTTTATGACGTATCGGCTACGTATGTCGTGTCGCATGTGAGTGTGAAGCTGGTGATAAGTCTTCAGGGATCTGTATGCCTGTGATTGTCTGAGTCCTTTACTGTAAAAATAACCCTCTGGTTGTCTTCTCCAGAGGAATGTGGGACCTCTCTGATGATCTTTCCATAGTCATGGTACCCCTCCCATGATATTTTTGGAATCAAATGATCTTTTCAGAATCTTAGGAAAGTTATGGAATACTTTTCAATAAAAGTGTATTCACACACAATTTCACTAATAGTTTCCACAGATTTAAGAGTTCTTATTTACAGTGAGTTAAGGTGTTTATCTCGAAGAGGTTAAAATACAGAGTATACATTGTTTAGGGGAAGAATTCATGTAAGACCCCAATGGTATCTGTATGGTATGATCTCCAAATAGCCAAGAGTAATTATTGTCCTAAAGAATTCTAATCTGTAACGCTAATCTCTCCATTGGAACTCTCAAATGAGATTCCTCATATATTTTATATTCTCCTTCCTCGTTCTCCTTATCCCTGTTCTCAATAATTCCCCCTCCCCCCCCCCCCCCCCGCCATTTTCAGCTTTCAGTTTGCATACATTTTTCTCTCTTACCTCTTCTTTCTCTGCCCGCTTTTAATTCTGTACTTGAACTTAGCCTTTCTTATAAAGGACCGTCCTACCTCTTCCTCCCTCTCAGCCTTACGTCTCTCTGCCTGTTCTTTAATTATGCACTGAGAGATCCAAACAACCAGTTTGGTAATGAGGGTCTCTCTGGAGAGTGGGAGGGTGAGAGGCGTAGGGTGAGGGGAAGGAGAGCCGAGGATGGATACAGCATTTTCTTTAATACATATACATATACATATACATCTACATATACATATACATCTACATCTACATATACATCTACATCTACATATATATATATATTTCTTTTTCAGATTCTTTTCCCTTATAGGTTTTTACAAAATATTGAGTATAGTTCCCTGCGCTATGCGGTAGGTCCTTGTTGGTTACCTGTTTTCTAATAGTAGTGTGTATATGTTAACACCAAGCTCCTAATTTATCCCGCCCCCCACCCCTTCCCCTTTGGTAACCATATGTTTGTTTTCTGTGGGTCTATTTGTATTTTGTAAAGAAGTTCATTTCTGTCATTTTCTTTAGATTCCACAGATAAGCGATATCATATGATATTGGTCTTTCTCTATCTGGCTTACTTCACTTAGTATGATAATCTCTAGGTCCATCCATGTTGCGGCAAATGGCATTATTTCATTCTTTTTTTTATGGCTGAGTAGTATTCCATTGTGTGTATACACACAATGTGTGTATATATATATATATATATATATATATACATACACACACACACACACTATATATATATATATATATATATATACACACACACACACACACACACACACACACACACACACAGCACCATATGTATATATACCACTTATTTATCCATTCATCTGTCGATGGACACTTAGGTTGCTTCCATGTGATGGCTACTGTTAATAGTGCCGCAGTGAACATTGGGGTGCATGCATCTTTTTGAATTATAGTTTTCTTCTCATTGCTTTTAAACTTTTAATTTTCAAATAATTATAGCCTCACAAGAAGTTGTAAAACTAGTACAGAGAGGTCCCATGTACCCTTCACCCAGCTTTCCGTGGCATCTTACATAACTATAGTCCAATATCAAAACCAGGAAAGTGACAGTGATACAAGGCTATTAACTAGACTACAAATCGAATTCAAATCTCACCATGGGTAACTTCATTCTGTAGATGAGAAAACTGAGGCTTATTTCACTTGCTGATTTCAAGTTCCCTTTGAAGTTGTGGTTAGATTAAATGGGCATATGTAAATCAGTTTGTCTTTATCATCTATTTGCACACAGTGGCACACTAGGGGAAAAAAATGCAGCATTTACTTGACCATTCCCACTGGTTAAGATTTAATGGTACTTTTAATTGCAGAGTTTTGTTTTTGACTAGAAACTTTTATTTTTCGGCAGAGACAGAAAGATGCCATTGCACATTTTGACTGTTGGAAGGCCAGTTGGCACAGTCGTGACACTGCAGATATATGCACAGCAGTGGTGCCCCTGGAACCAAATGCCAGTGGCCATAAAGATCTGAGAAATAGTCTCAACTTGCCTTTCACCTAACCACCAAAGGCAGGGATTGCCACCTGAAACAAAGCAGAAAGTAACCTAGAAGTCAGCAGCCCCTCAAGATCTAGGTAAAATGGGCTTGTTTTAAGTCATGTCATATTCGGCTAAAGAGTCTTATGGGGGTTCTCAAGATTCCAGCTAATTCTTTGCAAGGATCATATCTCCTTGCCCTTGTTTGCCTCCAGGGATTCCATGCTCACACCTATATTTTTCTGTGCTTCTTTGTGTAATCGGATATAAAACTCCTTGAATTCCACGAAAACTCCAGCAGTGTAAAGTCCTCTAGAGGGACGGTGGAGAGATTTGCATTCCGTGCTTTCACATGAAACAACTTTAATATTGAATGTTAGAATTTCTCTCTCCTCAATTTCTTTGGAGCCAGCTTTCTGCCAGGTGGCTCCTGGGGCCCCCCAGCTCTTGCCCGATCTCACCGCTCCCTTCCCCATTTTCTGTTCTTCTCACTCATCTTCTCTGCCCTTGGGAGAAACATGAGCTCCTTCCTGTTTCTTTTGCCCTTCTCAGACATCCTGGTCCTACATCCTTAGGCTTGCATCACCCACTCAAGTCCTTATAAAGCATTTGTCCAACAGTTTTAATTCTCTCCGCAGCATGACATCTAGTACCAGGTGTAAGGATGAAATGTCACTTTGCTATTAATCACTATTAATTTTATCACACCTTAATTATTCATGTACCTTTCCAACTTCTCTTGTTACTGTGAAGTCTCTGAAGCTCCTAAAGTTCCTTCATAACCTTTCCATTTCTCCCTAGTTTTCTTACCAGACTAGTCTAGATCAGTGCTACTGTGGATGCTGTATCTTTCATTAATGAATGAGCCAATTGTTGCATCTTGGGTAAAGATCTCTGCTTGTAACCAGGAGCTGCTCCTCCCTGCCTCTCAGGAAAGACAGAACATGAACTTGGCACATTCTGTCCGAAATGTTGCAAGCCCAGTTTGCAGCCACAGAGTTCAAGGGAACACTCCTAAAGACCTGCCAAAGAAGAGTTTATCTAAGGATCCTGTTGGCTTCCGTTTTAGATGTCAGGTCACCCTCCCGGTCCTGTCTTCCCCTTTACCTGTTGACTCCACGGTGCCCCCAGTGCCTCCGCCGTGTTTTGCAAGGATGGACACAGCAAATATCTGTTAAATATATTAACAACAAAAAAGTAGGCATTATGGCAAATAGGCTGAAGTGACAAGCTTTTGAGGAGCCACAGAATAGGCGTTTTTCAGTTTCCTGTAGCCCCCATTTTGACTGCTGGGTGGTGTCAGTAAGGGATCAACTAGTCTTTGGAAAGCAAGGTCGTAATGTGAACTGCGCGTTTGTGACATGCGGTTATCATGTCAGGGAGGAAAGAGT
>NW_006790426.1:906393-929699 GCF_000442215.2 Lipotes vexillifer | reverse complement strand
GGCCTGTCTCCCCCCCCCCTCCCCCTCCCAGCCATAAATCCGGGGAAAGAATCCTCCTCTCCTCTGCTCCTGTAATGCTTTTTAGCTAAATCTCATGCGTTGCCCCAGAGTTGGTGGCATGTGTCTGCTAGCCAGGTCTCATGCCACTTCTTATCAGTGCAGTGTTGTCAGGTTTGATGTGGAGCTGAGGCTGGCGTGGGCATAGCTTCACCGCTGGTGTTGACTGAAGTGACGAACAGTCATGATTTGTGTTTGACTGAGCACTGGGGAATTTTCCATATCGAAAGAGATTAAAAAAAGAAATGTAACTTGAAGGCCAGGAAAAAAAATAAACTGGATTGTACTCAGGCCCAGATAGGGAAGATGCCCCTGTGTGTAATAGGAGGGCTGGTGCAATAACCCCAGAAAACCCTATTCTTACGGGTTTGCTGTCTGTAGTCACCTGGGTCCTTTCCTTTCTCTGGGTGGGGCTGGTTGGAGTGGGTATTAGTTGGTCTATAAGTTATGGTTGTCCTTCCTTTCCCGCTTCCCATGTCTGAGGCGCACATACATTATTCAGTCATTCCTCATTCATTTATCCATTCACCCAGTAACGCATTTCTGCCCTCTCTGCACCAAGCACAGTACTAGGCATAAGAGCTACAACCCTGAAAGGCACAAGAGTGGTCGGTGTCCTCCACTTGATTATAGTCTAGACTGGAAGACAGACTCACAAATGGATAGTCAGAAAGCAGGACTGTAAGTGCAGTGACAGAGCTTACGCTCAATAAATTATAGGGCGCTTGGGAGTAGCCTAGAACACAGCTTCTGGGAGACTCCCTGATGTTACTGAGTTTTAAAAGACAGGGGATCAAGCAGGAAGATTGGAGGCTGTTGGAAAAGGGGGAGGGAAGGAGTTCCAGTTAGAGGGCACAGCATGAGCAGAGGCCCAGGGAAGAGGAAAACCGTGGCGTGCGCGGAGTTATAAGCAGTGCGGAGCTGCCGTAAGAGGCTGAGAGTTGTAAGAGAGAAGACTCCAGAAAGTGAGTGACCTTGTAGGTCACGCGTGGAAGTGCGGACTTCGTCTTAAAGGCTGTGGGAGCCAGTACATTGGCCTCCAGAGCTCCTTCCCTAAAGTGCCTATCTGATGGCAACAAGTCTCTCATGTCTTGATCTACCTGGCTTGCTCCAAAGTCATTGGTCTCCTCTGTAGTGCTGGAGGATTTTCATTGGTTGAAAACTGCTGGCATCATCTGTTGCCCAAGGATTTCAGTCTTGCCGTGCTGTAGCCCTTGGAGAGCCAGTCCTGCGGGCTTCCTGCTCCTCTTTCGCCTTTCAAAGCGTCAACAGTGCTCCAGGCAGAGTTCTGCGGGCTCTGAATTCCAGTTGTTGTTCTAGGAAAACAAGAGACTCATCTTCTTTTCTCGGGTTTTTCCCAGCATAGCTTGTGTAAGTCAAGGCGTGCCAAAGATTCTAACCTGCATCTCTTAGTCTCTTAACTTCGATGGAGAAAATGCAGAAACTTTGAACATCATTTTAGCGATGTATGAGACCCTTTGGCTTCTACCAACTTTCTCGGCCAACGTTGTTGGGAACCGGGCTCTTTTGATTTATAACAAATATATGTTTGGTCTTCCTCCCCCTTGTTGCCACAGAGATCCTTAAGACCCTTGGAATTTCCCAAGTGATCATAGCAATAATGATCTGTTATGCTAATGGGGTGACTTGTGGAAAGCACCTAAGGATGGGGGCTGCTCACCAGAGGAGCCAACCATGTGATTAGAGGGTTGGAATTTTCAGTCCCACCCCCTGACCTCCAGGGAGGAAGAGAGGATGGAGGTTGAATCAATTGCCAATTGACAGCGATTTAATCAACCACGACTGAGTAGTGGATGTATCTAGTACTAGCAGTGGATGTGTCTGTGTATGGAAGCCGCCACAAAAACCCAAAAGGACAGGGTTCGGAGAGCTTCCTGGTCGGTGAACACACAGAGACTCAGGGAGACTGATGTGCCCAAAGAAGAGAAGGAAGCTCCTCATGCCTTCCCATATACCTTGTCCTATATATCTCTTCTGTCTGGCTGTTCCTGAGTTACATCCTTTTATAATAAACCAGTAATCTAGTAAGTAAGATGCTTCTCTGAGTTCTGTGAGCTTCTCTAGCAAGTTAATTGATCTCAAGGAGGAGGTGGTGGGAACCTCTGATTCATAGCCAGTTGGTCAGGGCCAGACGCGCAGCTAACAACCTAGACCTGCAACTGGCTGCTGACATCAAGGGCGGGGGAGCAGTATTGTAGGACTGAACCTTTAACCTGTGCAATCTGATGCTACCTCTGTGTAGATAGTGTCAGAACTGAGTTGAATTGAGTGAATAATGAGGGTGGATTGACTTCCTGTGAGCAGACTAGGGGGAGATCCTGCAGGTGGGGAGAGAGATGGAGGCTAGTGGGCTAGCTTCAAGCAGTTATTAGAAGAAAAAGAAATACAGTATCTAGTATCTGAATGAACAATTGGTTTCATCTCTTTTATTAACCTTGGCCAATTAGTAGTAGCCATCTGAAGAACTTGGTTGAGAAACAGTGCTGAGTTTGATTCGCTAGATCTGATGTAGTGAAGATAGGGTGGCTGCTCAAATGCCATATATTTGACATCCTTAGTTTATTGATAGGAAGGGTGTGACCACAGTGGGACCACGGAAGGGGATGGGGAAAGCCAGCAGGCTGCTGTCAGAAGACCTGGCTTGATTCTCCCCTGAGGGTGCAGAGGCTAGCAGAGGTAGCCTTTTCAGAATGCACCTGCCGATTCGTCAGTACTGACGGATATACTAAGGGACAGAATGCTTACCAATTATTGAGAAAGTACCTTCCTGTGGATATTTTCTAAGGGAACATATTTAAGACAGCATATGTTTTTTGATGTTCTGTGTACGACAGAATTAGGTAACAATCATCCAGCCCCTCCAGGCTTAAGGTAGGAAGCATAACAGTAGTGACTCTGCCTGTATAACACCCCCAATCCTATAAGTTATCACTATTTGTAAGCCCCGTTGCTGTTACCTACCAGGCACCTTTTTCTCTTCCTTAACCGAGTATTTGGAGGAGAGATTTTTGCAAACATTACACGCTTTGCAGGCACAGTCAGAATGCTAATAGACTGATCAAACCTCAGATGCCGCCTTCTTGAAATGTGACTGATCCAGCTGAGAAGCGCAACTCCTACCCTATACCTCCTCCTACATGGTTGCAATTAACATGTTATCTGCCCTGTGTCTCAAGTCAAAGCTTTGGCACCATTCGCCGGAGGGTGGGGACGTACCTTAATTCCAGGGCAGATGCACTTACCGCTGCTTTTGCTGTATTCTGATGTCACCACCTCTGAGCTCCAGAGAGGGGTCAGGCGGATCCTGGGGCTGTCATGTGGCTCAGATCGAATATTTTAATTTAGAGACTCGCTAAGTTGCTCCATCAATTAAGACTGGCTGTACTTGCGGCCGACTTGCTGGGGCACAGCCGAGAAGCTTTGATTCATTTCATTTCTTACTGACCCCCGTCACACAGTGGAGGGACGGCCAACATTTCAATGGGCGGTGGCGACCTGCCAGGAGCAAAACGAAGACTAACGATTGAGGTAGATTTTAAAGGGTAGGATTGGCATTTGAAATGACAGCACATCTACACCCTGGCTAAGTGACGGTGCTCGGTGGGGGTCCAGGGAACGAGGGGTGTTCTCTTTTATCGCTTGTTAGCAGCTAATAAATCCCCCTTCTCAGTGAATTATCCCAGGACAGGTTTGCTTTTTGCTCAGGTAAGTTTCAGGGCGGGTACATGGAAATTCTTCATTTGGCTTTTCAGGAGTTCAGGCTCTTTGCATCTCATGATGGTATCAGTTCACCATCCAGACCAGGAGTGAAAGAGAGTAGGGCGAGAATGGGGGAAGGTGCTGCGTTTCAGAGGATAAGGTTGGGGCCGACTCCTTCCTCTTTTTATCCTCAAATCAGGATTCATGCAGAAGTGTCTGTATGGGGGGAAGAGGGCTGAGTGAGAAGGAGCTGCAAGAGGTGAGGCTGATTCACGGGTGGAGACAAATGTGCACAGGGACGATCAGGCAGCATCAAACCACCCCTCCCTTCTTTCTCAAACTCATAAGACCCTGCCCTCAGCCAGTATACGATGAGGTTACAGTGGGCTCATTTCCTGTTCCTAAATGTGCAAACCTTGCTTTTCAGTGGGTGCCCACTCCTTGGAGGCACCTAACACCAGGTCAGTGGGGACCGTTCTTTTGGGCAAGGTGAGCATCCTGATGGCTTCAGAGAGCAGCTCTTGGCTTTAACTACAGGTAGGTCTTTAGGATACGTATCAGACAAGCAGCTCTTTTCAAAGGGGAACAGAGGCTAATGACCCAGTCCCCATATATTGGTCTCAGATGAAACCTAATTTAAAGTATTGTTTTAGCAGTGACACCGTAGCTGCTTAAAATATGCAGTGGCTATCGTCTGCATTTGCTGCCCCGGTCATTATCTTGCTTATTTACAAAGAAAGTGGCTAACTGTAACCCTGGCTTTCTTCCATAGTAAACCGTGAATAATTTTTGTTAAAGTTTATGCTTGGAATTTAAACATAACCGGACCATTCGGCTGCCGCCGCAAACACACATATGATTTGCATGTCTGGACAGGCAAATCAGAGCTGCAAACTAGGGGGGCTAAACGGCAGTACATTACCCTTCCTCTACCGCACGCTGCTTGCTAACTACTGCCAGGGAAATCGATTCATAACTAAGTGTCTAATCAAAGAGTGAGGACAGGATAATACACAGTTGCCGAAGTGAAGTTTGGTATGGAGTTAAATCTTGTCTGTGGCTTCAGACACCGTGGCTGGAAATGCAAATTGCTCCTTTTAAAACTCACTTGCGAATGGAAGGAACAGTTCCTGAGTTTTGATGGATACAATGGGAGTTTCACCCTCCCACTGGCAGTTTGAGGAGCGTATTTATTATGAAGTTACTGGGCCCGTGACTCTTCCTCCCTTGGCCACTGGCTGCCGTCCCCAGCGAGGAAGCTGTGTTTGCATTCCATCAGGTTGTTAAACTTAGACTTGTATTAACTTTGAATGATTCCATGGAGCGTGTCACTAGTTGTGACAGGATTATTCATGAGCTGACTGATTCTGACACAGTTAGAAGAGCACCTGGGCTTCTGGCCCTGGTGGAGGGAAACGGAAGCGACAGCGTGGCACCTCAGGGAAGCTCGCTGTTTATTGTGCTTCTTTGTGGAAGGTTTCGTCAGAGAGCACACAGCGGACCCCTGCGGGGGTCTGGGCCTGAGGTGGCGCTGGTGTGGCAGAGGCCCTGCCATGGGCACTGGTTATTCGTAGGTGAGGAGAAGTGTGCACATGTATCCTTTGCCATTCACTTCCAAGTGGCTGACTTTGATGCCCCCGTGGGCTCATGCGTAGGGTATCCACGAAGCAGGGGCACCCCTCCAAAGTATTCTTGGAAAAGTTTTAATACGTGAAAGAAAGCATGCAAGTAGCCATTGTAGGAAAACCAAGAACCACCTTGGATGTTCTCACGCTTCTTTTCTGGTTTAATATTTGGATTGTCATTGGGTCGGGTTGCAGTGTGTACAGGAACCTTGGCATTGCCTCAGACTCTAAACATCCTACTCAGATCTGGCCAAGGGCCCAGAGTGTGAATCAGATGGCTGATGGGGTGTTACCAGGGAAGAGAAAAGGTAGGGGTGATCGGTTGACGGGGAGGACCGAGTCAGAGCCCGGAAACTTAGCTCCTGTGCCCTGTGTAACATCCACCCTATTTTGGGTAAAATCATGGCCCTGTTGAAGACAGTTAGCAGTGGTCGGTCTGACTTCTGTCTCTATCATTGACAGTCTGACTTAAGACTACATACACCCTTCCCTATGGACCCTATGTGTCCTCTCTAAATATTGCATCTTCCTCGTTTGCAAGCGTTCCATTTACCTCCTTGCGTTGTGGTGAGGGTCTGTTGAGATCAAAAGCATGAGAACATTTTGAAAAGTAAAGAATACTTGACAGGGTAGGCAGTCAACCTTCTCAGAGGTACAAGCTAGACCTTCTGAAGCCAGATCTTCCAGGACAGCAAATACATAAGAGACAAGCTTTCATTCTTAAGCATTTATTGGAAAAATATTTTAACTTCTCTTGTTACATACAAATGGATGTGATATCAGAATTGTACTAGTTCAGAGCAGTTTCTTCTGAAATGATTGAGATGAAGACCAGATAGAGACTAGACTATGTCTGTTTTGGTTGGGGGGGGGGGGGGGGGGAGGTTGTCTCAAAGGCTGATCGCAATCAATAAGGATCTGATCTCTTTTCCATTTAAACTACTGATTTATGTAACAGGACAGGTACAAACCTGGGCATTAACGTGGTGACTAAGAGAGAGAAATGATTTCAAGCCGGCAGCGTGACAGGTAGTGAGAACCAGCACGCACTCTGGCTGTTACAACCCTTTATTACGATATATCATTAAGCAACCCAGTGTTGCATATAACATAGAAGTTGTTAACCCACCAGAAATAGGTGAGGATGCCAGCTCTTTCAACTTCTCTGCAAATACAAATGGGCATTGATTAGGCAGACTTCTTAGTGATGATCTGAGTAACTTGTCCCTTCCTCCTTTTTGCTGTATATTGAAGGCAAACTACAGGGTTGGTCCCAGCTAGAAAGAAACCTGAGAGAAAATGTAGTCCATCCTACCTTTGCACAGATGAGGGATATGGTGGCCTTCTCGGATGGGGCAAGTCAAAGACAAGAAGAGATCTTGACGTGTACAGCTAAACTAAGTGTTTGCCGCATCGTCAATGCTCAGTACGTGTTTAATGATAGATCTTTGGGGTGAGGAACTTTGACAAGAGAAGTGAGAAAATAACAGACTTGGCCAGGGCTTGCAGGGGATCCAGAGATCAGAGTTCTAGATCCACTTCTACCGTCACTAGTTTACACAAAACATGTCCTTTCCTTTACTCTAAAGCTTCCTCTGTTTCCAGTCTGAATATTATTTTCTGTTGTAGCTCCCTTAAAATAGTGCTTTAGAGTAAGTGGGGGAAAAAAAAGTATAAGTGCACTTTGCAAAATGTCAGCTAGTCTCTCCTCCATAGCTAGTAAACTTGTTTTCTAGCTGTACTAGCAAGATCAGCTGTCTTGAAGTTAACCTAGGAGGCAACAGAAGGGAGCTCCGCCAATCCCCTGGTGTAGGGGTAAGCTTACTTGTCTAGGTCACAGCTGTAGAAAGGAAATCGGTCTGGGGTATTTTGATCATTAGTGCAAATTTCTTATGACCGTTTTAAGATAAAATACAAGGCTACGGTGTAATTTCAATTTTCTCGGAGTTCAGAATCAAAGACTGTCAGAATAACGCTGCCTGGAGCGTAGAGCAACAATAATGAATCTACCAAAGAGAGAGAGGGATAATCCCTGTGTATAAAGAGCTCTCAATTTTAAAAAGTGTCCTTAACACATTTCTCTGTTTCTTCTCGGTGCTTCAGAAGTCAGAGAGTTAAGCTCTGTTATATGCAAAGGCAGGTTTCACAAAGCGGGTCAGGGCTGGATACTCACCTTTTGCAGAAAAAATCAGCCAAATCACAGCTCTCCTGGAGTAGTTAGAAATAGGAACGTGTGAATTAAAATCTTATTGACTTTCTATAATTTGATAGTTGCATACCTTTCTCTGTTTTAATGGTGTAAAAGTTCCTTTTTTTTTTTTTTCCTACTTGAAACATATCAGATATCCACAGGTTTCCTTAAAGCAATGAAAGTAGAAGTCAAATAGTTGCAAAGACAATTCCCTATGATTGATAACAGAGTGAAACCTATTATTGCATCTCTTATCTTTCCAGCATTAAGATATTCTCCTTGTTTCTACTGGCCATGCCATGATCATAACAAGATGGCCTAGTTTAGAATTCAGACCCATCCCCGTGGATGATTTCTTGATACACAAAGGAAGAGAGTCTACTTGGCCACTGCGTATGTAAACCCTTTCTACTAGGAATGGTTTGCTTACCACGGAGGGGTTTCTTAAGATCAAGCATGATTCCCGAAGTTCCGTTCATGTCCACCGCCATTTGATCAGATCAAGACCTCTCACGGACAGTTACCATAACTAATTATAGGAGGTGATCAGTTTTTCTAGGATAAGCTTGAAGTGTTCATAATAGCAGGACTTAAAATTTAACCCTTATTCCATGTATTGACTACCTTTTATTAACGAAAGCACAGGTTTCTCTTTCTCCTTTGTTCCCTCTACAAAGTCTGGAAGAAGTTGATTCTGTCTGATATTATCTGGATTTTCCAAGGGTGCATCTTTCCAAGAAGGAAGAATGGTTTCCTTATGCCAGTGTTTGCCAAACTGAGGTCCAGGGATTCCCTGCAGTTAAAAATGTAGGTTCTTGGGTTCTACCTCAGACCTAGTAAACTAGAACCACTGGGGTTGAGACTCAAGGATCTAAATATATAACAGACTTCCCAGGTCATCCTTAGACATGCTAATGTTTAAAAACCACCACTCTTGGCCGTGACAGAGTCTCGTACGTGTAGGGTCCCATATGCTGCCGAGGGGTTTGATGATGGGGCAGAGGAGAGCGTGCGCTGACGAGCTGGAAGAAGCTGCCAGAGGACAGTCGCGTGCTTTTGCGCACTTTGAGGACTCCTGTTCTCCGTAGATGGATCTCTTTGGCTTTCTGGTCACCTCCCAGTCATTCTCCCGTTTAGGCAGCCATCATCCTGATTGGATGGATCGTCCCAGTGATGCAGGCGCCTGAGGTATGTACGTTGGGTGAAAGACCGGGTACAAGAATACTCGCGCTCACCTTCTCTCTGGTTTCAATAGAGCATCCCCTTTGCCAAGCATTACTTCTCTCTCATTCTCATGGAGGCTTTACAGTTTGAACATCCTCCTCGTGTTTGAAGGAACACAGCCCATGTGACTCTGTGCCTTCCATGGGTGGGTGAGCGTGGGCTGCCTAACATACTGACGTCCTGCACTAGCTTTGTCGCACTGCTTTTGACTCCCCTGTCCAACACAAATTCATCCAGACTTAATGTTTTCCGTCATCGCTCACCCCGTAGTGAGCGATAAGAGAAGAGAATTTTTGCATTACAGGGTTCCAGCCCACTCGACAAATCAAATTTAGAAATAAAAATGAATCGACATTGTATGTGCCAACCTTTCTACAAGGCAAAAATGTCTCAGTGATTTAGATACCTGTTTTGAAAAATGGCTGTCCTTGTTTATTAGCCCTCTTTTGAGTGGCTCGTTTTGAAGAAACCATCCACGGATTTGAAAAGAAGAGACAAAGTGAATGGCAAACTTACGGGTAATTTGAACTTCATGTGGAAGGAGAATCCGTTGTTATTCTGGACAGAGTGGACGTGAGATTCTGGAGTTCTTTAAGGAGAAGATGTTTCAGCAAAAGCACAATTGGAATGATTAGCGCAGTCGTTTGTAAACGACTAGGGTTTTACTTTAGCTCACCTTGTGTCTTTACAGATTCACCTGTTGATTCTCGTGCCTAGAGCCAGGCTCACAGATTTGTCCAAGTGTGAAAGGCCTGTGGTAGAAGGCTTCTTAATGCTTGATGAAGCATGACTCCAAATGGGACAACATGAATAAATTCATTTTGGGGGTTTGTAAATAAATGCATTAAGTGCCTTGAATATTTAATTCACATGTTCCTAATAACATTTGTTGTCATGGAAGATAATAAAGCATAATGATTCCTAACCTCCTAAATGGGAGTAATAATCCCTAGGAACTGTCATTAATAAGGAAAATTTGAGAAAAGGGTTGGACTCAGTGGCTAATTATAAATGTGCTGCCCTGCTTGAGATAGTGTTTGATGGGTCTTACAGCCTTCTCTTAGGAAAAAAATAAAAATAACTTAGCAGTTGTTTACTCAGACACTGTATTTTTTTTTCACTTTACGGAATATCTTTTGCCCATTTTCTCCACTATGGATTTTTTAGCATCACAATATTAATTTTAAAGACAACCGCAAAGATGTGATAAAGGAACTGTATTTGAGAAAATACCTAAAAAATTGAACACACTTAAAAGCGCCAACCGAGTTTCTCTGAATTAATTGATCTAACAACTTTACAAATTGTCTTCTGAATCTGATTTTCTAACAACTCCATTAAGAAGTTTAGGGCTTCCCTGGTGGCGCAGTGCTTGAGAGTCCGCCTGCCGATGCAGGAGACGCGGGTTCGTGCCCCGTTTCGGGAGGATCCCACATGCCGCGGAGCGGCTGGGCCCGTGAGCCGCCTGCCGATGCAGGAGACGCGAGTTCGTGCCCCGTTTCGGGAGGATCCCACATGCCGCGGAGCGGCTGGGCCCGTGAGCCATGGCCGCTGGGCCTGCGCGTCCGGAGCCTGTGCTCCGCAGGTGGGAGAGGCCACGACAGTGAGAGGCCCGCATAACGCAAGAAAAAAAAAAAAAAAAAAAGAAGTTTAGCAACGGTAAAAGACCTTCGCACTGTTTACATAGAAAAAAATAACTGGTTGCAGAAACCATTAACTGGGTTCTTCCTGTATCAGTATAACTTTCTAGCCGAGAGAATATATTATTTATTGAGTTAAAACTGGGAGAGACACCAACCCCCCCATCACTGTCATTTTTTAAATGGCAGCAGGGAGGCCCAGTGTAGTTAACTTTCTGAGGTTCCTGGTGGCGGGACTCTTGCGGAAGCTTGATCTCAGGGGGAAAGAATAGTAAGAATGGATGGGTAATCTGTCTCGTTGGATTTCTCTGAGTTCTTGCCATGTCCTGAAGCCCCAGAGGAAGTTAATGAGTTTAAGTATATCTAATTTTGTTGTGTCTTTTTGAAAGCTAGACATCTGAATAGGTGATAAATTTTTAATTAATCAACACATTGGTTGACCAGAAGACCTGCTTTGGGGCCGGGGTGGATGACAGAGAATTTCCCTTTGTGCTTTTGTTGTTTTGCTGTGTGTCTTCCTCCAGCAGGGATTTCTCTGCGTTTTCTCATTTGCTAACATTTCCAGCGCTATTCAGCTGTTTGGCTGGAGGGGTTTCTCTTTTTTCTTATTTTTTCAGTGTGAGGAGTTGCTGACCTTTTGAGTATACAGCATTTAATGAGGTCCCCATGCGGCTAAACGAACCAAGATTCAAACTGGTCATTCGGGTGACTGGGGAGAGAACTGTGCAGCTAAACTATCTGACTCAGACACCAAAGAAATTTTCCTCTTAAGCAGTTGGAGTTAGTCCTGTGTATATAGCCATGTCCTTTAATATAGGCCTCCAGTCTGAACTGTGTTGCAGTATCCTTTCTCTTAATAGCCCCTGAGGTGGTAGGGATGATTGTATCTTAGAGAAATTCTTCATAACTTATTTGAGAAGGTAAACAGAAATAGAAAAAAAAAAAAAAAAAGCCCATATTTTGTTTGTGGTCTTTGAAATCCATACCCAAGAAATAGTCTTTGAAATCTATATCGTTTTGTGGCCCTATTATAAATTTAGCTGAGTCCCACATTACTCTGAAAGTACAGACCTGTTCTAATGTTACATATTATCACAAGGCTTCGCATATACTCTGGGTCAAATTACGGCTGCTAAACTTGACAGAAAATTCTTGGGTCTTAACTTGGAAAGAAGTTTGTTCTTTTTCTTATTTTCGGAATGAGAAATGGATTTCATTGTGCCTTATCCAAGGGAAAGAAAGAAGGTCTCTATTTTAAAGATAGAAGACTACTTACACCTTACAGTATTTATCTAAATGGATGGGGTTAGTGGTTTCAGAGCTTCATACCTTTCCAGGAAGCGTGAGACTAAATTGTGTCTATCCTTCCACGATCATTTATTTTTCATGTAATGTTCTAACCAGGCTGCCATCTTGGATATTAAATATACCAAAGACCTTTGGCTGATGAAAGGCTAACAGTTCAATAAAGATTTCCTGAGTGCCCAACATCTGTCAGTTCTTGAACCATATAAGCAGGATCACAGAAAGCATAGTTCCTTTCCTTAAAGAGCTGGTGTGGAGGGTAAAATCGGCCAGTGGTCACAACAAAGTGTGATGAGTGACAGTGGGAAGCACGGGGGCCATAGAAAAGGTGCCTCATGTTCTCGTGGCGAGAGTTAAAAGTGTCAGCAAAGGCTTCCTGGGTGAAATGACACCGGGGTTGGACAATGAAGGGGAAATAGAAAGAGGCTGACAAAAGAGCAAAATATGGGGAAAGGTGTATGAAAAAGAATCCCTGCTAGGGAATATATAGAAGGGGAAATAGAAAGAGGCTGACAAAAGAGCAAAATATGGGGCAAGGTGTATGAAAAAGAATCCCTGATAGGGAATATATAGAAAGTACATAGTGGTTCAGTAAAATTGGAGAGTGAGTTGTTTTGAGGGAAACAGGACTCAAACTGGACTGTATTCTTGGGACAGCAGGAGGCTCCTGGCAACGATCACTCTTTTTAGAATGGATTGGGGTGGAGCAGGTTTCCAGGCAGTGAGATCTTCGGGAGGTAAGAGATGACGGTGGCCTAGATTGGAATAGGTAAGAGATGACGGTGGCCTGGATTGGAATAGATTGGACGTGAGAGGGGTGTGCAGGAGGATGCCTAGGTGTTGACTAGGACCTCTGGGTACATACTAGGGCCGGAACCAGTTTGGAAAGGCGGTCATCGTGGGTTATGAGTTTGAAGTTTGGATTTGGATTTTGAAGATATTGTACGATATTCTTTGAAGAGAGGGGACTAATGGAAAGGCTCTTGCCTAATTAGATGATGCTTACTAGAGTGTGTGCCTGTTTGTATGGGTGTGTGTCTTAGTTGCTGATGATACCCCAGAACATACACCTTGTGGGCAAAAGATAGAGGAGCCCAGGCCCACACTCTAGACAGTGAGGAAGCCTTCTAGGAGAAACGAGCGGAAGTTGAGGACCAGGTTCTGAATATTTGGTGGAAAGCGCACGGCTGTGGGGATCACACTGACCTCCAAGATGGCCTGATTCATTCATTCCCTGGCTCCTTTGGCTGCCTCTCCTGGGCAAAGAGCCAAAAGAGAGGCTGGTCAGGGTCCGTGATTTTTAGCCCAGACACTGAAAGGCTGGGGACATGTGCACTGTCACTGAAGGTAGCGTCATATTCCCCACCTTAATAAGACTCCGGCATGCTAATGAATAGTGACAGAGTGTTAGTAAGACTCCCTGGATGGAATGGCATCTACGTGGGGCCTTGGAGGGCGAAAGCGATGATGGTTAAGAACAGGGAAGGAGGTATTCCAGGCAGAGGAACAACATTTGCAGAGAACCTTTCTTAATGGTGAAAGAATTCTCCCTGTAAGTTGTTTTAAAATATGTTTAAGACGTCACAAACAAAGTAGAGCCTTCGGAAATCAGTTCAAAAGCTGTAAAACTTCGAGTAAAATGAAAGCTTTGAGTAAAATCAAAGCTGGTAATAAATTTGGAAAAGATCATTTACATCACCTAACACAGTGGCCCCCAGGTATTAGTCGAGTGGGCTGATGCGGGACCTCTGAGGATGGACTAGCTACGCTGGGACCCCAGCTCCCTTCTAACTGGCTGTGTGCCCTCAAGCAAGTTTCCTAACATTTCTGGGCCTCAGTTTCCTTAGCTGTGAAAGCAAGGTAACCACAGTCTGCGAATCATAGAGTCGTGATGTCAAGACCTCAGCAACTGCTCCACACGTGTCAGCCATTCTTGTCAGGTTTTTCATGTTTCCTGAACACAACTCCAAGGATCCATTTGTTCAGAACCATTAGGAGAGGCTTTGGAAAATACACTTTCCTGATTCCCCAACCCCAGAATTTTTGCTTCAGTAGATCAGGGGTAAAATATAGAAATAGAAACTTTCAAAAACGATGCCTGGTTTGGGGTTTAGTGCACGTTACGAATGAAGAAACTTGACCCGGAGAGGTTAAGTTCCTTACCCAAGGTGAAAGGGAAATTCCAGACGGAGGCAGGTCCAGGAACTAGATCTTATGCTGCAAGATCTGGAACTCCCTCCTCCTTGCCCGCTCCAGTCTCTCTAAGCTTCAGGGGACATTTTAAGTTAAACAAAATTATTACACATAATACATAAGGACTGGGTTAAAGCAGCCACAGTTAAAAAGAGAAATCAATTTACTCCCATCAGAAAAAATATGGAGCTAGAAGGAATTTAATCCCAGGGGGTGGAAACGTAGGTGTGTCTAAATGAGGTAGAGCAGCGCTTTCAGAAAAGGCTCTCAGAGAGCACAAGAGGCCTAGACTGACTGGATGCATGCATGTTAGTCCGGGGCTAAGTGAGGAGAGGTAGGAACATTTTGTTTGCTGAGAAATACTCCGGACGGATGGTGCTTTCAGTCACACGTACCTAAGCAGAAACTGGAGGCCTAACCATGTCTGTTATAGTGTTTATTTCAGACACTGTTTGTAAAAGGGAATATGTGTTTGGTTTAAATTTATATTTTATAAATATAAGTATATATGAAAGCTGAAGTTAAAGCAAATGTTAGGTGAGTTTTTTCTTTCTTTTTTGGGAGGTGGGGGAGTACTTTGCTTTCAAAGGAGATTGGACTTGAAGGAACATCTGTGACAGTTTCTGTTGATAGCTCTCTGCATAAAATGGTACATACGTATCAGATGCTGCTAGCATTCAGTGCATCAGAAGCTATTCGAACAGCTCTTCCCAAGAAATGTTTCTGGCTTGGAAGGGGTCTCTGGTTTCTGGTACTTAGTGGGGACCTACTGACGGGTGTTTGGGTGGATGGTTGAATGAATGAGTAATTCGGTGAGTAAAGAAGTGAAGAGTGCCATAGCTTTTTGCCATTTTTGGCCTCTTTTTAGCAATGTAGTCTGCGGCTTCTTTGGCAATTGTATTGTCTTGGGTTCTTTATCTTTTAAGAAACAGAAACTGAGACTGGCTGCAGAGATTTATCAGCTGGGAGGACATGAGTGCTAAGAACGAGGGGAGACAGCAGCTCCAAGGACCAAGAGTGAAGGCACAGATAGAAAGCCAGCCCTGGTCCCTCTACTGGGCTGTCTCAGCCCCTCCCAGCCACTGTCTCTGTGCTCAAGACTCACATTCCCAGGAGAGAGGTCTTGACACCCATCCCCAAGGTGACCGCCTTGAGGAGCAGTCCCACCAAGACCATACTCAACTGGGAGGGGGGAGAGCAATTCTCCAAAACACAGTGGGAAGAGGCGCTGGGCAGGCAAAATCCACACAGGTCCACTACATCAGTGAGCATAAAAGCCGCCTTTAGGCTCCACAGAAACTCAGATTACCAGAGTGACGAAAGTTAGATATATTGCTTTTGTTACAGTCACTTTTTAAACATATTTGGAGACTTAACATTGTGCACACAGGGTTAGTTAAGGGCTTGCTGAAAGATGGCATGAAAACAAAAGAATAGTCCTGTGTCCCCTGAGTGGTCACATTTCATCTGCTCTATTCAGGACAGATGCTGGCTTCTACAAGAGGCATGATGACTTAGAACGTGTCAGGGACAGAGGCCAGAGGAGTGGAGTACCCAGAAAATTTCTCACTTGGGAAGGTTTTGAAGAGGCCAGACTACAGGGATGCGCTGATGCTTGGGTGGGAGATGCAAGAGGTCTGTCCAGGCAGCTGATCACAAATCAGGCCTTTGAAATTAGAAGGATTCTAAGAGTTTGGGTATGTCCCTCTGTCAGAGACTCAAACAGGGATGTGTGCATGTGACGAGCATTGAATTTCATACTGCCTAAGGTCTTCTACATGACTCTTTGGTAGAGATCCAGGGAAGTGAATTAAAAAAAAAAAGTTTACTTAGTGTAAACTTTTTGATATTACTAATTGATTATTTTGCAAAGTTCTATGGGATATGGTCCATGAGAGGAAAAGAAATACCTTCTGAAATTGCTTGCCTATATCATGCCTGTGTTTGCTGCTCATTCTACAATGAAGAGGAACCAAGTCAAGGATGCAGGGTTCCATTGGTTTAACCAGTTCGTAATGATTAATAACCATGCAGTGAAAAAAGTTTTCTATGATGAAAGCAACGAATAATTTTGAATTTTTCAGGTATGTTTTTTGGTGACATTTACAGGGTGTATGTGACATGTGTTAATTATCATTTCTACCCCTTTACCTCTGATTATAGATGTTAGGAAGGCCCCATCTGAGTCTGGGGAGCTCTTGTAATTCTCTGTGCTCAACTCCGCAGGCAGGTGAAGGCTTAATTGGAGCCTTGCCTCGGTCCCACAGTGCATGGACGGCACTTGTGCTGTTCAGGTGTCTCTCGGTGTGTTGCTGTTGAAACTCTCATTCCGTCCACTCCCAGGGGCCCCCGGGCATCAGACTGGGAGTTGAGAAGCATCTTCAAGTTTTCCTCTTCCTTTTGTCTGATGGCATTTTAAACATTTAGAAAATTGCAGGGGATAATAAACCCCCATGTATTCATCACCCAGATTTAACATTTCACTATGCCTATTTTAACTCCCCCTTTTAATTTCTTGAGATGCATACAGGTTTACAGATAGAGTTGTGGCCCACTTTGAGGAACACATGTTGGTAACCAGAAATGAAAAGTAAAACAGTGAAAAGGGTAGCTTTTTCAACGCCAACTTCAAATTCAATGGGAGAAAAAAAATACACATTTTTCGAGCACCTCTTACATGGTTAACATTCTGCCATTTCACATCCGTTCAGTGCTGTGCTGAAAAGCTGGCTTTCCAAGGCAAAAAAGGAAAGCCAAAAGCCCATTTGCTGACTTTGTCGTGTGTAAAGACACCCAGCATGGCTGGTTTCGAGCTACCAACAGTCTAACAACTGACTTGCAGAATTCCTGAGTATTTAACAGTCTGCTCTTGTGATCCCGGACAAGCTGGCTCCAGCATACAACTGCATGGGTTCATCCATCCAACAGATGTTTACGGGGCACCATTTGTATGCTGAAATGTTAGGGAAATAGCAGCCTTTCTTACAAAGCAGCCTTTCAACTGGACTCTTCAGTCCTTAGAGATTTGGGTGGAATTGTGTTCCTTCTGTGGATGTGGAAACTCAGGCCCCGAGAAACAATATAGAAGATGCTGTTTGATAACATGCCCACACCCGCTTAGCACTTACCTTGTCTGTGCATGTGGCGTGATTTACATCTGCCCGTACCTGTGACTCTACCTGTAGCTCTCTCTGCCCACCTGAGCTTTCTTCATCAGCAGGGCAGGTAGGAGGGTCTGGGGAATTAGCATTCCCTGGGAGAAGCGTTCATCCAGTGACGGATGGGAGTTAGTAGATAAATACCCTATCTGCTTCCCCCACCGTATGAAATAATCCTGCATTGCATGTTCACCCTGATTCTCCAGCAGGGCTCAGCTCACAGGATTCGGTTCCCCTCCGTGGTAACGGACTTGAAACCTGCCCTTGGTTGAATCCTCATGCTTCTACCTGTGTTTCCTGCCACCACCTGCCAGATATATTACTCGCACTGAAGTCTTGCCTCAAACTCTGCTTCTGGGGGGACCCAAACTAAGCCAGGTTGGTCAGAGTCCAGAGCTCTCCTTGCCTTTTCCGCCCACCACCCTGCTTCCTAGAGCTCATTCCTTGCCTTCCTCTTCCCCGTTCACTGCTGAGATGCCAACATCTCAGTGACGGGTGACAGCTCTGGGAGAGCTGACCTCCTTCTCCCAAGGGGCCTCCTAGTCTGTCCCGCTGGGGAAGGAGCAGATTCACCAGAGCCAGGGTCCACAGCGCACTGCGGCCGAGTGCCAGACCTAATCCTGGTCCAATTATTCTGAATCCGGCCTTCCTGTCTGCTGGACTGGGCTGACCTGGAAAAGTCAGGAATGGTGATTAAAGATAAAATTTATTGCTCACCTGTAAATCTAGAGCCCGGAGTCACCTTGAGCCGCCTGGCGTGTCCGCATGCTAACCATCCCTTCCTTGCCCAGCCCTCGTCCCCAGCCCCACTCAGCAATCCAGAGCAGGAAGCACCTCCTCAACAAGGGATAATCTCCCAAGTGGATAATCGTCCTCCCGTTTTACCATTTCATAGTGGCCTTGCCTGTCATCTGCTCTTGAAACATCACCTGCCTCTCCCCCTACAATATTTACTGCTGTTTTAATTTCATATTATTTCTGTACTTTTTAAATATATGTGTTCCACCACCCCCAACAGACAGAAACTCCACAAAGGGGGATCTCTGTCTGTCTGATTTTGCCCTCTTGTCTGATTTAGATCTGTAACATCTAACATGGGGTCTGGCACATGGTAGATGCTCAATAAATACTTTTTGAATGAATCCATAGGAGAGGGATAAAGTGACAAAAATGCTCTACTTGCTTTCTTCAGGATGAACCTAGATGCCAACCCCGCCCATGTTTTTTCTCTTCACGTCTCCCTGTGACTTCCTGCCCTTGGTTGTCTTTGACTTGGGAGTCAAAGGCAGGTTCAAATTCTGGCTAAGCTATTTATGAGCTGTGTGACCTTTGGCATCTTGCTGGACCTCTCTGTTCTTTATTTTTCTGATACGCAAAATGAGGAAAGGATTAGCTAGCTCAAAGAGCTGCTTTGAGGAGGAAAAGCTTTAACATAAGTGAAGTGCTTACAACAGTTAATGGCACCTAGTAAAAACAACAGAGACATATTTGCTCAAGATCAAGTCCTCAGTTAACATTTAACTATTATTACTTTTTAAAAATATAAAAGTGTGACTTGTGGTTTTCCTCTCAAGAAAACCCTTATATGCTTTAGGATAAATTCCATGTTTTGATCGTGGCAACATGAGTTGCCCCGACCAGCCTCAGCTTTATCGACTAGGCATCTCCGCTCTGCTGGCAGAGCTCCAAGGCCCTTGGCTGACGTCCTTTACCTCAAACAGGGCGTCGTTTTCCCTGGTTCTGGGCTTTTGTCCACAGTCTTCCCTCTGCCTCGAGTGCTCTCACCTCTCCTTTGCGAGTTGGTTCTTTCAGGAGTCACCTCTTCACTGGGACCTTCTCTGGTCTAAAGCAGCTCAGCGTCCAGCCGCTCTATCTCAGAGCACTTAGTCTAAAGTGTAACTGTTTCATTTAGTTGTTTAATTTCTCTCTCCAACTAGAAAAGCAACTCTCTCAGTGCACTGAATCCCTGCACCCAGACCGAGTGTCAATATGGATGCTGAATCAGTGACCAGGAAGGCATGGCATTCGGTTATAGGTTCCAGAGCCTGACCCTGGGATCCCCTGGGTTTCTCCCACGTGGCCACTGAGCCTTCTGCCTCCCCCACACCCCCACCCCGCAGTGTTGTTCCCACCAAGCCCTGACCTCACGCTCTCACGCCAGCTTCCTGTGACCTACATCTCAGCACCGCCAGTGCTCTGGTTGGAATTAAGGGCAGCAGCCCTTAATTCCTCCCAGCCTCCAGGCCCCGTTGAAATCCTGCTAGTCTCCTACTTCGAACCTTCCGGTGGCTTCTTATCACACTTACCATTAGATGACAAGATCTTTTTTATTGTATCTTCTCTCTTTCTGCCTCCCTGTTAATTATTGTGCTCCAAGCAGACTGACTTTCTTTTGCTCCTCAAATACGCCAAGCCTGTCCCCACCTCAGGGCCTTTGCACATCCCACTCCTGCTTGGAATGCACATCCCTTACCTTGTATCATAGCCTAGCTGGCTCTTTCTATGATCTTGCAGCTCAAAGAAACCTTCTCTTACCGCCATTTCAATAGTACCCTAAGAAATCTATTTTAATCTGTGTTAATGACTTTTTTCGTCCTCTTTAAAACTTTTACTGCTGTTTGAAATCGTCTGTCTGTCTACAAACCTCCCTACATATCTCCTATGGTAGAACGTACCCTTGTTAGAGCAGGAAACTTTACCACTCCTCTTATCGCTATGTATCTAGTACCTGGCGCACAGTAGGTGCTTAATAAATATTTGTTGAATGAATGGATGGCAGATTGAATGAACTAACACCTGGTTCTGTCCTTTCCTGGGGACACAGTGGCCCTCCACAGAATCCCTGTCTGCTGAGTGGAGTTTGAGGCCCCATGTGGCCTCGGACCCTGATGCTACAGATAAAGCCACTGTCACCACGTTACTGGCTCAGGACTTCTCACTGGGCTGTGCTTCCTTCCCTTCCTCTCCTTTCCTGGTTAGGGTCCTGCTGTCTCAGAATCTCTCTCTCACCCTCTGAGCCACGTTTTAGAAGGCAGCCCAGTGTAGCTTGAGATGCTGGCAAATCCAGGCTCAAATCCCAGCCCTTCTCCCTAAGAACCCTGACCTTGACCAAGTCACCTTGCCTTTCTGCTCCTAAGCTTCCTCAACTATAAATAGATGCCATAGAGAGAAACAGCAAGTAGTCATGTCTTAGAGGGGCCCCGTGAGGAGTAAATGAGATATTACATCAAAAGGGTTTGATATAACAGGAAACGCACAGTAACAATTTTGACACTGACAGTCGGCTACACTTTCAATTTGACTTGTCTTCAAGTTCCTCCATCTTTTCAGCTCCATGAATTTTCACCCTCCTCCCTGCATAGCCTTGTCCCAGCCAAACCTCCATGCTTGGACTGACCAACGAGTTAATGGTCATGCATCATTTTGAGTGACAGCCTTGCAGTTCTGCAGAAACTGTAAATGTGACCCAAACAAAGAAGCAGCTGGATCATAGTGCTTAGAGCCATAGCTCTGTGTGTGGTCTCATTGAAGCACCAACCTCAGAATTCCCTTTCCTAGTCTCCCTGGTGGGGAGGGGTTCCGATGCTGAGCCATCAGCGTCATAGATAGCTGATGCCTCATAGCTCAAGTACCATCTCTGGTGATAGATGTAGAGTTTCTGGAGAAATGTTCTGATAGGATTAAAATACATGCTTTCTGCAAACCCACGGAGGGAACAGTAAACCTTTCAAACCTAGTGCAAGATCAAAGAGTCAGCATGGGTCTCTTTACTTAGCTAGCAGACCACTGAGGCTGAGCCGTTTCAACACCTGACCCAGTCTTTTCTAGAATGGAGTGTGAGGATGCCTTCACCTGGGACACTGGGTCTCGCTTGCTGCCTTGGAGTTGTGCTAGTGAATTCTAAGTCCTAGCCCCTCCCACCTTCTCTGTTTTGATGTAAGTGAAATACTCAGCAGTTCAGGTCCTTGCCTTTCTGATATAAACTGCTGTCACTTAAACAATTCAGCCCTCACACTGTTCAAAGTGAATTTCTCACCACTCACTTTTCTAGCAAGACCTTGAACATAAGTTAGAAAGCCCTCTTAAAAGATGGAAGCAAGTACAGGAAAACAGAATAATAAAATGCTCAGACATAATCATTAGGATTTGTGGAGGATGATAAGCAACTATTGCTTCGTGCACCTCTCTAGATTCATTAAGTTGGGATGAGAACCAGTGGTGGAAAGTAAGCTGTTGTTTAGAAACCAACCCTGACTCATCTTCTCTGCAGGCTGAGATCTTTGGAAAAGCTTGAAAGCATTTAGTAAAGCCATTTACCTATCATTGGCCTCTCCATATTCCTTGATTATGAAGTGTTGTCTTTCCAGATATCCCATGAAAAGAAATCAGGAGGAGACAAAGATGCATTGCATCAACAGGTAAGAAACCAGACACATTCTGGAAACCCAACTTCATTAAGAATATCACTGCTCCGTGCTCATTGCTTTATTATGGATAAAAGCTTTGTGATTGAATCTGTAGGACCGTCCTAAGTCATAATTGAATGTGAAAGCCTACTTCTGCCTCTAATTGCTTAAAAAGACTTTCCTAGAATGATGGAAAACCTTGTTTGTGGCAAGAACTTCAGCCAAATGCGTCATCTAACAAAATGGTGTATAAATTTCATGTTTCAAAAATGGGTTGCTGCAAACAATTTTGGCTGCCTTCCTCTCTCTTGTGGAAAGCCTTTCTTCAAAACCGTAACCTCCACAGTTGTGTTGGTGTTTTCCATGTGGATTTCCTAAGCTCTGCAGATGTGCACATGTAGGAACATTGCTGTATTAGTTATCTGCTGGTGTTTAACAAATCCACCCCCAAATTAGTGACTTAAACAAAGCCACATTTTTTAATCTCACAGCTTCGTGGCTCAGAACTTTGGGCATGACCTAGCTGAGTCCTGTGTGTTCCTAACGAGGCTTTTTTAATCAAGGTATTTCCTGAGACTGCTGTCTCATCTTAGGTCTTGGCTGTGGGTGGATCCACTTCCAAGCTACTGAAGTGATTGTTGTCAGGATTCCCTTCCTCCTGGGCTGCTGGAACTAAAGGCTTCAGTTCCTTACTGTCTGTTGGTCAGAGGCTTCCTTTAGTTCTCTGTCATGTGGGCCTCTCCAAAGGATAGCTTGCAACATGGTAGCCTGCATCGTCAGAGAGAAGCAGCAAGATAGCAAGATGGAAGACAGCCGTTTGTTACCTAATCTTGGCAGTGACATTCCATCACTTTTGCCATATTCTCTTTGTTAGAAACAAGTACCAGGTCCACTTACACACAAAGGGAAGGGGTTTCCCACAGGCATGAGTACCAGGATCCAGGGCTCATTGAGGGCCAGCTTAGAGATTGCCTGCCACAAATGCCAAGAACAAAGATCTAGAATTGTTTTGAATCTATGGTGACTCCCCAGATGCAAAGCAACAACACTGAAGCACGTAGAAAAAGATGATATATCATGCTGTTTAAATACATAGACGTAGATGACAGGCTGGAGTTCAAATTCTAACTCTGCAGTGCCCCAATTTATAAGAATTTGGGCAAGATATTCAATATCTATCTGAAAAATAGATAGATATTGCTGCATCCCTATCACAAGGCAACCCTAACCCTAACCCTAACCCTAACCCTAACTGTAAAAAAGAGAAATTTTACAGTGAAGAAACAGACAGATACCACCTTATTTAACTACTCACAGGGTAGGACAATATAAAAATTTTTAGCGTGTTGCTCACCACATAGTAGATAGTAATAGTCACAGTATTTTGTGTGACTTATGTAGAACAGATTCCATTTTTGCCTTTGACTTGCAGGTTGTGTGAATGAGGACAAGTCACCTAATCTCACAGTGTCTGTTTTAGATTGGAATGCATTTTGCTATTAATACAAGTAACAGAAAAGTACAGTGGCTCAAAAAAAAAAAAAAAAAAAAAAAAAAAAAAAAAAAAAAAAAAAAAAAAAAAAAAAAAAAAAAAAAAGAAAAAGATTATTCCTCTCAAACAACAAGGGCGTCTGGGGAAGATAGACTAGAGTTGAAAGGGTAGGTTGACCATGTGATTGGAGACCCAAGCGCGTTCTTTCTTTTTGTTTTGCCCTCCTTGGCGTGTTGGCCTTTTGTGCTCATGCAGTTGCTTCACGGATGTAGCAGAGCTGCTCCGTCCCCATCCT
>NW_006790426.1:897078-906383 GCF_000442215.2 Lipotes vexillifer | reverse complement strand
CAGCAGGAAGAAGTAAGAAGGACATTCCCAAGATAATGGTAAGGTGAAGTGTTGGAACAAAGGGTATGGAGTAGCCTGGAGAGCAACCAGTCCAAGGTTAAGGAGGACAGAAGGAAGGATCCAGAATTTTTCCAAGAATACAAGAAGCCTGATAGGCTACTTGATATGATAAAAGTATATTGAGAGGAGATTTATGGTTATGCTGCAAGATCAAGCAGTGGCTTGTTAGCAGGAAGATCGAAAGCTAGATGGATAAATAAAAAGTGAGGCAATGATTAATTCCAGGGAAAGCAGAAAGTTATATAGAGAAGGCAGTGAAATCACAGAATGCTGCAGGATTAACTATGAACAGTATTTACAAAGCCACACCACTGAATACTGGTTTAATATCTAAGAAGTAGGGGAGGGAGGTGTTTGTTTTGTGGGGTAAGGTAAAAGAGTCGAATTTTCATTTTTAAAAATACTAAGTTAACAAATGCTAGAACAACTATAATATTAACATAGAGCAGGTAAATGTTATATAGAAATGTGGAGGTAAATCTTAGACGTTGGGAGGAGTGGTTTCCTCTGGGGAGTGGGCATCAGAGGTAAGACGAGTTGAGCAGAGAATGCTTATTCATCCTTGCTGCATCCCTATCACAAGGCAAGAAAAGTCCATGAAGTGTGGTATAAATAGATGTGGCAAGGGAAGAGAACTGAGAAATTAAGTATGCTTTAATTTTTGTACTCTTATCATGAAAGAATGAGAGCCATATTTCCTTGCGTCTTCCCAGGGGCTTCCCACGAGAAAGTGAACTTAAGTGTTTCTTTGTGTGAGAAAGGGAGCGCTAGAAGTTCAGCCTCATTTTAAGGAGAGATTTTGAGTTTCTAAGACTAGGGCAGGAGAGTAAAGGTGACCCGTTCTGAGACTGCTGTAGCCCAGTGTTTCACTCCCGTGCAGCACCCACGGACAGTGCAGGTCCTCTAAGGTGGGGACCGATCATAAACTCAGGGTCAAAATCCAGTGGCTACTCTGAACATGAAAGGTCTGAATCCTGGGGAATTTGGGACGTACAACTTGGAATGAACTAAATGACCCTGATCAGTGAATACTTCAGTGTAGATCGAAAAGCCCTTCATTAGATTTCTTGTGTGTGTGTGTGTGTGTGTGTGTGTGTGTGTGTGTGTGTGTGTGTGTGTGGTTTTTTTTTTTAAGATTTATTTATTATTTATTTTTGGCTGAGTCGGGCCTTAGTTGCAGCACGCAGGATTTCCATTGAGGCATGTGGGATCTTTCCTTGCGGCGTGCAGGCTTCTCTGTAGTTGTGGAGTGCAGTTTTTTCTTCTCTAGTTGTGGTGCACGGGCTCCAGGATGGGTGGGCTCTGGTAGTTGTGGCACACGGGTTCCAGAGTGCATGGGCTCTGTAGCTCGTGGCACGTGAGCTCTCTCGTTGAGGCACGGGAGCTCAGTAGTTGTGGCGTGCAGGCTTAGTTGCCCCGTGGCGTGTGGGATCTTAGTTCCCTGACCCAGGGATTGAACCCAGGTCCTCTACATTGGAAGGCAGATTCTTTACCACTGGACCACTAGCGAAGTCCCTCAAATTTCTCATGTTGAATTAACTTCTTTGGGATTCCTGTACCACCTAGCAGAGGGAGGAAGCCCCCTGTGATGATCAGTATTGGATCTCTTGTCAACTCCAGCAACTGGTGTTCCAAACTGGCACATACATATAGAATAACTTCTTATCTGGCATGGCAAAAGGTAAAAATTGGACTTATATCTGAAACTTCCTTTGTTCTAACCTTTTCCAGCCTCATTCCAAGCAATCCAAGCTGCTTCTCACTCTGGGCATCTGATAGACCATTAGTGACAAACAATCTAAGACCAACCACCACCCAGTGGCAGGTGACAGGCTGCAGTATGTCAGTTTCAAATTGAGTTTGAACGTTTCTGTAAAAGACCGCCTACTCTGGCAAAGAGTAGTGAAAGTCTGAGCAATTTTCTAGTGCACCCTTTCGTTCCTTATGTTTAATAAGGGTTATTAAAGTCAAATCGCTTGTTTCTTGTGGGTAGTAGAGATGGAGTATTTGTTAAGAGCAGAGCTCTGGAACAAACTGTGTTTAGATCTGAGATGTGCTACAAATAATCTGTATGATATTGGGCATATCACTAAAGTTCTCTGAGTCTCAGTTTCTACGTTTGATATGGACATAAAATGGTACCTAAACACTTAGCACCTCTTGAAACATGCTAAACTCACAATCCATATTCATGTTATTAGTATTCTGCTTCATAAGAACTTTTTTCCTTGTTTCTGGCCAGTCATTAGATGGATGTTGGCTCAACCCTTCTTTTCACTTTGTCTTTGTAGCCCAGTTTTTAAGAGAGAAAACATTTATACAAAAATAGAGTGGAATGAAAAAAACAAACAAACAAAAAAACAAGGTGTAAAGCCACATGCTATTTGCTAAATGAGAAAATACAGTGTTTCCAGAACCTTCCTGCATTTCTTTTTTTTTTTTTCTTGTTTTATTTTTTATTTTATTTTTTTTAACATCTTTATTGGGGTATAATTGCTTTACAATGGTGTGTTAGTTTCTGCTTTGTAACAGAGTGAATCAGTTATACATATACATATGTTCCCATATCTCTTCCCTCTTTGTCTCCCTCCCTCCCACCCTCCCTATCCCACCCCTCCAGGCGGTCACAAAGAACCGAGCCGGTTTCCCTGTTCCGTGCGGCTGCTTCCCACCGGCTATCTACATTACGTTTGTTAGTATATATATGTCCACGTCTCTCTCTCGCCCTATCACACCTCACCCTTCCCCCTCCCCATATCCTCAAGTCTGTTCTCCAGTAGGTCTGTGTCTTTATTCCTGTTTTACCCCTAGGTTCTTCATAACATTTTTTTCCCTTAAATTCCATATATATGTGTTAGCATACGGTATTTGTCCTTCTCTTTCTGACTTACTTCACTCTGTATGACAGACTCTAGATCTATCCACCTCATTACAAATAGCTCAATTTCGTTTCTTTTTATGGCTGAGTAATATTCCATTGTATATATGTGCCACATCTTCTTTATCCATTCATCCGACGACGGGCACTTAGGTTGTTTCCATCTCCGGGCTATTGTAAATAGAGCTGCAATGAACATTTTGGTACATGACTCTTTCTGAATTCTGGTTTCCTCAGGGTATATACCTAGTAGTGGGATTGCTGGGTCATATGGTAGTTCTATTTGTAGTTTTTTAAGGAACCTCCATACTGTTCTCCATAGTGGCTGAACCAATTCACATTCCCACCAGCAGTGCAAGAGTGTTCCCTTTTCTCCACACCCTCTCCAGCATTTATTGTTTCTAGATTTTTTGATGATGGCCATTCTGACTGGTGTGAGATGATATCTCATTGTAGTTTTGATTTGCATTTCTCTAATGATTAATGATGTTGAGCATTCTTTCATGTGTTTGTTGGCAGTCTGTATATCTTCTTTGGAGAAATGTCTATTTAGGTCTTCTGCCCATTTTTGGATTGGGTTGTTTATTTTTTTGTTATTGAGCTGCATGAGCTGCCTGTAAATTTTAGAGATTAATCCTTTGTCAGTTGATTCATTTGCAAATATTTTCTCCCATTCTGAGGGCTGTCTTTTGGTCTTGTTTATGGTTTCCTTTGCTGTGCAAAAGCTTTGAAGTTTCATTAGGTCCCATTTGTTTATTTTTGTTTTTATCTCCATTACTCTAGGAGATGGGTCAAGAAGGATCTTGCTGTGATTTATGTCATAGAGTGTTCTGCCTATGTTTTCCTCTAAGAGTTTGATAGTTTCTGGCCTTACATTTAGGTCTTTAATCCATTTTGAGCTTATTTTTGTGTATGGTGTTAGGGAGTGATCTAATCTCATACTTTTACATGTACCTATCCAATTTTCCCAGCACCACTTATTGAAGAGGCTGTCCTTTCTCCACTGTATATTCCTGCCACCTTTATCAAAGATAAGGTGACCATATGTGCATGGGTTTATCTCTGGGCTTTCTATCCTATTCCATTGATCTATCTTTCTGTTTTTGTGCCAGTACCATACTGTCTTGATTACTGTAGCTTTGTAGTATAGTCTGAAGTCAGGCAGCCTGATTCCTCCAGCTCCATTTTTTGTTCTCAAGATTGCTTTGGCTATTCGGGGTCTTTTGTGTTTCCATACAAATTGTGAAATTTTTTGTTCTAGTTCTGTGAAAAATGCCAGTGGTAGTTTGATAGGGATTGCATTGAATCTATAGATTGCTTTGGGAAGTAGAGTCATTTTCACAATGTTGATTCTTCCAATCCAAGAACATGGTATATCTCTCCATCTGTTTGTATCATCTTTAATTTCTTTCATCAGTGTCTTATAATTTTCTGCATACAGGTCTTTTGTCTCCTTAGGTAGGTTTATTCCTAGATATTTTATTCTTTTTGTTGCAATGGTAAATGGGAGTGTTTTCTTGATTTCACTTTCAGATTTTTCATCATTAGTATATAGGAATGCCAGAGATTTCTGTGCATTAATTTTGTATCCTGCTACTTTACCAAATTCATTGATTAGCTCTAGTAGTTTTCTGGTAGCATCTTTAGGATTCTCTATGTATAGTATCATGTCATCTGCAAACAGTGACAGCTTTACTTCTTCTTTTCCGATTTGGATTCCTTTTATTTCCTTTTCTTCTCTGATTGCTGTGGCTAAAACTTCCAAAACTATGTTGAATAAGAGTGGTGAGAGTGGGCAACCTTGTCTTGTTCCTGACCTTAGTGGAAATGCTTTCAGTTTTTCGCCATTGAGGATGATGTTGGCTGTGGGCTTGTCATATACGGCCTTTATTATATTGAGGAAAGTTCCCTCTACACCTACTTTCTGCAGGGTTTTTATCATAAATGGGTGTTGAATTTTGTCAAAAGCTTTCTCTGCATCTATTGAGATGATCATATGGTTTTTCTCCTTCAATTTGTTAATATGGTTAATCACATTGATAGATTTGCGTATATTGAAGAATCCTTGCATTCCTGGAATAAACCCCACTTGATCATGGTGTATGATCCTTTTAATGTGCTGTTGGATTCTGTTTGCTAGTATTTTGTTGAGGATTTTTGCATCTATGTTCATCAGTGATATTGGCCTGTAGTTTTCTTTCTTTGTGACATCCTTGTCTGGTTTTGGTATCAAGGTGATGGTGGCCTCGTAGAATGAGTTTGGGAGTGTTCCTCCCTCTGCTATATTTTGGAAGAGTTTGAGAAGAATAGGTGTTAGCTCTTCTCTAAATGTTTGATAGAATTCGCCTGTGAAGCCATCTGGTCCTGGGCTTTTGTTTGTTGGAAGATTTTTAATCACAGTTTCAATTTCAGTGTTTGTGATTGGTCTGTTCATATTTTCTATTTCTTCCTGATTCAGTCTTGGCAGTTTGTGCATTTCTAAGAATTTGTCCATTTCTTCCAGATTGTCCATTTTATTGGCATAGAGTTGCTTGTAGTAATCCCTCATGATTTTTTGTATTTCTGCAGTGTCAGTTGTTACTTCTCCTTTTTCATTTCTGATTCTATTGATTTGAGTCTTCTCCCTTATTTTCTTGATGAGTCTGGCTAATGGTTTATCAATTTTGTTAATCTTCTCAAAGAACCAGCTTTTAGTTTTATTGATCTTTGCTATTGTTTCCTTCATTTCTTTTTCATTTATTTCTGATCTGATTTTTATGATTTCTTTCCTTCTGCTAACTCTGGGGTTTTTTTGTTCTTCTTTCTCTAATTGCTTGAGGTGCAAGGTTAGGTTGTTTATTCGAGATGTTTCCTGCTTCTTAAGGTGGGCTTGTATTGCTATAAACTTCCCTCTTAGAACTGCTTTTGCTGCATCCCATAGGTTTTGGGTCGTTGTATCTCCATTGTCATTTGTTTCTAGGTATTTTTTAATTTCCTCTTTGATTTCTTCAGTGATCACTTCGTTACTAAGTAGTGTATTGTTTAGCCTCCATGTGTTTGTATTTTTTACTGCTCTTTTCCTATAATTGATATCTAATCTCATGGCGTTGTGGTCGGAAAAGATACTTGATATAATTTCAATTTTCTTAAATTTACCAAGGCTTGATTTGTGACCCAAGATATGATCTATCCTGGAGAATGTTCCATGAGCACTTGAGAAAAATGTGTATTCTGTTGTTTTTGGATGGAGTGTCCTATAAATATCAATTAAGTCCATCCTGTTTAATGTATCATTTAAAGCTTGTGTTTCCTTATTTATTTTCATTTTGGATGATCTGTCCATTGGTGAAAGTGGGGTGTTGAAGTCCCCTACTATGAATGTGTTACTGTCGATTTCCCCTTTTATGGCTGCTAGTTTTTGCCTTATGTATTGAGGTGCTCCTATGTTGGGTGCATAAATATTTACAATTGTTATATCTTCTTCTTGGATCGATCCCTTAATCATTATGTAGTGTCCTTCTTTGTCTCTTCTGATAGTCCTTATTTTAAAGTCTATTTTGTCTGATATGAGAATTGCTACTCCAGCTTTCTTTTGGTTTCCATTTGCATGGAATATCTTTTTCCATCCCCTTACTTTCAGTCTGTATGTGTCTCTAGGTCTGAAGTGGGTCTCTTGTAGACAGCATATATATGGGTCTTGTTTTTGTATCCATTCAGCCAATCTGTGTCTTTTGGTGGGAGCATTTAGTCCATTTACATTTAAGGTAATTATCGATATGTATGTTCCTATTCCCATTTTCTAAATTGTTTTGGGTTCGTTATTATAGGACTTTTCCTTCTCTTGTGTTTTTGTCTAGAGAAGTTCCTTTAGCATTTGTTGTAAAGCTGGTTTGGTGGTGCTGAACTCTCTCAGCTTTTGCTTGTCTGTAAAGGTTTTAATTTCTCCATCAAATCTGAATGAGATCCTTGCTGGGTAGAGTAATCTTGGTTGCAGGTTTTTCTCCTTCATCACTTTCAGTATGTCCTGCCACTCCCTTCTGGCTTGTAGAGTTTCTGCTGAGAGATCAGCTGTTAACCTTATGGGGATTCCCTTGTGTGTTATTTGTTGTTTTTCCCTTGCTGCTTTTAATATGCTTTCTTTGTATTTAGTTTTTGACAGTTTGATTAATATGTGTCTTGGCGTATTTCTCCTTGAATTTATCCTGTATGGGACTCTCTGTGCTTCCTGGACTTGATTAACGATTTCCTTTCCCATATTAGGGAAGTTTTCAACTATAATCTCTTCAAATATTTTCTCAGTCCCTTTCTTTTTCTCTTCTTCTTCTGGAACCCCTATAATTCGAATGTTGGTGCGTTTAATGTTGTCCCAGAGGTCTCTGAGACTGTCCTCAGTTCTTTTCATTCTTTTTTCTTTATTCTGCTCTGCAGTAGTTATTTCCACTATTTTATCTTCCAGGTCACTTATCCGTTCTTCTGCCTCATTTATTCTGCTATTGATCCCATCTAGAGTATTTTTCATTTCATTTATTGTGTTGTTCATCATTGTCTGTTTCATCTTTATTTCTTCTAGGTCCTTGTTAACTGCTTCTTGCATTTTGTCCATTCTATTTCCAAGATTTTGGATCATCTTTACTATCATTATTCTGAACTCTTTTTCAGGTAGACTGCCTATTTCCTCTTCATTTGTTAGGTCTGGTGGGTTTTTATCCTGCTCCTTCATCTGCTGTGTGTTTTTCTGTCTTCTCATTTTGCTTATCTTACTGTGATTGGGTTCACCTTTTTGCAGGCTGCAAGTTCGTAGCTCCCGTTGTTTTTGATGTCTGTCTCCAGTGGCTAAGGTTGGTTCAGTGCGTTGTGTAGGCTTCCTGGTGGAGGGGACTAGTGGCTGTGTTGTGGTGTATGAGGCTAGATCTTGTCTCTCTAGTGGGCAGGTCCACGTCTGGTGGTGTGTTTTGGGGTGTCTGTGGACTTATTATGATTTTAGGCAGCCTCTCTGCTAGTGGGTGGGGTTGTGTTCCTGTTTTGCTATATGGTTGGCATAGGTTGTCCAGCACTGTAGCTTGCTGGTCGTTGAGCGAAGCTGGGTGCTGGTGTTGAGATGGAGATCTCTGGGAGATTTTCGCCGTTTGATATTATGTGGGGCTGGGAGGTCTCTTCTTGACGAGTGTTCTGAAGTTGGCTCTCCCACCTCAGAGGCAGAGTCCTGACTCCTGGCTGGAGCAGCAAGAGCCTTTCATCCACTCGGCTCAGAATAAAAGGGAGAGAAAGTAGAGAGAATTAGTATAAGTAGGAGGAAATAGGAAAGAAAGAAAGAAAGAAAGAAAGAGAGGAGGGAAGGAAGGAAGGAGGGAAGGAAGAAAGAAAGAAAGAAGAAAAGAAAGGAAGAAGGCAAGAAGGAAAGAAAGGAGGGAGGGAGGGAGGAGGGAAGGAAGGAAGGAATGAGGGAAGGAAGGAAAAAATACAGAAAGAAAGAAGATACAGTAAAATAAAATAAAGTATAATAAAGTTATTGAATTAAAAAAATAATTATTTAGAGGAAAAAAAAAAGGGAAGGATAGAACCTTAGGACAAATGGTGGAAGCAAAGTTATAGAGACAAAATCTTACATAGAAGCATACACATATACCCTCACAAAAAGAGGTAAAGTGGAAAAAATCATAAAACTTGCTCTCCAAGTCCACCTCCTCAATTTGGGACGATTCGTTGTCTCAAAAAGGGAAGGAAGGAAGGAAAGATAGAAAGAAGGTAAAGTATAACAGAGTTCTTTAAATTAAAATTAATTATTAAGAAAAAAATTAAAAAAAAAAATGGTCGGATAGAACGCTGGGACAAATGGTGGAAGCAAACCTATACAGACAAGATCTCACACAGAAGCATACACATACACATTCACAAAAAGAGGAAAAGGGGAAAAAATCATAGATCTTGCTCTAGAAGTCCGCCTCCTCAATTTGGGATGATTCGCTGTCTATTCATGTATTCCACAGAGGCAGGGTACATCAAATTGATTGTGTAGCTTTAATCCGCTGTTTCTGAGGCTGCTGGGAGAGATTTCCCTTTTTCTTCTTTGTTCTCACAGCTCACAGGGGCTCAGCTTTCGACTTGGCCCTGCCTCTGCGTGTAGGTCGCTGGAGGGCGTCTGCTTTTTGCTCAGACAGGACGGCGTTAAAGGAGCCGCTGACTCGGGGGCTCTGGCGCTCTCAGGCCGGGGGCAGGGAGGGGCACGGAGTGCGGAGCGGTCCTGCGGCGGCAGAAGTCGGCGTGACGTTGCCCCAGCCTGAGGCCCGCCGTGTGTTCTCCCTGAGAAATTGTCCCTGGATCCCGGGAACCTGGCAGTGGCGGGCTGCACAGGCTCCCCGGAAGAGGGGTGGGGGCAGTGACCTGTGCT
>NW_006790426.1:890171-896472 GCF_000442215.2 Lipotes vexillifer | reverse complement strand
GAGCAGACAAGCCTCTCGGGCTGGTGAGCGCCGGTTGGCGCCAATCCTCTGTGTGGGAATCTCTCCGCTTTGCCCTCCGCGCCCCTGTTGCTGTGCTGTCCTCCGCGGCTCCGAAGCTCCCCGCTCCGCCTCCCGCAATCTCTGCCCGCGAAGGGGCTCCTAGTGTGTGGAGACCTTTCCTCCTTCACGGCTCCCTCCCACTGGTGCAGGTACCGTCCTTATCCTTTTGTCTCTGTTTATTCTTTTTTCTCTTGCCCTACCCAGGTACGTGGGGAGTTTCTTGCCTTTTGGGAGGTCTGAGGTCTTCTGCCAGCGTTCAGTAGGTGTTCTGTAGGAGCTGTTCCACGTGTAGATGTATTTCTGGTGTGTTTGTGGGGAGGAAGGGGATCTCCGCGTCGTACTCCTCCGCCATCTTTCCACCGCTCTTCCTGCATTTCAGTGTGGTTTGATCACCGCAGCTCTAGACACGGAATTCCCCACAGCTTTTGCCCACAGCTCTTGGCTCTAATGGGCTATTGACTCAGACTTAATTTGGCTTCCAGGATATGGTTTGTGTGTGTGATGTACAGTCTGCAAGAAACATAGAGCTAGTTTTGTTTCAGGAAATGAAGATTAATAACCAGCAGCTGGCCCATTAGTAACCTTGGGTGTGTGGGACAAAAACAAAGTTTTAGATAAATTTGTAACCCCATAAATATTGGGGAAGCAGTAAGCTTCTGATTCTAAATTTGTTAAGTTTCTAAGGCTATAAAGCACTTTTACTGCTGCCTTCCTTTTCGAAAATATCCAGCTGGGGCCTTCAAAGAATAGCATACCCCATCTTCTTTTCAACCAGTCTTATTTTTGCAGTGTCTGTAGGTGATGAATTTGTATTAATACTCTACTCCTCATTTGAAGGATCAGAGTAAACTGGTAACTCCTGAGATGGCACCACCTAATATGAACGTAACACTTTTGTGTCACGTTCTTACCGTTTTTCAAGTCGGAGTAATCTCCTGCGGGAGAATGTTTTCACTTTGCATTTTCAGTGTGATTTTCTCCTCTATGTTCAGATGTGGCTTTAGTCTGGAAATGTTGCCTTTTCTGTACTCGAGAATCAGAAATTGTTGCTTTTGCCTAGTGCTTTATTGTTTACAAATCATTTCCCCATCTTTTGTTCTTTATCCTAAAACCACTCTTTACCGAAGGTATCATTATCCCCTGATGAGGAAAAACAAGATTTAAAGATGTTGGGTCACTTCCTGAAAGTTAACACTAACAGCAGGTGGTAGAGATGTGAGATCTCAGGGTTCCGAATCTCACGTTACTTTCATTATGACTGAGAAGGGAAGGCATGGGTAACAGCGATGAACTCCCTGTCCTAACAGTTGTGCTGTGGGCTTCAGAATGGCTTCTGGGTGGTGGTGTCTTCTCTCTCTGACTTGTGTTCTGTCTGGGACCACTCGGTATTCCCTCTTCTCTGTCCTCATGCTGTCCAGAAACACTTTTCTATTAATCATTTTCTAAGTTTGAGTCCCCCACCAAACAGACCCTGACACAAGTTTTGAGTGCAAATTGTTTATCTGGGAGATGATCCCAGGTAGCACGGTGAGGGAATGAGGAAACAAGACAGGAAGAGAGGAGAATCAGTAAAGAGTGCTCCGGTGAGTGAGTTACCACTGTGAGCAACCAGAGCTCAGTTCTACCAGATGTGCTTTGTAAAAGCCACCTCAGAACGGTCCCACGAAGGGGTAGCCAACTCCTACCCGTCACCGGTTGACATTTGCTTTTGGGGGCATTAACTTCCCATTTTGCCACACGAATGGGCTGGCAATCATGCTCCTGTGGTCAGAGAAAGTCCTCAGACAGAAATCTGGGCAATTGAGAAAGGAAGCCACGAGCATGTTTGATTTCTGTGCACTGAAGCTGTGGTTTTCACCTCTGCCTGGGTGGACAGAGGGACGGGGGTGGGCGCCCACTGCATCGGCTGTAGCCATTGTTTAGTGTGAATTTTGATTGTTTGGTAACCCTTCTTTCAAGGCGTTTGGTATCCTCCCTCAGGGCGCTTGGTTGTAAGTGACAGAAAACTGAACGCGGATTGGCTCTAAGTCCAAGAGGAATTTTCTGGATCGTATAGAAGCAAAGTCCACAGGGGCGTCTGTTTTAGGTGCTACCTGACGCAGGGTCTCCCGTATCCCATTGTCTCCCATTTCCTCTGTGCGGCAGCTTTATTTTCAGAAAGGCTTTCTTTGTGGTCAAAGTGGCTGCTAGCAACACCTATTTTTATACCCTTCTAGGTTCAAATCCAGTGGAAGAGTGAACGTTTTGTTTAGTTAGAATGCGTAGCAAAAGTTCTAAACTTCATTCTTACTGGACTCCACTACGTCACATACCCACCTTTGAACCACCCATTATGGCTCAGGGGATGAGATGCATCAATTGTCTTAGACCTATATCACGTGCCACACTGTCAGTGCAGATGGGCTCAAGTTGGGGAGGAGTGGATCTTCAAAAGGAAGTTGATACTGTCCCCTGCAGAAGGAATAACAGATGTTGAGATGCCAAACAGTCAACCTCCAGTACCACCATCCAGGAAAACTAGATGCCAGTATTTATCTCTAAATGTCATTTCTTGAAAGTGTTTTAGATGTCTGGGAGCAGGCGGGGGACAGGGTATAGTGGGCAGTAGAGTCACTAATGTAGCCCAGGAGATAGTGGACCCTGCTCCATGCGTGAGCTGCTAGGTTTTCTTGGCCAGTATGGTGACTCCTAATTTACGTGTTCAGGACATCCCTAAGCCAGTCTGCGTCTATGCAATTCAGGCACGATGCAGAGAGAAGTCCTGAGCGTGTACTGTGTGCAAGGCTTATGTCTTCTGCCAGTGGTTCCTCCCACTGGCAACTGCTCTATCCCTAAGTCCGTCTCCCTTCATTCTTTGTCCTGGATGAATCAGATCATGCCCTGTAGTCTTCGTCAGACCCCCGAGAATATTAGCAGGGAATGCGGTGTTCTTCATTCCTTTACTCACCATCCTTGCACCAGTCTAGCCAGCCATTCAGTCAGCATTGCTTGAACGCCTTCTGAGTGCCACGAAGGTGACAAAGAGTAATCCGAACAAGTATTTTGACTTCAAAAGGCTGAAAATCTCAAAGGGGATTTTTAGGGGAAAGAAGCAAGATATGTACAGAAATATCTCTAATGTGAGGCAGAAATGGACCAGTGCCCTTAGGCAGAGGGAGGTGAAGCCCCACTCGTTTCAGAAAGAGAAATGACCTCTGGTTTCCCAGGTGGAATCAGGATGAAATCTGGTGGAAAAGGGGGAGTAATTAAATTAAATTAGCGTTGGCATTTTGGGATACTTGAAATGCTTGGCATAACCAAAGTTCTTACCCCAATACATTAAACGCATCTGTTTGAAATGGCAGCCCTTGCCATTCAGATTATTCTAGATCATGGCTGATGTTTAACTCATTCTCCAGGAAGGTGCTTTTTCTGTTTTACCAGAGTAAAAAATATCTAATTTAGTTCTTATTTTGCCTGATGTGGTCCCAGTAGGACAAATGTCAGTCTTTATTCTCCGCTAAGGGCTGGACACCTTGCATGTGAATGAGTTTGTGGAATGATGTAGCCCGTGGTGCCGCTGCCCCCATGTCCATTCTGGAATACGTGAAACGCAACGCTGAGGTGGAGATAAGGTTTAAAGATAAAGACTTGAGAGCCAGAAAGTGAAACATGAAATCATTGGATCGCACACACCTTTTTGCAGCAGAGACTGTCACTTATTCCTTTCTGCACTCTCCTTTACTCCTGGTTCAAGGTCTGGCACATAGTAGGTGTTCAGTAAAGGCATCCTGAACTAATGCGTTGGCTCTCTTTGGAGATACCACGTTCAACGAGGAATCATGCGTGTCACCAACATCCCCCCACCCTTCTGTAAACTCTTAGAAGGCAGGGACCAGGCCTGACTGCCCTGTTCTTCACTGCCCCTGCGTGCGCCTTGGCGCACACGGAGGCTACCGAACGTTTACTTATTGTACTTAATGTTGGTAGGTACCAACAATGACTTTCAGCATCCTCTAATTGTGAACTAGGAGGTCTCAAAGAGCTTCTCAGGTCCTGGTGATTTGGAGTACTAACATCTTACGTCTGTCTCCCAGGTGTACCTCAGTTCTCCTGAATCATAAAATTAAAAATTGGGTGGAGGGAAGATAACATCTAGCGATTTCATAGGGCGGTTATAAGGATAGCGTGACTTCCCACGTGGCAGTACCTAGCAGAGGCCGTGGCACACAGTGGGAATTCATTAGGTGTCAGCTGGCCCTATAAACAGAGGCAAACCTTTCTTTTTAGATGTCGCTTTTGCCTGTGAATGGTGTTGTTAACCAGTACATAGCTAGTGACTTTTGAACTGATTTCCAGTTTCTCTTACTTAAGTTGCTGCTGGTTTTGTAGCTGAAGTCTTTGAGTAGACGAGCAGAGAGTTTGATTCTACACAGGGGGTCAGTGTAAGAAAGATCTGGGTGATGTTATGTTTGTGGGTCAGAAGGGTGATCATAGGAGAGGCTCTTGGTGCTCGGTCCAGTTCTCCTTTGCCCAGCTGGGGCATCCTTCCCCCCGTAGAGGGAGGGCTGGCTGCTGACAGCTTACAGCTGTACCCTTCATTGGACAGCTGCCCTTGACAAGCAGGGCTGTCTCACCCGGAAATGCCTGGGACATTATGTCACTCCCACGTCCCCCGCAGCCAGTGAAACGGAGGGATCCCAGAGTTCCCTTTGCCGCAAGTGGAGGTGACTCGGTGGTGTCACTCACACTTGGGAGCTCCCTGTGGAATCAGGCTGAGGCTGGACCACAGCTGAAACCGCATCTTGGCTGGGCTTCTCCCCTCGCTCTATTCCATCTTCCTCCCCGATTAAGGATTCTAGTTTCAGACTCTGCTTTTAGGGATCCCAGCCTAATACAGAGATGATCTGAAGACACAGCAAAGAGATGCATTGTCTTGTGTGTGGCTTTCAATACAAAGCAATGCTTTGTTACTAATGGCAGCTGGCATATATATTTGTTTGCATGGTATTTTCATCTGCCAACTTTCCCCCAAAATAGTTCCACTGGGGGGTTATTATTTTCCCCAGATTTACAATGAGAAAAACAAGGCCCAGGGCGGTCACCAGACTTGAATAATGTCATGAACCCAGGTCCTCTGGCACCACGCTTTGTCCTCTTCATCCTTGTCTACTTTCTGGTGTGACTTGGTCTCCTGATGCACTTTTTTTCAGTTGAAATCTTTGTTTTGTGGCTGCAGAATCACTGACCTTGCTTTGCCGTTCACTTCTGAGCGCTGAAGCTTCTGGATCACCTTGCATTCCTTTAGACCAAAAACCAAAAATGAAACAACCCATGTGAGACATTCGATACCATCTAAATGTCAGAATGTTATTGCTTTGGGCACAGGCCATTGCAAAACTGCCTGACCAAAGACAAACAGTTGCAATGTGTTCTGCAGGAAAGGCTATGATATTTCATACAAAACAGAATAAAAGAAAGTCTTTGCATATACAAATAAACAACTTTTCAGAGTTTATTTTTCAGACAAGATAATGCCAAGAGAAATTGAAGTCCTTTCCAAATCTGTGTCAGAGAAAGAGTAACTAACATTTAAAAATATTAATTGATGCTAGTTAATATTACCACCAAGCAGTTATTAGTTTGGCTCTAAAAATATGCTGTGGGGTAGTTTTCAGGCCTTGGGAATAGTAGTTTACTGGGAGAGAGGAGAAGTGCAATATGTATCTCAAGAGTAGATGTCTTTCAAAATAGTTTTAACTGTACTATCATTGATTTCTAGGTAATACTGCCTCTGACAAAACCATAGCAAAGTTTATCATGTCTTTTGTGTAACATATCTGACATGGTGGTCAAATCACTGAAAAAGGGGGTTAAAAGATTTAGTATTTTAAGTCAGAACACAGCCTTAGAGAGAGCAAGAGAATGAGAGATTGATTGCTTTAGGAAAGATGGTTAAAGATTCTTTACCAAAATGCTGTCCTTTGCAGTTCCTTGGTACTTATCTAGTTTTAGTTTTTATTTTGTCTGAAATGATTCACTGCATCATAATAAAAGATAATTAGGGCTTCCCTCGTGGCGCAGTGGTTGAGAGTCCGCCTGCCGATGCAGGGGACGTGGGTTCGTGCCCCGGTCCGGGAAGATCCCACATGCCGCGGAGCGGCTGGGCCCGTGAGCCGTGGCCGCTGAGCCTGCGCGTCCGGAGCCTGTGCTCCGCAACGGGAGAGGCCACAACAGTGAGAGGCCCGCGTATAGCAAAAAA
>NW_006790426.1:873855-890090 GCF_000442215.2 Lipotes vexillifer | reverse complement strand
TGTGTGTGTGTGTGTGTGTGTGTGTGTGTGTGTGTGTGTGTGTGTGTGTGTCTGCCTGTCTGTTTGTCTGTCTGTGTACAGAGAGAGAGAGTGGGGGCGGGGTGTATTTTAAGGCATTGGTTTACGTGACCTGCAAGTCCAAATTCTGCAGGGTGTGCTGGCAGGCTGGAGATCACGGGAAGAGCAGATGTTTCAGCCTCAAGTCTGGAGGCAGAATTCCCTCCTCTTCAGGGGAGGTCAGTCTTTTTTCTCTTACCTCTGATGGGATTCCCAACCGTATTACGGCGGGCAATCTGCTTTACTCAGAGTCTACTGATGTAAAGGTTATTTTCATCTAAAAGTTACCTTCACCATGACATCTAGGCTGGTGTCTGACGAAATATCTGGGTCCTGTGTCCTAGGCCAAGTTGAGACATAAAATTAACCATCAGGACCCTAAACCAGAGCCCCAGAAGCTTTCATCTCCCATATTGTCTTTGGAGTTCTGTTATGCATCCCTGGCGTGAGAGTGAGGGGAGGTGTAAGTAGATTATCTGTCGCCCAGGGGATGGGGGCTCAAAGGAAGCCTTAAATTCAGCTGTTGGAGAAACTGTCACATGTCTGGAACACCCAGGTGTGTGAACTGACATCTCTGTCAGGTGACCCTTTGTGCTCTGCCCACACTGGCTTCAGCGTCTCTGCCTGGCAGGGCCCCTCTTGACCTTCTCTTCCTCTGGATGCTTCCAGAAGCACTGACAGACCAGCTTGTTTGTACCACGCAGACCCCACACGCTGCCCTTTCCAGGAGCCTCTGTCTCCCAGAGTTCCCAGCGCCACTGAGTTCCTCTTGTCTACAGTGATAATTTGCTTGTTAAGGCTCCTTTCCTTGGTTTCCTTTGCTTTCTCTCCTGTTGTTTGCAGGCATCACCTCCCCAATAAATTGCATCCCTCCGATCCTTTTCTCAGGGGCTGCTCTGAGGAAGCTCGAACCAAAACAGTGTCCCTCTTAAGAGCCTTCTCTCCTTTAATCACATCATAGGTGCTTGATGGACAGTCAACATGAGAGACTTAAGTCACACTCACAGAGGATTATATGCAGCCTCAGGTTATGAAAACGGTCAATTTCAAGGGCTGCGTATCCCTTGAGACCTGTTTCCTCCTTGTCTTGTTTGCCTAAACTGACAGTGAGACGTCATTGCTAACGTTTGAGCTTGAAATTTCACAGACCATCAGTTCTCTCTCTGCACCTGTCGGAGAGCTGCACTCACTTCCCTACAGTACAAGAGGCCAGTCATAAAGATCTTTACACACTTAAAGTGGGCGATAAGCTATCCATTGCATAAATTTGATTCCTTATTGGAATTATTTTCAAGTAAATGTACAACACCCTAGTAAACCAACACCCAAACACTACGTCTGTCCCCCCCATTTTTACTGAGTCTTTTGGTTCAACAAATATTCATTTATTCAGTGTTGTAGGAGCTGGGGATTCAGCGGCAAATCAAACAAGCAAATCCTTTCCTGTGTAGAGAACACAGTAAAGGGGTGATACTTAAACAGAGTCCTAAAGGTTGCATCAGGCTAGACATGCACAAAGCTGGGAGAAATTTCCAGCGAAGGAAACAGTAAGTGCAAAGGCCCTGCGCGCACGCGTGTGCGCACGCACACACACAGACACGCACGCACACACACACACACACACAAGAAATATACACACATTTGATGTGTTTAAGAAGTAGAAGGGAGGCCAAAGAGGCAAGCCAGAGCAGGATGAATGAGCGGTGTGGGGGGCGGGGGTAGCAGATGAGGTCTGAGAGGTGTGGAGCGGGCGGGGAGCAGGGCGTGTAGGGCCTTGTGATGATGGTGCTTTTTACTCTCACTGTGATATGAAGCCACTGGGATCTTCTGGCCCAAGCAGTGTCACAATCTGTCATACGCTTTCAAAGGATCACTCTGCCTGCTGTGTGGGGTGGGAGAGAGTGCAGAGATAGAAGCTGAGATGCCTTTGGCATGATTACAAGTGTAATAGTTGGTTATTAATCTGTGACATTATTTTGATAGAAAACAGACTTTAGAAAAATAGGCTGATGGATTCTTCCCCGGGGGAAGGAATAAGCCCCTCCAGTATTCTATCATATAATTTCTTTCTCAACCAGAAAGGAGCTTAATTGCAGTGGCAGCTGAAGACCATTGTTAACCAAATAACAAAACAATTTCAATTAAGAGAGGAGTAGGTCCTGCCAAGAAGAGAGTCCATTCTCTTGCGGAATTTCCTCGGAAGCCAAGATTCGCTGCCGTGCTTTTGTTCAGAGTCCTCCTGTGTTGCATGGGAAATGACGGTTCATGTTTCTGACCAGCCTCTGGAAATTGAGGATTCACGGTGGGAATCCAGAGACCTGGGTTCTCAGTGTGGCTCTGGCACAACCTTGTAGGGTGACCTTGGGGCACCTCACACAGCAGCGCCGGCCTCTGGTCTGCAAGTCTGTAGGATGTGAGGTGGTGTGGCCCCTCTGTCACATCTCAGCCGTGGGTTCGGGGGCTCCCGAGACTCTGCGTCTGAAAGTGACTTGTAGCTGAGAAGCGCCACTTGGTGCGGGGGCCTCATCATTAGCTCCGCCCAGATACTAAAGGAACAAGGCGTGTCGTGGGAAGGGGATGTGACAAACGGACGAGCGGAAACAGTGAAGTGATGGCTGTCATTCACCTTGTTTTGTCCAGCAGTGCCAAGCACTGTCCTCTCATTAAGGTTCAGAGACATCACATAGTAGACATAAGTCTTCATATAAAGGGCCTCACGTGCAAAGGCCCAGGGGTGGTTAGCATCGCGTGCGCAGTTGCGTGATGGAGGGAGTGGCGGGGATCCTAAGCTGGACGAGTCTCTCCAGCAGCACCAGCTGGTGTGGTCAGAGGAGGGCTCTCTGGAGGAGACCTGCGAGCTGGTGGGAGGAAGATATGGTGCAGTCTGGGTGAGGGGTGCTTAAGGGCAAGGGGCAGCTAGTGCAAAAGTGCCAGGTCACTTTAGGAGTCACGTCATTGACGTAACTGTGCAAAGCAGTCAGTGGTGAGATAGCAGCGCAGTATATTTAGAGACATTAATACAGGTAGTAGAGATTTAGTGCTGTTGCTTGCCCTATAGCCCCTTGACCCACTTCTGAGTTGCCTGCAGGGAAGGTGGACAGTTTCCCTTAACCTGCTAAGAGCTTCTCACCTCCATCTCCCGCTCTGTCTCCTTCTCTGCCTGTGAGCGTTGTTCTCCATCACCAGGAGAACCTGCTCCGTCTTTCGGTGGGAAATTGGATATGCTCATGGGAACAGCCTTCAGCCAAGAGGGAACCTTCCCAAGAGAAGCGCCCGGCCTCCCTGCTCTCTGGCGGCACAGTTTTGAGGTGCATTCCCTGCGGTTTCTCAGAGGATCCCCAGGAGGGCTGAGCTCTGGTTGCCCACGGTGGTGACCCCCTCATTCACACACCTGGTGTTAGTTTTCTGGGGCTGCCATAAAAAAGGACCATGGACTTGGAGGCTTAAACAGCACAAGTGTATCGTCTTGAGTAGTTCTGGAGGCTGAAGTCCAAGACCAAGGCGTCAGCAGGGTTCCTTCTGAGGCTCGTCTCCTTGGTTTGTAGGTGGCGGTCTTCTCCCTGTGTCTTTATGTGAATTTCTCTGTGTGTGTCAGTGTCCAGATTTCCTCTTCTTATAAGGACACGAGTCATATTGGATCAGGGCCCACCCATATGACCTCATTTTTCCTTCATTACCTCCTAAAAAACCCTACTGCTAATTACAGACACCTTCTGAGGTACTAGGGTTAGGACCCCAACATGTAAATTTTGGGGGGACACAATCCATCCCATAACACACCCTTTCTTGGCATTTCTTTCCTTGCCTTCTGTCCCCCTACTCTCCTAGGTCCGCTCCCTAATATACCAGTTGTAGCCAAGTCCTTAATCTTGGGTCTGCTTTGGGGAACGTGAACTGAGAAAATAGGAAGTGATAAAAACCTGGGGATAGCCGGAAAGTGCAAATCCACCTAAAAGCATTTACATTCATTTTGGAAAAATAACAAATAAGCAAAAAGCTCTGTGTGGACTCTGCAGAAGCACTTGAACAGTTTCAGTCTCGCCTTATTTTTGTGCAATCTCTGGGTCAGATACTTTTAAAGGTTAGCTGTTACTTTCTGTGATGTGTGTGTGTGTGTGTGTGTGTGTGTGTGTGTGTGTATGTATGTATAAGGACCCTATCCCCTGAAATGTAGGAAATATATGTAATTTAAAATAAAAAGGCCAAGTGTTATAGTGTTATTCATTATAATGAAGATAATTCCTCACGCTGAGGTTTTAAGGACACTCTTATAATCTGAGGACATGACCCATTATTTCAGTAATGCACACGGCTGAGTTACACCCAGGTGGATTGGAGTTTATGCCTAGGGGTTGTTACATCCCCATAAGGAAGGGCTGTGATTGACATCCCCTCTTTCAGCGCAGCTTTGCAGGGCGTGGTGCCAGCTTTGCCCACTAGAGGGCAATGCAGCTACAGGAACAAGAGAAAAGTGTTTTTTGGCCCCAAACTGGTGAATTAGGAAGCTTGCTGCAGGGAGATTGCATTTCCAGTTGAGGTCACAGACACCCCTTTTGTACCTCAGCGTAAATTACACTTATCCCAGCCACACGCAGGATGCTGAAACAGTTGACTGGGTTCATAACTGATCACCACTGAATCGGGGGTGTGATTTTCAGAGACAACGGGCAGGTTACGGTATTGGTAATATGGCTTCTTTCTTCAAGCCATCTCTCTCCCCAGTACGAGCTGGCTACAGTGAGATGGGAAGGCGACTGAACATCAAGGCTGAAGATCAGAGTTTGAATCGCTCTGGCTTCTTATGGCTCCTTGAATTTAAAATAAGTTGTTTACATCTGATATCATCCTGTTTCCTAACCTGTAAAGCAGGAATAGTGAAATCAGCCCCTAGAAATATTTTGATAAAGAAAATACTGAAGGCTTTTGTAAATTTTAAGGGACTAGCAACCATGAAGGGTGGGGAGGTTATTATCAAGGCTGACCATGTTAGTCTTCCTGTTGTAAAAACCTTCCATGAATGGTACACTTCCTAAAATTCTGCTCTAAGATCTTCATTTCTTTGGATTGAATTGCGTCTTTAACGAGTGCATTTCCCTGGAATGGCACATATCCAGTAGACAGTTATAAATCATCAATATTTGATGTGTTAACTTTGGGGACTGGTGCCTCTGGCAGAGAGTAAGAGCTAAGACATCTTGATTTGGGGAAAGGTAGAGACATTTTCATAAGGGCCAGTGATTATCTGCTGGCGTAGTGTACCAGGCCCCGATCTTTAGAGTAAATTGTGGCGGAAGAGAGAAAGCGGGGGAGACCGAGCCAGAAGGAGATGGCCCAGCCTCACAAGTTTGCCAGACAGGAGCCAGGTCTTAGAAATTTTCGTTTATTTTCGGAATCGCTAAATCCCTATTGCATAACAAATATTTGAGATCATGTCTGTATGGTAGCAAACTTACCGTTACTTCAGTAGTAAAGCATTTACTGAGCATATACCTTACCATACAGTTACGAAAACAGAGAAGGAAAAGTACAGGTTTCCAGACTAATTGGGCGGATGGAGGGATCAGGAGTTTTACACGATCTGTGAGTTTACACGATCTGTGCTGCGATTGCGTTTCAACTCCATGAAGGCAAGATTGAATTCTTTTTGTTCACTTCTATACATTCATTATTTGATACATGGTAAATGCTCAACACATAAATGAATGGATGAATGAATGAATGGATGAAACCATCTTAATGTAGGGCAAAGTCTCAAAGTATGTTCCTTGACCCACTCCCCCCAGTCACCTAATCCTTTTAAATAAAAAGCACTTACTATGTAGAAGTCACTGTTCTAATTACTTTTCATACATTAATCCATTTAATATTCTCTCAGCCCTATGAGATAGGTACTGTTATTATTACTCTCACTTTTCAGATGAGGAAACTAAGGCTCATAGTGGGTAAGTCACTTGCCCAAGGGCACACAGCTAGGAGTTGGCAGTGATGAGATTTGAACTCACACAGTCTAGTCCTAGAGTCAGTGCTCACAATCACTTGATTGTGTTGCTTCCCTGTACGTAAAAAGAATGAGACACGTCAATAGGTGCTGGTAAGAAGGAGTCAACAACTTGTATTTTTAAGTTAAAAAAAAAAAAAAGGAAAGCAAGATACTGGCCAATGTATTTAATAATATACCATCAATGTCCAGAGAAAAAGAGGTTCAGATATGCTTGAATATGTACAGGCTCTCTTAAGAAGGAAAGAGAAGACAACAGTGCTGATGGGTCAACTCAGAGAGGGGCGTTTGAGGAATGGGTGTCAGGAGTGGGAAGGAGACTTGCGTTTTGTTCCACTATCTTTGGTAGTGGCTCCAAACACTTTTATTTTCTTTAAAAAAAAATTTCCCTTTCTAATATGTAGCTTTAATTTATGTGTGTTTATTAATTATGCACAAGTGCTCCTGTCAGCACACGCGTTAATCATTAGCAAAGCTTGTTTCTCTGCTAGAGGAAAAGACAGATGACAGTAGCGGGGCACACATTTCTTTCCTGCATTCCTCTCGGCAGTGCACGTACCCCACTTCAGAGACACCTTCAACAATCGTACTGCTGGTGATTTTCCTATCACCTATCCTGCCCCACCCCTGAGACCCAGCCCAGACCCTGTGCATGAGAACCTCGGGGAGTTGTTCCTGGGTAATCCGCATGGTCAGCAAAGGTTAGGTGATTCTTCTGTATCCTCTTGTTTGAGAATCATTACCCTCCCCCTCCCCCCTCCAAGCATTTTGCTGGGTCTTGGGATTTTAAAGGTAAATAAGAATCATTTGTCCACTGTCCTCACAGAATTTATAACCTAGAGTAGGCAAAAGAGAAGTGATCAAGCAGATATAAAAGGGCGATGCGCAGGGCTGCTGATGGGTGTCACCCCCTGTGTCATACGCTGGATACTCCTATCATCTTTCTACCTCAGGTTCATGGCCACATGACTTCCTCTGGCATTCAGTGAAACAGACAAGCTGTTTCTTCAGCAACCCCCCGCCAAACGTTTGTGACACCTGTAAGACCTGCCTGTCCCCTGCTGGGTATGATCTCAAATTTCCTGAATCTCCCAGGCCTTGTAAATTATATTTCCAACATTCTTCCACACGTACTAGGCTAAAAGTATTTGGAATTTCACAGTAAAGGGCGAGCCAAGGCATGGCCCCTGTAAGAAGAAATGATAAGTGCTCTCTGGGCCACTCATTACATCTCATATTAGGGTGAGTGTAGTCTGGTGGTTTTCCAAGCCAGAAGGCACCTGCTTTGCATTTGCTTCAAATCTATGCACTTTAAAAAATACCATGACATTTTGCTTCTGAGACAAAAGTCAAATGCCAAGAAACATTCACCTCTACAAGTGTGGGTATTAAAAACTTAATTTATAAATGCAAACAGGATCAGCTTCTGAGATGCCAGCGCAGTGACCTAGTTTGCAGACTTGGAGATTGTGGGCAGCATTCCTCCTGTCTGCTCTACACCTGTGTGTTTGCTGCCTTATCAGGGACTGAGAGAGCTGTTCCAGAAAAAAGCCACCATTGGCATTGGCATCCTTTCCTGTCTGAATGCTTAAATACAGCTGGCGGGCTTGAGGTTACAGTTCTGGAATTTATTTAGAGGGAAAATGGGAAGTGAGGCGGCGCATGGTGCATCTGGTGTTCTGTGCGCTCTCCTCGTCGGTGTCATTGGGAAAGCTACCCATCCCTCATTCCATGAGGCCTGAGTGGGGCTGTCAATCACAGTGCGCTCTTCCCGCCACGGCCCCGCGGAGATGAGTATCTGGTCCAGATGATTTCAGGCACAGTACCTCTTGCCCCTGGGACTAGCACAGGCACATAAATAGATGCTTCGCAAGAGGAAGAGATTTGTCTTTTACTTCAGAGAACTCAGTAAGTACTTACAGCATGGATAAGAATCGCAAATATTAGTTGCAAAACCATTTTTAAATTTGTAAAAGGGTGTCGGGAGACAGAAAGTTCCTGATTCCCAGAGAAGGGGCTAGTCTTGTGGGAGGTAAAGTTGGGAGTGTTGGGAGTCATCTCCCTCCTGGGAAAGGCAGTCTGAGGATACATGGAGGGAGACAGTGCTAGGCAGGAGGGAGAGACCAAGCCCTACTCCATCACCTGAATCTTGGTCCTACCTAAAAGTGGCGCCACACCTGCACTCCTCATTTGCATTTCCTTTTCACTTAAGCTGGTTGGAATTAGGTTTCTGTTACTTGTTTTTTTTTTTTTTTTTTTTTAAAAAAAGGCATATTTGAGACCCTCCCAGTGATGTGAGAGGAAGAAACAGAGCCAGAATGTGTGTCTACAAGTTGAGAAGGCAACCAGTGAAGCAAACATACTTTTCCAGAATGCTGGAGTAAGCTCCGACTTGCAATTACAGCCCGCCACCCCACCCGATGACCACTCCCGGCCAGTCCTCTGGAGTGGACACTGGCCAATTTAAACATGCCTGCCTCCCTCTACCTCCCTTTCTCTGCTGATAGTAGCATATGACTTTCAGAGCTCAACGTGGGTTGTTAGGACCCAAATCCTGCTGATTTACTGAGGTGATAGCTAGTAACCATCCATAACAGAAGGCTAACCAAGGGTTTGGGAATCGAGGACGCTGAGGTGATAAGGCAGTAATTCCGTAGCTTCGTCATCCTCAGCCAATTTCTATGGCTTCAGGATAGAGCTTCCCTCGTGCCCTGGCTGGTACTCCCTTCCTGGCTGTCAAGTCTCCTCGGTCTTCCCGGCCAGCCTCTGGGGGACATGGGGCTGTGGCTGTCCTCTCGGCTGACCACCCCCGAGGAGCCTCAACTCTCAGACGTCACTACCACCATTTCAGACTGCTGCCAGCCACCCAGAAATGAAGGACCACACCCGCCCAGGTCCTCAATGCATCCATAGTGGGATGTCCGTGAAATGTGTGTACACAGCCCACCAGGCAGCTCAGGCCCGGGTCCATGCTCTTCTCAGGTTCTCCAGACCTCTGCCAGACCTTGCAGCCTCATGCTTCCTGCTGGTGGTGATTCTGCCCCACTGAGCACTTGCCCTTTCTGCATACTCACCTCCTGTGGCCTCTTCTATGCCTGGATCTCAACCTCTCTACCCTGATTTCATCCCAAACCCACGCACAAGGCTCATAGGCATCGCAGACTTGGCTGAGAGTTAGAGGCTCTGGAGAGTCCTTATATCAGCGCGATCACAGATGCATTAAATACGTCAAATAAGTTAAATACCACAAATTTCTGCTTTTAAAACTCTTTTGATTGTCATGCTGCCCACTACCATCCCCCTCTCCTTTCTCCAGTCTTCTCTCCCCTCTCTTTTTGTCCCCCGCCCCTTGTATCCTGTTTATTTCCTCTTCAGAGCAGTTTGGTCCACTTGAACCATTTCATCATGGCCTCACCCAAAGGCTCAGCAATGTGAACACAGTCTCTCTTCCAGCAGCTTATTTATTCATTCATTCTTTCATTCATTTATTCATTCATTTTGGCTGCTCTGGGTCTTAGTTATGGCACACGGACTTCTTAGTGGCAGTATGCATGGGGGATCTAGTTCCCCACCCAGGGATCAAACCTGGGCCCCCTGCATTGGGAGCATGGAGTCTTCCCCACTGGACCGCCAGGGAAATCCCCCAACAGGAATTCTGATACCTGTTGTTTACTTGATTGCTTCTGCCACGCCACCAACATATACTTTAATTGATGTACAGATGCACATTTACTCATTCATTCATCCTCCCTCCCTCTCCATATGTGTGTGTGTGTGTGTGTGTGTGTGTGTGTGTGTGTGTATATATATGCATGTATGTGTGTTGTGTGTATACGTACGTACTATGCGTATACATCCTGTGTATATATCTTGACTTCCCTTGGTCAAAGTCTCTTCACTTGTAAAGTTAGGGATATACACTAGTGTGTTTCTAATACTCCATTCAGCTCTAGTTATTTTTAGTAAATATCCTGTGTTGTTGTGTATACATATGGTATGACATATATTAGGTGGTTAACACTTAGTATTCACTTGCACATTTGACTTAAGATATTACCATTGTTTTTTATGTTAAAACAGGGTGTCTTCACTTAGTCAGTGGCTGTGAAATGTTACAGTAATTATAGAATTATCTTGAACTTTAAAATGTGGTAAAGTTTCTATTTTTATCTCAAAGTTCACTAGAAGAATTACTGACAGGAGCTGAACTAAACTGATAGAACCTTGATATCCAAGGTATTAAGCTGGCCCTCTGAGTTCAGATGTCCCATGGAGTTTAAGTGACTCTTTATGTCCATCATGGACTTGCCTCCAGTGGTCAGCTCAAAATGTGCCTAATTTCACGGTCAGCTAGGGCTTCACGGGCTGGCCGAGTGGCTCCCAATATCACCTGATAGCATCATCAAATGCGATGAAAGAATAAGACTTCTGGTTGGAAGGTGATCTTTTAGAGTGTGGAAGTATTGTCTGAAGTTGTATCTGGATGAATCTGATTTGTTTTGCAGAAAATACATCAATTCTTAATTATATGTTAGTGTTTAAAAAAAACCCCCAGGCATGAGGAGTTATTTCAAAATCGTGACAGAGTTGAGCAGACTGGTCTTTTTCAACTTGGTTTGATTTTTGTGAATTCTAGTTTTTGCCTTTTAAAGAAATTATCTTTCTTGTCCGTGAGGCGGAGCGAAAAAGACCTATGTAGGTTTCATTCATAGCGCCAGGTTCACTAGTTATGTGACCTTTCAAAGTAACAGTGCGCTGCTGCTTCCTTGGAGGTTGGTCTTCAATCTTTGAGGATGTTAATACTCACCGGAAAGCTCTGATCTAAGGGTGAATTCAAAATCCTAGGCATTCAAGTGATAAACAAATGTTAGTGGGCTTTCCTGGTGGCGCAGTGGTTGGGAGTCCACCTGCTGATGCAGGGGAACGGGTTCGTTGCCCCGGTCCAGGGGGATCCCACATGCCGCAGAGCGGCTGGGCTCGTGAGCCATGGCTGCCGAGCCTGCGCACCTGGAGCCTGTGCTCCGCAGCGGGAGGGGCCGCAGCGGTGAGAGGCCCGCGTACCAAAAAAAAAAAAAAATGTTAGTGACATCTATCCCTGTCCTCCTTCCCTAATCCTCCACCTCCTACCTTATCCCATCAAAATTTAGCATGAGTATAAGCAAGGCTGGGATTTCCTGGGAGCACAGAACAGTCTCTTGACCCCTGGCTCTAGTCCTGTCCCCAGGGATGTGGCAGGCTTTCTGCATTCCCTTTCCTGGAGGGCAGCTTTATTAGTTGGAGGCCAGTTGAGGGAAACAGAGCTGGTTGGGCAATTCAGTAGCAAGAATAAGACAGAACAACTGGTTGGAAGGCTTCTGGGAGGGCTCAAAAGCTAACTATTCGCTGAGGCCCTGCCCTGTGTGCTTGAGCGCCTCCTACATAGAAATGAGCAAATCAGGCTTAGCTCTTGTTACTCTTATTAATTATTATATTTTTCACAGTGCCATCATATCGCAGGGAAAGGGCATCCAACTCCACCCGGGGTGTGGCCAATAAAGCTTCACCTGGTCCGTGTCTTACAGCTGAAAGAACAGCAGCACAACTGCTTGGAGATGTTGTGGGAAAGTTTTCCAGCGTGTCACGACTATTCCTGCTTTCCAAAGAGTTTAGGACTTATTAGTGACCCTGATTTTATGAAATGGTAGTAGGGCTGTTATGATAGGTAAGTAAAAATACAGGATATCCAGTTAAATTTGATATTCAAATAAACAAATAATGCTATAGTATAAGTATATTCCATAAAAGATTTAGGACATACTTATACCAAAACATTGTTGTTTATGAGAAATCCAATTTTTATTGCGTGTGCTGTGTTTTATCTGGCAACCCTAAACCATAGGGCTGATCATAGACTACTTTATGCAGACCAGGTGTCTTAAAAAGAAGAGCAAAACTGCGATTCTTAGCCCCAGGTACTTTTTCAAAAACTGACCAACCAGATGGCATTTTTAGAAGAGTGGCTGACAGACTTCTTCTGTGAAGGGCCAGGTGGTGAATATGTCAGGCTTTGTGGACCATATTATCTCTATGGCAGTCATTCAACTCTGCCTCTGTAGTATGAAAGCAGCCAGTGTATCAACAAATGTGTTGTTGATACAACACATGTGTTGTCTACCTACTGTTGTTGTTACAACAATAGGTAGAAAGCCTATTGTCGTAGTTTGCCACCCCCGACTTAGAAGTTGGTTCATAAAGAAGTATTTTCCACATTGTAAAAAGCTTCTTGCAACTCCACAACAAGAGAAACAAACAACCCGATTCAAATTGGGTAAAGGATTTGAATAGACATTTCTCCAAAGAAGATATACAAATAAGCAATAAGGACGTGAAAATATGCTCAGCATCACTGATGATTAGGGAAATGCCAATCAGAATCACGATGAGATCCCACCTCATACCCATCAGGGTGACTTTTATCCAGAACAAACAGGCAAACAAAAACAGCAGTAACAAACTGCTGGCCGATCGTGGGCATATTGAACTCGTGCATCGCTGGTGGGAATGTAGAACGGTGCAGCCACTATGAAAAAGAGTATGGTGGTTCCGGGGTCCAAAAAAAAAAAAAAAAAAAAAAAAAAGACAAAAGAAACAAACAAACAAAAACAACAAAAAAACCATTGGATTACCATATGATCCAGAAATTCCACTCCTGGGTACATATCCAAAAGAACTGAAAGCAAGGACTGGAACAGACGCTTGTACAGCAGTGTTCATAGCATTATTCACAATAACCAACAGGGGGACACAGCTTAAATGTCCACCAGTGGATGGATGGATAAACAAAATATTATACACGGGGCTTCCCTGGTGGTGCAGTGGTTGAGAGTCCGCCTGCCGATGCAGGGGACGCGGGTTCGTGCCCTGGTCCGGGAAGATCCCACATGCCGCTGCGCGTCCGTAGCCTGTGCTCTGCAACGGGAGAGACCACAACAGTGAGGGACCCGGGCACCAAAAAAAAAAAAAAAAAAAAAATTATACACGCAGACACACACACACACACACACACACACACACACACACTGGAGTATGAATGAAATTCTGATACATGTTATAATACATGTAAACTTTGAAAGCAGTATGCTAAGTGAAATAAGCTAGATACAAAAGGACAGATATTATTCCACTTACATGAGGTACTTAGAATAGCCAAGCTCATAGACCCAGAAAGTCGAACAGTGGTTATCAGGGGCTGGGGGAGGGAGGAATGGGGAGTTAGTATGTAATATGCAAAGTTTCGGTTCAGGGTGATGGAAAATTCTGGAGATGGATGATAGTGATGATTGTACAACGGTGTGAATGTACTAAATGTCACTGAAGTGTACACTTAAAAATGGTTAACGTGGTAAATATATGTTATGTACATTTTACCACAGTAAAAAAAGCTACTTGCCGAAGTTTACCTGAATAATCGTAAATTGCTTTAAGATAACCAGTCAGACCGTATTCTATTTATTTCTAAACTGGAAACAATGGCCCAGGTTGTAGTTGCTTATAAAATTCCAGTACGTATAGACATAAATAAGATGTGATGTAACGAAACTTAAAATGTCTTCCCGGTGCACAGACAAATTATGTCTCCAAGTCTCAAACTTTCTCTCTCAAATGCTATGGGAGGAGGTTGTAACTTTGATGAGCCTGGACCGTTAACTCCTGTCTCTGTGTTGAGGTGAGAATCCATGTCCATCTAGTCTCATGCCTGCATCAAGGGCCATGGTAGATGCTAGGAATAGAGAAGGTCATCATTAGGCCTGGTCCTAGCTCTCAAGGGATTAAAAAAAATTAATTAATTAATTGATCTTTAATTTTGTGGCTGTGCAGCACGGCACGTGGGATCTTAGTTCCCTGACCAGGGATTGAACCTGTGCCCCCTGCAGTGGAAGCTGAGTCTGGAGTTCCAGGGAAGTCATTCGATGTAGTGGAGAAAAACGTGCCAACGCATACTTTGAGAGGTAGCTTGTAGCTACCTGCTACCTTGTACCAGCTGCCGTCTCGTTAGAGTGCTCTGTGGCTCACTTTCCCTTTTCCCTAGCCACCACTTCTCACTTGCTTTCTAGCCATTATCAATCCTTAGAAAAATTTTGTTGATTTATTTCATCCCGTGGGTCTTTCCAGAAGAGCGCAGTAAAATGGGAATAGAAGTTCAGGGCTGTAAAAGAGAGAACCTGAAGGCTCAGTAACGTCATATACCGCCATCCCAAAGCAACTTATTACATCGAACCCCCAGATTCTTATTGTTTCTTTTTAAAAAGCAGCAGTGAGAATGATTCCTTGAGTTGTGGGAAGATTGATTTTCTAGAATGTTGAAATTATTCAGAATCATGTCTTCTGACTCTTGTCTATAGATGAAGCGTTGTGGATGGGATTTAGAGGTATCATGGGAAAGTGAAATTCATTTTGTAGTAAATTGTCAAACAAAATCATCTGCTTTTCAAGTATGCTAGGTTCTTGGACCACTGGCAGAATTTTATGTGTCTAGAGAAACGCCATTTTGGACTTACTGGTATCTTTGGCCAAAGTGCTTCCTATTATGTGATAACTGATCTAGATATATATTACTGGTGCCAGTAATATACAGACACACGCACACGCACACGCACACGTGTCTCCTTTTTCATGTGTATGCATGGTTATGCAATAGATACTTCTCAAATTGTTTGTCCACTTGATTTTACCACTACCTTGAAAATGAAAGCTTTCCTTTATGAGAGCTTTAATTCTTTTTTCAGGAGTGGAAAATAAGAATTGTCCTACGCTTTGCTCACTAGTCACCTCTCTACCCACTTTTGCTTCATTTAGCGATCTCCTTTACCACTGTTGCTCTGCCCGGGGAGCGCCCCCGCCTGTCTTCTCTGGGACCCTGAAGCCAGGCCCCCTGAAACCATCCCTGCAACTCCACATCCCCTCCAGTGGGGTGACAATGGAGGGACCATTTTCAAGATGCTGATTCAATCCGGCCGCCCTCTGGCTCAGTAATGAGTAAAGTGCCAGCCCATGGGCTGGTCAGGATCTGACCTTAGCTTCTCTCTCCAGGCTACTCTCCAACCACACCGCCACACGCACCTCTTTCCATGCACACTGATCACATTCATTTTGCAACACTTCCATGCATTCTCTTGCTCCGTGCCTTTGCTGCTGCTGTTCTACCTTCCTGGAATACTTTTCCTTTCTCTGTTTGACTGGTTAAATTCTAGGAGCATAGTGTAATGGAAAGAGACGAGGCTTTGAGTTTGGCTGAACTATTTACCTTGTTGCTTCTTGAATGTTATGTGCCTCTGGCTCCTTCACCTGCAAAATGACTTAAAAATACCTACCTTCTAGGGTTCTTACGGTAATTAATAAGACAGTGTATGAAAAAGCACTTGGGACTTAGCAGTAAGTACTTCGTTAGTAGTTTTTTTCATTATTCATAATATCGCTATTATTCATAATGTTAACGTTAGCATTACGTTTATTGATTATACTGCCCAGATAGTCAGCATCTGTTTCCTCTTGTCACTCATATCAGGACATTAGGGGAATCTTTATTCACTTTTATACCTGCATAATTCCCCAGAGAGTAGAGCGAAGTCTTCTGGCCAAGATGATGGATCAGTGAGAGAAGCTTCTGGCCCAGTGTACATGTCACGTGGATATGAAGGTGGCAGAGCTTTCTAACTTGCGTGGTGTCTGGTAGTACATTCTGTAGTCCCTCCGTGGATCTTAACGTACCTCTCTTCTATTTGAGTTTTATGTAACTCTTTCCATATTTACATGTACTTGTAGCACCCGATGGTCAGGGAGAATAAAGTCAGCTAAGCTGCTTCTTAAGTACATTTTGTCTAGCCTAGGATGTGTGTGTGTGTGTGTGTGTGTGTGTGTGTGTGTGTGTGTGTGTGTGTGTGAGAGAGAGAGAGAGAGGGAGAGAGGGAAAGATCCTGACATAATGAAGGTTTATTTCAGTTATTACAAGTTATATATTTTATTTATTTTTACTGTTCTTTTTCACAGAAGAGGTTTAAGATGGTTTTATATGCACATTATCCACTCTGCCTCATTACTACAGACAACTGAAAACTACTATAATGGGATCCTTTAGAATTACGGACACACTCTAGATGACAGACTTATTTTTTCTCACTTTTCTTTTTTTTTTTTTTTTTTT
>NW_006790426.1:869907-873412 GCF_000442215.2 Lipotes vexillifer | reverse complement strand
GGTACGCGGGCCTCTCACTGTTGTGGCCTCTCCCGTTGCGGAGCACAGGCTCCGGACGCACAGGCTCAGCGGCCATGGCTCACGGGCCCAGCCGCCCCGCGGCATGTGGGATCCTCCCGGACCGGGGCACGAACCCGTGTCCCCTGCATCGGCAGGCGGACTCTCAACCACTGCGCCACCAGGGAAGCCCTCATTTTTCATTTTGATGTTTACACTTTTACTTTCTCTTAACTAATTTTTTATTTATTTCATACGTTACATTTCCTCAGAAAATCAAGGCTCCTTCTACTCAGATGACTCTTCCCTCTAGCCCTTTCTGTCTGCCAGAACAATCTCCCTAATTCATAGGCTTGCAGAAGTCATTTAATAAATCCGGGGCCTTCTGGGGCTCTCAAATACCTATAGGATGGACACCGAGTCCCTTAACCTGGCATTTAGGATCCTCTAGCTATATAGTCCCAAGCTCCCGCAGTAATTTTTTTTACATACATTGATTGAGTGCCAGCTGTATACTGGGTGCTAGGGTGCTGCAGGAAATACTGTGACAAACATGACCATGGTTCCAAATAGCTCACAAGTTTATAAGGGGAGATAAGGTAAATATGGTCCCAGGAAGCGGAAGAAGAGGCTGTTTCTGATTGTGTGATGTGTGTGGCGAGTGGTGATCAGACAGCTCAGATGCACACGTGGAAGATGCCTACTCAGCATAACAGGTGCATGGATAAAAGATGGAGTGACCCGGATTGTTCGCTTGGGAGGTGGATACAGCAGAATGGATTGCAGCGGGTCCAGGCTGGAGGGAAGGAAATAACATACACTCAATGAAAGGACACGCAGTGGGGGGCGGGGGGTGTGAGCCATGGGTGCCATGAGGGACCGTCACTGAGAATAAGGTGCCGACAACCACAGGTGGAGGAACTGGTAGAGAATCAACAGGATTATCTAAGAAGAGTGTGTTAAAGACGCCAGTACAGTTTCCAGTCTGGCACAACAGTGCTCCCAATATGAGCAAAAGGAAAATCAAGATGGGGTTTAGGAGAAGGACTTTAGACAACTTGACTTTGAGGACCCCTGTGGGATAGTCCAAGGAAGATGCCCAGTGGTTGTATGGGGGAGAGTGTACAAGTTTGTTGGAGTGGAGCTTAAGTGGCGGATGGGAGCCTTTGGCTGGAAGGCACTGCTGTGCCGTAGGTGGGAGTGAGATTGCTCAAGGAGAGAGTGCAGAAGGGGAACCGTTCTCTTCCCTTCTTCACCTCATGGATCTGTGCTCCAGAGCTCACCAGGAGCTGCCACCTCTGCTCTGGTTTTGCTATCCACTCCACTTTGGCATTTTCTTTTTCACTTAGCTCGGTGTACCTGATGTCCGCTGAGTCTCCAGACATTTCTTTAGCATCAACCACGTACCAGGCACTCAGCTAGATGCTACAGGTTACGGAAATGGGTCTTGCATCCTCCAGGGATTTGTCTTTAAGATCTTGTCCAGGCCCCAGCCCCACTGACCTTTCCCTTTTCTGCATCTTTGGAGCACATTCTGCTTGATGTCTGACATTTAGCACAATGAGTCGTGGTATTTGTATTTATCTTGTTAGAATACCAGGGCATCTCCCCATCTAAACAGTGGGTTCCTTGAGAATGTCATACTCTAGTTTGAATTCCCCAAAGGCCTAACACAATGATTTGCATACTAATCTTCTCTCCCCTCCCCCATCGCCAGCCAATTCTTGATCTCTATTGGCACCAATTCTTACATTTCAAGTTTCTAGTTTGATGACTCAAGAGTCTAGATGAAAATATGACTTTGTTACGACTCACAAACTATAGAGACAATTTTAATAGGGTGACACTTCTGCTCATCCTATCATTCAAAAGACCCAAAGTGCTTTCTACAGGCTAAATATATGAAGATGCTATAAACACTGCAGTGAAGAATGAAGTGATAATTAATACTTAAGTAATTAATCACCCAGCTCAGTCCATGGTGGGTAGTTTGGTGCAGTTGCCGATGTTAAAATAATTTTCCTTTTGTTATAGTGACAGCACTTTAAGAGGAATCTGGGTTATTTTAAAGATTTCCATGGATCTGGAGCCATGGAGTTATCAACTGCAGAGCTTGGAGGGTAGCAGGTACTTGTCCACCGAATGATAAAATGATTCCTTTTAAGGACCGACAGTGAGTGACTGATAGGACATCCAAGACCCTGTTTTGAAAAGGGTGTCAGATAGAGTCTGATCACTGGTAAAGTATGATGGACAGTGTCCAATGCAGATGAAGGTTATAGTACATGCTTGCTTTCTTGGGGCATATCCTCATTCTACAGATGATGAAACTCAGTGTTGGAAGAGAGACATTTTCAATAAATGAACATTTATTGAGGCCTACAATGCCCTAGACCATTTACCATATAACATAATCTTCCCCAGCACCTGCATATGCCATATTCAGAAGAAGGAACCCGACTTCAAAGATCGTCAGTACGATACCTGTGGTAGGAAGTGTGTTGACATTTCTCTATGTTTTCTCATACACTAGAAAGAAAATACACTTATCCATTTATTTTCAGTTTACCCACCCAGCAAAAAAATTGAATGTTGATTTCTAAATCTACCAATCTAAATGTCATTTCTCTTTGCACCTTTGGATTTTCACAAGTGTTGCATCTCCCCCAAGGAAGAACTTCACTCACATTTTCGAATAAGATTATCTCCGATCAAGATGGAAGTCCCAAACCTGGATGACTAATACTGAGTCTTTTGAATTTCAGAGTAAGCAGAGGCTAATTCATGAATTTGTTCATTTTTCTTTCTCAGCTACAGAGCATTTGGTAGACATTAAGTTCTCAGTTATCTCACACTTTGGCATCCCCCGAGTGTTTTAGCCTGGAGATTAAATAGTCTGATACAGATGGTAGAAGAATTCTGTCTTTAAATCTAAATTTTAGATACTTTAATAGGCCTGGCCCAGGTATATAGCGCTGTGATTAATGGGGCATCTGAAATTATGCATTGTGTTCATGAAATTTAGATGGACCTGTTTGCTTGGATCTATGCTCAGTTATACCCAAGGGAAGGAGCTCTGCAGAAGGCCTAAATTTGAGACCAGGCTCTGTCTCTTAGCTGCTGTGTAACTTTCGGAAAGTTATATTTTATTGTCTGGTTTCTTTATCTAGAAAATAGGGACTATAATGAAGCCCGCCTTTTAGGGATAGTATGAAAATTAATTAAATATTTTGTTAGAGGTCAGGTACCATTGCCTCTTGTTTGTTCTGGTTATCTATTGATACGTAACAGGTAACCCTCATAACTCCATGAGTTAAGATGGTACCATGTTGTTATCTTCCATGATTCTGGGGGGTTGGCTGGGCTTGACTGGCTGATTCTTCTCCCGTTGCTATTACTGGGGTCATCTGGGGGCTCTGTCGGTGTGGCACATCCAAGATGGCGCCCGCACATGGCTGGCAGTTGGTGCTGTCAGTGGATCTGTTCCGGCTGCTGACCTGGGTTCAGC
>NW_006790426.1:865202-869695 GCF_000442215.2 Lipotes vexillifer | reverse complement strand
CAGGTCATGTGCCCGCTCCATGAGACGTGGCAGCTGGGTTCTGAGAGAGAGTGTGCCCGGTGCTCAAAGAGGGAGGAAACAAAACCAACCAGTCTCCTTGAGGTCTGGACTTGAAGTCCCTGAATGTCACTTTGCCATATTCTACTGACCGAAGCCCTCCCATGGCCAGCCCAGATACAAGGCAATGGGAAATAGCTCCACCTCTTAATGCAAGGAGTGAAATGTATGAATGAGGTGGGAAGGAATTGTTGGGGCCACCCTTGGTTACTAGCTGTCACCTGACCACACTGGGAATAAAATGGAAAATCTTCACCCTGGCTTACTAAGATGAGTCCTCATCGCCCACCACCTCCACCCTCTCTTCTTTCTCTTCCCTCAAGCCATACTGATCTCGCTCTCCGTCAGATATGCAAATCTTAGTCCCATGTTAGGGTCCCAGCATTTGCTGTTCCTTCTTCCTGGAATGTTCTTACTCTAGATTTTAGCCTGGCTCACCGACCTCATTCAGAAATTCACTCAGACACCACCTCTCAGAGCTCTTTCCTGACCATCTCATCAGAAAATGTCATGCGCATCTCTCCTGTGTCGTATTATTTTAGTTTTCTTCGTATTCTTTTAGTTTCTTTAAAAAGAACCTGTGGGATGAGAATATATGAGGTAACTGAAAACTTTAGTTTTCTTCCCTTACCAGTCACTCTCTGACATTCTATTTCTTTTTGCTTACTGTCTGTCTTTTTCACTAGAAATAAGCTCCATGAAGGTAGGGATATTGTTTTATTTATGAAATATTTCCCATGTGTAGAACTGTATCTAAACCTAGTAGATCTTGTTGTACTTGTGTGGACATACGTATATACATGCACATGCAGGAATGAAATGAATGGACATGAAAGGGCTTTGTAACTTGGGCAGAATATTGTTACTATTATTGGTTAAAGACAGTTCACTCTTTTTCTTTCATTGATTTATTCTTATTATTCGTGAAGACATTAACCGAAGGCATGCTATCTGTGAGACTCTGTGCTAATGAGTAATTGTTTCAAGAATTAATATGGATTCATAGCATTTGAATTATAATTTGTTTGTTAGATTGCATTATAAATGATAACAAAGTCTGGATTACAGTCTCACAGAGGGTTTTCAGTTAATTGTGCTCCACAGATGTTCCTTTTAAACCCCACATTTCAACCTTGCAATTACGTGCCAAAAAATTACACGCCAGCTTTGCAATTAAATGCCTTAGTATGGTTATAGCTTATAGATTATCCTGGACTGGGGGAGATAAAACTGCCGTTTATTTGAATGTCTGAAGTGCCCCGTGTGTCTCTGTATCTTATGTCATCAGCACCACAACCCTGTGAAACAGAACTTACGACCCCCCAGTTTACAGATAAGAAAATAGAGGTTCCGAATGCCTTGATTTTCCCGTTTCTCTAGTGCCTAGCTCAGTACCTGGCACTGAGATGCTCAATAAATATTTGTTAAATACTGAACAAAATAAAAGTTAACTAAATTGTTTTTAAAAATTATCACCCGGGGCTTCCTTGGTGGCGCAGTGGTTGAGAATCTGCCTGCCAACGCAGGGGACACGGGTTCGAGCCCTGGTCTGGGAAGATCCCACATGCCGCGGAGCAACTAGGCCCGTGAGCCACAACTACTGAGCCTGCGCGTCTGGAGCCTGTGCTCCGACCAGAGAGGCCGCAATAGTGAGAGGCCCGCGCACCGCGATGAAGAGTGGACCCCGCTTGCCGCAACTAGAGAAAGCCCTTGCACAGAAACGAAGACCCAACACAGCCAAAAATAAAATAAGATAAATAAATAAGAAATGATAATAAAAATAAAGGACTTCCTTTAAAAAAAAAAAAAATCACCCTGAAGGTGATAGATCTGAATTTGAGCAGACCTGAATTTGAACCCAAGGTGACAAGCTCCAGAGCTAAAATTATTTCCACCAGTCGAGAGCAAGTCCTGGTGGTCTTAGTAGCCTCAACGTCAAGTCTAAAAATTAGAGAAGACGAGAGGTCTTAGAGGTGAGAGTTACAGATCCATTTTGCATTGGATTTTGGATTGAGGCAGGAAATAGGATAATTATTTTAACTGACAGCATTTTATATTGGATGCTACAGTTGGTTTGATGTGGAACATCTGTTTAACATCATATACAAAATAAAGCTTTCCCTTTGATGTGTTTGCTTCTTGAGTCTCCTAGAAAATGCTGGTGATCTACACATCGTTTGAATATTAATGAAGCAAATTAGCTCCAGAAATGCCCTACTGTGTCTCAACTCCGGGAACCAACAGGACTCATTAGACTCCTGTTGATTAGAAATGTTAAACTGGGTCTTCTTTATTTTCATTTTAATTAAATAAAGTTGACAGGCTTCCTTGATTCCCAGTTGGCCAAACCTTCTAAAGTGTGGAATGAGAGAAAATGGTACCTTCTTCCGAACACCCATTGTAGGGGTTGCGTTGGGTTTTATTCTTTCTTAAAGGACCCCGGGAAGCCATCAGTAAGTTTTAAGGCAAAGGGGAGCCAAAGGTTTTAGCCCTTGGGAGAAAAGGTAGAGAGACAGAAAAAAAGATACTCCCCGTATGATTGCAGGTGAGTGGGTATGGAGATCACAGTTTGGGTCAGGTTGATTTGCTGAGTGTCACGATACAGTGTAAGCAGTAAGCATGATTTTAATTCTCCACCACCCAGCTGAGCCGTACCAGAAGACCAGAGTGATTCAGGGACGCTTAATTTTTCCAGTTGATGGATTGATGAACAGCCATAGATACCCTGTGCAAGATCACAGCTGAGAACTTATCATCCAAGCTGCACAGAGCAAAGGAAGACATATACTTTGATTTCTGTCTTTTATTTCCAGTGTCGCATAAAAGCATCCTAACCTTAAGGTGTACCACTTTTTGGTCAGTTTATAACCATATAAATACCTTGTGAGAGTGCAACTGGCAGTGGCGGGTGTAAAGACCTGGAGCAGGACAGTTTTGAGGTTCGCAGGAAAAGGAAAGGAACTTGCTTTCTCCTTGAATTTCCTACCTACACCGCATCATCTTCTCTTCTGTTAACAATGAGAAGTAGAATACAGACTGCCAACAAACACATGAAACAATGCTCAACATCATTAATCATTAGAGAAATGCAAATCAAAACTACAATGAGGTTATCACCTCACACCGGTCAGAATGGCCATCATCAAAATGTCTACAAACAAGAAATGCTGGAGAGGGTGTGGAGAAAAGGGAACACTCTTGCACTGCTGGTGGGAACGTGAATTGGTACAGCCACTATGGAGAACAGTATGGAGGTTCCTTAAGAAACTACAAATGGAACTACCATATGACCCAGCAATCCCACTACTGGGCATATACCCTGAGAAAGCCATAATTCAAAAAGAATCATGTACCAAAATGTTCATTGCAGCTCTATTTACAATAGCCCGGAGATGGAAACAACCTAAGTGCCCATCATCGGATGAATGGATAAAGAAGATGTGGCACATATATACAATGGAATATTACTCAGCCATAAAAAGAAACAAAATTGAGTTATTTGTAATGAGGTGGATGGACCTAGAGTCTGTCATGCAGAGGGAAGTAAGTCAGAAAGAGAAAGACAGGTACTGTATGCTAACACATATATATGGAATCTAAGGAAAAAAAAAAAAAGGTCATGAAGACCCTAGGGGTAAGACAGGAATAAAGACACAGACCTACTAGAGAATGGACTTGAGGATATGGGGAGGGGGAAGGGTAAGCTGTGACAAAGCGAGAGAGTGGCATGGGCATATATACACTACCAAACGTAAAATAGCTAGCTAGTGGGAAGCAGCCGCATAGCACAGGGAGATCAGCTCGGTGCTTTGTGACCACCTAGAGGGGTGGGATAGGGAGGTGTGGGAGGGAGGGAGACGCAAGAGGGAAGAGATATGGGAACATTATATGTATAACTGATTCACTTTGTTATAAAGCGGAAACTAACACATCATTGTAAAGCAATTATACTCCAATAAAGATGTAAAAAAAAACAAAAACAAAAAAACCCAATGAGAAGTAAAGAGCTCTGAGCTAAATTGGAGTATAAAAGACCAGTTGATACAATCTCGTGCCTTCAAGGCAGAGTTGGCTATTGAGGATAAATAGAAGGCAACTGTACCACATCATTGTAAGGAACCTTAGAAGTTGCTTTGTTCCAAACTTTATAGAATTTAACCATCTCTGAGACAGGCGCCCTTGGGGGCAAGGAAAAGGTCTAAAGGGAAACCAGGAAGCCACTTCCTCTCTCTCTCCCTGTCACCCTTCCCCTTTCCTTAAATCAGAGCAGCTGCACTGTAATTTACACATTGGGTGTCTGGGTAAGACACCATTTGAACAAAGCTAGTCAGTTACCCTTTAGGTCAATGTTTACCAATTTGATGTTCCCAAAAATAAAGATTCCAAAATGTGTTAATATTTAGCTTATTATCACAAAATGTCAAAAAAGATTGGGA
>NW_006790426.1:862126-865192 GCF_000442215.2 Lipotes vexillifer | reverse complement strand
ACCGCTCTTTTGTATCTTGGTCACAGCATGCATTTATGTATTAAACCTTCTGAAAAATTCTGCAGTTAATAATTCTGTTTCAGTTTTGTTGTAATTCCGTATTTTCCAGACTTCTTTGGGAAGTGAATATTTATCATTTTGAACATTCAGCGGAGCACGAGTCCACGTGACCTCCTTTGGGATACCTTCCCCGTATTCCTGGAGTCATCTTGACTCTTGGCTGAAACCACTACACTGTAGTTTAGAGGGAGTTGCAGGCCCTTGAGAAGATTTCTAAGAATACCTAGGGACCTGCATTCTTGTGGGTGTCTGCAGCTCCAAATTCTTCTCTTAGCTGTATTTTGTTGTTGTTGTTTGTTTTCTTTTGTTCTACTTTGTCTTGTTTTTGATGCTTTCCAAATATCAGTGTTCTCGGAAAACTTGCTACTTGTCAGCTCCGTCTTAAAATGTACCAGCTACACTTAGTATGTGTTACTCTAAGCATGGAACAGAAGGAATCGGGCTGTCGGATTTCATAGATTTTAAGGTGCACATGTTTTTCACATTTCAAAGTCTCTGAAAGTGGGATCCATCTTACAATTAAAATTGTTTAATTGGCAGCATTTTTTAGTGTTACATAAAATAATGGTGTTATAATTAGTAATCTTAGATTTGATAAAATACGGTATTATTTATATTTATTCAATAAGTATGTGCTCTAAAAACCTGCAGACCTGAGTCTCATAGAACACACACACAGACACACACACACACACACACACACACACACACACGAGTGCTCTCAGAAATCCACTAACAAATTAAAATGGAATGATAGACTGCAAATAGTTTGTGAGCCATTTCTTACACTCAGGTTCCACAGCAGTCCTTCTCTTTCCATTTTTTCTTTTTTTAAAAAAATTGAAATATATTTGACATATAACATTGTGTAATTTAAAGTGTACAGTGTGTTGATTTGGTACATTAATATATTGTGATATGATTGCCATTGTAGTGACAGCACCTGTATCACATCACATGATTATCGTTTCTTTCTTACGGTTGGAATAATTCCGATCTGGTCTCTTATCAAGTTTGATTATAATATAATATTTTTGTTTATATTCACAATACTGTGCATTAGGTCTCTAGGACTTTTTTACTACTTGTTGCAAGGTTGTACCCTTAAGTAATATCTCTTCTCTCCCCCTACCCTCCCAGCACCTGGTAACCACTGTTTAACTCTCTGTTTTTATGAGTTTGGTTTTTCAGATTCCACATATAACTGATGTCATACAGTATTTGTGTTTCTCTGTCTGACTTAACCTCACTCAGCTTAATACCCTCATGGTCCATCCATGCTGTTGCAAATGGCAGGATTTCCTTCTTTTGCATGGCTGCATTAGTTTCACACACGTACACACCACATCTTCTTTATCCACTCATCTGCTGATGAATGCTTAATTTTCCACATCTTGGCTATTGTGAATAATGCTGCAATAAACATGGGAATGCATGGATCTCTTTGATATCCTGCTTTCATTTCCTTTAGGTGCATACCTAGAAGTAGAATTGCTGAATCATAAGGTATTTACCTCATTTTTAATCTTTTGAAGAACTTTCATATTATTTTCCATAGTGGCTGGACCAGTTTCCCACCAACAGCGTATAAGTGTACGTTTTTATTCACATCCTCGCCAACACTTGTTATCTCTCCTCTTAGATTTTATTTTCTCCTCTTTCCTCTCTTCTAGATCCATTCCCAGTCAGAACCAAAACCAAATTTTTTCCCTTTCTCATGAAGAGAAATTTAGTCATCTCAAGCTTTTACAAACCCAGCTCAAGGTGACATCACCGCTCCGGGGGGCTTGACTGTAAGCTTTTGGACTAAGCTTCTTTCCTGTAGACTCCACTTAGGAGGGGAAGTAAGTACAGGGTAGGTGCTGTTCTGTTTTTGTTGGTTTCATACACATCTCCTCCACTGTATTGCAGATGGGTAGTCCTATCACTTAAGTTTTATTTCCTCCAGTGGTAGATTTCCTCCCAAAGTATTCCCATAGCTTGCCATCTCCCAAAGCAAAGGGGTCCATTGGCAGACAGTTCTGTCAGAGCCTTGTCTCATGCACTGACCCAGCATTTTCCTCATTGCAAAGCCTGTCCACCTATCTTGAAATTAAACACACACACACACACACACACACACACACACACACACACACACACAGAGTATATATCTAATAATCTCTTTTCCAGATGACAATCGTTGAAGCATTTAAAGACAAGGGCACATTACCTATAAATCTTCTATTCCACACATCATCATTTCTTTCTGTGGTTTCTTGAATGTCAAGACTCCCAGGTTCTTTATCATCAAGATGTATATTCTAGTTTGTCAGGCTTAAACTGAGCGTATAAAAGCCAGATCTCACTAATTTACTTCCTCTGTAGCTTAGCAGCGTAGATGACCTTATTTCCTTCCTAATATTTTTAAGCTCAGATTATTTTATTTCCTTGTTTATTGTCTTTAGCCTTCATTAGAACGTAATATCTGTAAGGGCGTGCCTCTTTTCTTTTTGTTTACCTTTTTATCATAGGTCATGACAAATAGTAGATGCTCAGTAAATGTGTTGACTGACTGAATAAATGAATGATGAGCTATCCTTTCTCCAGCATTCTTCACAGATGCCTCTTAGCCATTCGTATATTTCATCTGCGAGTTCTCTTGGTGTCCTCGAATGCTGTTCATCAGAGACCTAAACAAAAATGTTTTAAAGACTCCTCACTCAGTTTGATTCTCACTTTTCTCATATTCATATCTTTTGATATACGATAGGTTGATAATATAGATGTAAAAATTGATAGATCAGTATCTATTCATATCTACTCTCTCCAGTCATTCTCGCCCTGACGTAAAAGGCAGAAGCAAAATAGAAATTGAGGGCTTCCCTGGTGGCGCAGTGGTTGAGAGTCCGCCTGCCGATGCAGGGGACGCGGGTTCGTGCCCCGGTCCAGGAAGATCCCATATGCTGCGGAGCGGCTGGGCCCACGAGCCATGGCCACTGAGCCTGCGCGTCCGGAGCCTGTGCT
>NW_006790426.1:854204-862071 GCF_000442215.2 Lipotes vexillifer | reverse complement strand
AAAAAAAAAAAAAAAAAAAAAAAAAAAAAGAAATTGAGCAAAGCCCTTTCTTTCCATCACCTATGAATTTTAACCATCCATGCTACGGTCTGTGGGAAGACTTAAAAGGGTACTCAAACTTGATTACAGATGCTGTGTCAAGTGAGAATTGTGCCTCGCTGATTTGACGTGTGTTTTTGAATACACCCTGAATTCTCTTTTAATTTGCGCTTTTCCCCTTCTTGTGTGAGTTCGGTATCATTACAGGTCCTTGAGAGCAGGGCCCTTCTTTGTCCTCTTCACCACTGCATTCAAGCTGTGATGTTTGCTTTGGCAATTGATGTTGAAAATCTAGGAGAACTTCTGTGACCCTGAGCAGCATCCTTGACTTGAAACCGTCAGGAGTGCCCTGTTCAGAGGAAGTTGCTTTGGCTTTACCTGCATGCCAAGAGGGGCTCTGTAGGGTAAAACGTGTCCTTTCCTGGAAAGGAAATTTTATTTTATTTTATTTATTTATTTTTTAACATTCTTGGATCTGACGTTTATTTTTCATCTGTAAGATGGAAAGCTAGAGCAACTCACCTCAAGGGTTCCCACTGGCTTTGTGATTCTATGACTCTGGTCTGTGGTAAGGGCTGAGTGGAATAAAGCATGTGAAAGTTTAACAAAGAGTTATTCAAAACTAAGTATTATAATTAAAGCCATCTTCCTTGATGTTCTGTGGAATTCATATCTTAGTGATTGTTTTTTACTTTGTATTTCACCAAAATACACAAAGATGTACGAGCATAGTTTTCAGTGAGAAAAATGGAAATAATAAAAGTAATAAAAGACCTCCTATTTGACCAGAGAGAGGGTAAAGAATATTAAATTTACATAAGAGAGGCAGGTAGTGAACTCTGTTGTCTAGACCCTGGAGAACCCCCACTCTGGGTTATCTATTTCTATGGGAGCTATTGACAGTGCTCTAAATTATAGTCGACTGATAGCAATGCAAAATAATTGTTGTCTATAGAGAAAAAAAATATTCTGGCCTGTCCAAAAACTCTCTTTCCCCCTGTGGCAAGAGGAAGGTCATTTTCCGTTTGTGCCCTCATTTCTGTGTTCCTGATCTGTAACTGTGTCTGTTCTCTAGATTCTGTTTTGAGGTGGGTAAAAAGCACCTCGTTCCCCCATAGATTATGTGTTAAATATTTAACACGTGTTCATTTTTATATTTGCTTGAGAATCATGATTTTACCCTACGTGTAAAATTACTTTTTCAGAGTTCCCTGGAATGTCGCAGTGGATTAAACACAAGTAGCCTTTGTGTAACACACATTTGCATTAGCTTTTCCCCCTTCCCTGTTATGCTTCCTCTTGTACCTCCCTCCTGGTTCCTTAATATCGCACTCCCAAGTAAATTACCCTTATGCACACTTTCGTCTTGGTTTCTGCTTTGAGGAGTAAAAAGTGGGGTGGGGGGCTTCCCTGGTGCCGCAGTGGTTGAGAGTCCGCCTGCCGATGCAGGGGACGCGGGTTCATGCCCTGGTCCGGGAAGATCCCACATGCCGCAGAGCGGAAGTGGGGTGGGGAGGGGGCTAAAACATTGGAAAATGGAAGTTATATTGCGAAAGTTAGTTCTTACTTGGGTAAATCGGTAAAGTAAATTGGAGTCTTGAAACTAAGCCGTATACTGAGGGGGGCAGAGCAGCAAGGTACAAGGAGCCTGGGTCTCAAACCATCACGGAAACGTTGTATTAGCCCTAGACTGTGTATGTTTACAAGAAAGAAAAGCAAACAGCTTGGTCTTGCTGTGTATGCCACCACCATTTTGACCAAGCTGCATCCTTACTGATGTATCACCTCTTGCCCTGAATCAGTTCTTGATACCAAAAGTCATATGCATTTAATGAAAGAGGCAGAGCTGACATGAGGAAACCATCCATGAACGAGTAAGTGCTGGGTACCGAGGCTTGATTAACTAAAACAGTACAGAACTCCCCAGTGGGCTAGAATTCTGCAAGAAAGTGTTGTGGTTAACATATGACTTGCGTGGATTCAAGAGGTGTAGTTAGGATTTAGAATACCAAAAGGGATAGGGCAGGAGATTGAAGGCAGAGAGCAGTGCAAGGAATGACATCAAGGTGGCAAAGATTACAAAGTGGCCTGTGGGAGGTGAGAGTGAAAAGACAGCTCTAGATGGAACAGCAGGGCTTGGGGGAGGGTGTAAATGGTTCTCAGAGCGCCCCTTCTCCCCCTGCCCACCACCAGGCACAGCTTCAGGGAGCCCTGAGTAGCCTTTGCTTTTAAGGACCCCATGGCATTTCCATTAACGCACCTGAATGCTGTTTACCCCTTGCCTCTGTCAACTGCAGATGGAGTTTTTAGGTGGGTTCGTTGAGATGAAATAAGAAAAGGACCTGGCAGGATGTCCGTTAACTCCCCCCTTTTCCTCCTTTCTCTCACAACGTCCTCCACACAAAGCTCAGTCCTCCACAGTTTGTACCACAGTTTCAACATCTGATTTCTCATGGTGATAATTAAACCATTTAGCTTTGTCTCTAGAAACCAACTGGCATAGTAAGTCTTCTCTTCCTATGCTTTAAACAAAATAATGAGCCTTTCATCCCAAACACTCATTACAGTAGCAGCTCCTAAACCTGGTGTTAACTGTGTCTCTCGTTACACAGTTACAGATCATACTGGCTCTGGATCACACCATGTAATTATTTTTATTCATTAACAGGCAACACTTAAAAAGCAATGGATTCCCACCTTGTCATTATGGGAGGGGGCTCTTTGATACTGTCAAGGGCACATCATCAGTAAGAGTCATGATAGACTGGCCGGGTTCTTAAACGTCATGGACGTTTATATTCTCTAACCTAAAAAAGTTTATATGTTTTTGAGGAAGGTTATTGCAAGGAGTTCAGAAAAGAAGAGGTATATCCCTGTAGCCCACGTCTTTAAAAGAGAGATTCACTACGGACTAAATGTAGAAAGATCCAGCTAGGTGATTTAAGGGAGGCGTATGAACACCATGTTTTTCAGACATCACATTACAAATGAATGTGTATGTGTTGTGTGTGAGCTATTATATAATCGCTTCTGTAGAACCAGGTAACCTAGAGGGGTGTTTCTCCAGGGTCTAGTCAATGTGTGGGTCTGCCTTTCCAGAAGAACACCCATTCCCCCTGGAGAGCTCTAAGGAATTGCTCAGGACCGCCGTCCCCTCTGGTCAGGGGTGACCCCGCAACTCTAGAGTGCACATGAGTGAGTCACTTCCTGCAGGGGTCCCACACCACTGTGTCAGGGAGTCCTGGGAAGCTACAGGGACATGGTATGAGCTTCATGGAGTGAGAAAGGTCACCTTTCCTCAAACCAGTCCCCAGCTCACATGCACCTGTCTGCCTCAGCTACGGCTAAAATAAAAGGTGGGGCTGAGAGGATTTGCATGGGTGAACTTTCTGCGTGTGCTGTCAGGCCTCCAAATAACCCAATAGATAGCTGGGAAAACTGAGGCTCAGAGGCGGTGAACTCCGTCTCCCTAGGACACACAGCTCATTTAGTAGGAGATTCAGTTTTCAAATTCACGGTCTCTCTAGACACCATTCCCCTCTTACATTCTACTTGATCAGTTGCTTTTATTACAGACTGGATTTAAACTTGAGCCACTAAGTAGGGGAGAATTGAGATGCCAAACCCTGATGATTGCCAGAGGAGAGGAGCTGGATATATCTGAAACCAAGAATAAAAAATCCCCAGTGGAAAACCTGTTACAATATCAGTGGCTCACCCAGGGCAAGACATTATCAATTGTTTGTTTATTGTCTTTAGCATCACTTGATCTCATAACCCTGCACGCATCTCCCCCTCCACTCCCGCCGCCTGTCCGCAACCCACACACTCTCGACCTTTACTAAAATAGCTTTGGCATGTTTTCTCCACTTTTCTTTAAAGCCAGAATGGTAGAAGCGAGTATGGAGTCTTTGGGAAAGGGGAAATTTTTTGCCTTACACAAAATCGCTCTGGCAACTTAGTAAAGTCTTGGTGAAAGGGAAACACGTAAGCAACTTGGTCCCCACTGTCACTGGGATTCAAATTGTCATCCCCAGTTTGTGTGCAGTTGAGCTGGGATGATGGGGTGGGCGCTTGGAGCACCATTGGACCCTTAATCATACCTCCCCGGGGACTTACGGGCTAGGCCAGGGGACACCTGTATGCCTGGTTGCTTATTCCTGTGGTGTACCTTTGAGGCAGATTATCTATACGTATGTTCCTGTGACCTCTGTTCTCTGGTTATATTTCTCTGTCTAAAAATCCTTCTCGTGCCCCAGTGGAAAAGTCTCACGTGGCTGTCCTCAGCCAGGTTGCTTTGACGATAAGAAATCAAGCAACATTTGTGAGTGCCTCTCACTCCTGCCTTGATTTAAGTACATATCAGCAACTTCAGAATTGTCTGAAAGAAGGAAAGCGCCACTCTGGAGTGCTGTGGCAGGAAGAGTTTACAGAATTTCGTGTTGTTCTCTGTGTTTTTCTCACCTCTTATATGGGCTCTGTGACCTTGGGCAGGTTGCTGAGACTAGAAACTCCACTGATTACAAATGTTCAAAAGAGTTGATAATCCGCATCCCACTCCAGGGGGTTCTGGGAGGGCAGAGTGAGGCAAATGCATTGGAAAGTGCCTTGTAAACTTTTAAGTGCCTTGTAAACTATTAAGTGCCATGCTGCCTGAGATTCAGCAAATGCTAATATTTTTCTCTCTGACCTTCAGTAAAAGAAAAGCCGAGGCTGTGAATTTCTGTTCTAACTCAGCCAAGGCCATAACGTGGGGGAATGGGCTGATGTCATCCAGCTGTGTACTCGTGTCATCCACGGCTAAACCTAGGGGAGAGGAGAGGAATGGTGTCTTTTTTTTTTGTCTTTGGGAAATAGCACCTGCTTGTAAAGTCGGTTGGTCAGTTGCTGTGTGCCAGGTTCTATGCTAAGTGTTTTCCATACATTCCTCATGTATTTTGTCTATTAGCATGAGCAAAGGGGGAGGGGGACGGAACGCGGAACAATCAGAAAGCAGACCGCCGTGAAGGAGGATGGCACAGCGCTCATTTATTCATCTAACACTTGTGGAATCCCTACTGTGTGCCGGATACCGTGATGCTCCGCTTGCATCTTGATGTTCATTATCGAGACCGAGGTATGACCGCATACGGCCACGCGAAGAGAGGCGGCTGTGAGGATAAATGGTAGTTAAATCCTGGAACAAGCACGTGCTCCTACCCTAGGCTGGGGGCCTGGCCTTCACTTTGCAAGTCAAAGCCCAGGCCAAAGGCTTGGAGCTGCTTAAAGATCGATCCTCAGAGGTCACTAAAAGCTGCTAAGTGAATGTTTGCCCTTTCCATCTGTCACTCCGTTCACAGCGCCTGTGCCCCTTTTAGTCACAGCAGGCTCCCACATGGGGGCGGGGTGTGGTGTGGGAACAGACAGGACCCACCTCTGCCAGCTCTTTGTTAAGCGTGATTCTCTGAAAGCTCCTCTCCAGACTCACAAGGAACCTGGAGCTGCTGGCTTGGGCTCAAGCTCCCAACAGCAGGAGCTCCAAGATGTCATGTGGTCTCTAGTAATTAGACCCGCCAAACCCATTACCAAGGAGAGCCAGCGTACTTAGTCAATTAGTGATGGTTTGGCTAGTGTCCACCATTGCCAGATGGCCTCTGCAAGTCCCCCGCATTCTCAGAGAGATTACACTTGGAGGCAGAAATGACGTCCTTTAAAGGCACGGACAGAGTAAACCTTCTAGACATGCAGTGGGAAGAAAAGATAATCACCCTAATCAGAAACATAGGCCCTGTTTATTGAACGTCAATTATGTGGCAGGCTTGGGGCTAGACATTCCGTTATGTTATCATTTCAATCCTCACATCATCCCTATGGAGTAGCTGCTAAGAGTATCCTTGTTTTACTTGCAAGAAAATGGAGGTTTTGAGAGTATGTCCAAAGTCATCCAACAAGAATATTTAAAGCTGGGATTCAAACTCAGTTCTCTCTGGCTGCAAAAAGCGCATTCTGGAATCACATAGACCATTTTGTGCTAACTTGATAGGAAGGTCTCCTTTAAATATGTCACTTCCCCAGCCTGGATTATGCCCTTCTTTTTATATGCTCTTATAGCACATAACGAAACCTTTTATTTATAGCCGTAAGTGTCATATGCTTAAGGCCTATGTCCCCCATTATATTCAGTTCAGTAAAGGCAGGATTTTGTTGTTTTCTTCATCACTTTATCCACAACTCCCTGCATTGTGCCTGGTATATAAAAAGTGGTCAGCAACTACTTGTTGAGTGAATTGATGAAAGCAAACAGGCAAGATAAAGAGAGTGAAAGCAAGAAGACACAACTCATGAGAATATGGAAAGATAATTGGGTTTCATATTTACAAATATGGAAAGATAATTGGGTTCCTTATGAGTTTGGAGAGGAGCTTTCAGAGAATCATGTTGCTGGTTGCTGGTAAACCAGTTCTCTGGGGAAGAAATCACTCTGATTTGTAGCATTTGCCAGGCTCCAGGGTGTAAATACTCCCACCGCGACCAATTTCAGGCTACCAACATGATATCTTTGAATGCAGAGCTGGGAAGAAATGCACAGAATTGGTCCTTGCCAGGTCCAGCAGGACTTTCAAATTTGTTGGAGTCCAGAGAAAGTCAGTCTCCTGTCAGATTTCCATGCTCGCCATCTGTAGAATGAAGAGTCTGGACTCGTAGTTTCCACGTTCTATCAGCTCTGACACTCTCTGAGCCGACATAGGATGCCTTTCATTATTTTGTTCTCCCGCTCAGTTGGGGTGAGGGGAGTGAGGGGGCAGGAAGATGGAGGACCGAACCTCCAGAAGACAGAGTGAGAGCTCAGATCAGTGAGCTGTCATAGCACATTGCTTGCTTTTCTCAGAAATGTCTCCCAGTGCTTTCAAAATAGGTCACTCTTTACGTCCAGACGAAGGAATCAACCTGTTGGCTTCCCAAGGAAAATACAACTCATGTCACCAATTTCAGAAGTCAAGCATCAGTGGATTTTGGAAAGCTAGTCCTTAGCATTAGAAAACAGCTTAAGATAAAGCATCCTGTTACAAAGTGTTGGATCGGTGTCGTGAGACTTACACGTTCTGTATTTGAGAAAGACAAATGGATACAATGAGAGCATGGTGATATCTCTATTTTATGCCCTCTGCTTACTTAACCATCCCTTCCCCTCCTTCACCGTTTACCTTACAGTACCCAGGCTTTTCATCCTAAGGTGAACTTAAGATGTTGCAGAGTACCAGGGAGAATAGGAAACTGTTATCGTGCCTGTAATCTGTGAGAGCTATAATTTTGCCTTTGCAGTATTTTGAATGGTGGGTGGTCACTTGGCCTTAACATCTCGGTGTCACAGGGCTACTAAGTCACTAGTTCGAGCGTTCATGCTGTAGAAAATTGAAAACCATAGTTTCTAGACACAGAACGTTCTTTCAAGTGAAGTGTCTCTAATTTGGACAGTTCTGCATCGAAAGTCTGTTTCAAGAGGTTTAGAGGGCTAGAGACAGAGGATGAGCTGTAAATGTTTGCCCTCTTCTGGGACTCGGTGGAAAGTGGATCCTTCAGAGTGCTGGCAGTCACCCACTCGGTCACGCTGATTAGATCTTTGGCCTTGAAGTTTCTCTCCACCCCTTAGTCAGTATGTGTAACGCATTCATTTCAGATTCAGATGTAGAAAGCATTTGTTGAACCTCCTGTGTTTGTCAGGCATGTTGGAGGGGTGGGAAAGGGGATAGATGAGGAAAACCAACTTCGTTTGCCCCAGGAGTTCTCAGTATCATACCAGAGGACAGAGGTATGAAGGAATACCTCAAGCAGGAATATGATTTGAATA
>NW_006790426.1:847589-854194 GCF_000442215.2 Lipotes vexillifer | reverse complement strand
CAGGAATGTGATTTGAATAGACCAAACTCATCTGACAGGTATTGAGAAATGGGAAGGGATGGAGCTGAAAACAGAAGACTGGGTCACGCTTGGAAAGGACTGACAGACCTAGTAAAGAAAATAACCTTACCCTGAAGGCAAAGGGACCCACTGGCATTTTTAAGGCAGTGGTTACATCTGCTCAGATGCTGCAGTGAATTGGAGAGGGGAGGAGTTTCGAGGCAGGGCGACCTATTCAGGGGCTTTTGTCTGGAGATACATATCAGGAAACCATTGGTGTTGGACAGTAGTTGACACCATGGGGGTGGGGAAGGACTCCCACGAATAAATGTAAAATGAAGAGAGCCAGTGACAAAGGCTTAGGGAATCTCACATTTCAGAAATGCCAGAGAAATAGGTACTGACCCTAATGAAGGAGATAGCAGGGAAGATCCAGGAGCAGAAAGAGAGATCAGGCTTCATGAAGACAAGGAAAAAGGACATGTCTGGGGGGATGGAACATCAGATACCCTTGAGATGCCAAGTAGGCTGAGACTTGAAAAGAGGCCAAAAGTTGAAGCAACTAGTGGTTCCTTGTTGGTCTAATTAGAGCAGTTTGAGTGGAGTCCTGGATTACAGGTGAAAAACAAAGGGGGAGTGAGGAAATGGAGTAGTGTGTGTGTACAACTCTTCAAGGAATTGGGAAGTAAGGGGTAACGAGACAAAGGTAATAACGTAAGGCTTGGGCCGGCGTAAACTGGAAGATAAATAACTTAAAAAGATTGGGATACTCCACTATTTTGAAAGGGGTTCGGTCAAGAAAGAGGAGTTGAAAAGAGCGGAGAGATGCCTTCAGAGCTTAGGGAAGAGCAGGTCGAAAACTGCAAGTGGAGAAGTTGTCCACTGGTGGGAGGGGAGACCCTCTTCCCTGGGTTAGCAGGGAGTCAAATAAGAATGCATAAGAGGAGACCTAAAACTGAAGGTGGTGGCGCCCTGGCCTGAATTTTCTCTGCGGAATAGATTAGGCTGTCTCGTGAGTGGAAGGAGGTGGAGGCGGAGACTGGCTACTTGACTAGATTAGTAAACTTTGGGGCATCCCGTGTGGACAGTGAGAATGCGAATGAAGGTCGAAGAGAAGACTTGAAAGCATTAATTACTCAGAGCAGAAGACTCTATGTAGCAAAGAGGGCATCTTTGTGATTTTTTTCCCAGCACTTTGTGGGCATCCTGGGGGCATTTGCAGAGAAAATACGTATGTAGGATGCACTCAGGCTGAGGATTGGCAAGAAGCACGCAGCAGAGTCTAAGGGAATGGAAGATCGCCAAATGATTATTACTGATGCGGCTATTAGTGGGGACCAGACTGGCAAGGGAGGAAGGAAGGCTAGGAGGGGCTGAGAGGCTGCTATACTAGCACAGCGGGGAATAGAGAGATGTGAGAATGTTTCCTTTGCCATCTTCCCCTCGTGCCCTGACGATGCCACCGTACCATCTGTGTGTATATTTCCATCAGCAGTGGACTTAAGTTTAACAGAGCAAAGTAATCAATGCTGAAAAACAGCACTCCAGAACGTTCTATGGCAGTGGAAGGGACGGTGTTCATTCATTGGATAGCTTCCCGTGGTGGCCATTAGAGCCTTTTAGAGTGACATGGTATCTCTATCAGAATGGAACAACCCCTGCACCCAGTAATCTTACAATTTGATTTCTAGCAACTCTAGAGGGGCCATATCTTTATTTTCCTCTTTAATTCTTCCCCATTTTAGAAGAATATCCACAGATTCGTGAAAGCAAAATGTTGCAGTGAGATGTCTTAATGGTCCAAGGAGGAATTTACCAAAGTAACTTGGCAGGTTCCGTGGACACTAATTTACTTATCTTACAAATGATCTCAGAAATTCCTCCAATGGTAAGTTCCAACATGAGATTAGGCGTTTCCCCCTTGCTCTTCAAAGCTGGATGTGCTTGGGTGAAGTTATATCGTTATGCCTTGGTGTGAATGAGTTCATCATATGACTTGCGGGAAGCTGGCAGTTACAGAGTTTCAGTTCTTTGACTGACTTGTTAAAGAATTATAATTGGATTTGTTAGGACAACTTGAGAATAAACTTACTAACAAAACACTCAAGTGCTGCTGAACTTGCCTTTTTGGCAAGAGGGAAAGGAGTAGTACTATAAACAGGCTGTCTAGGAGGTGTAACAGCCCTACTGAAGTTTAAATCTATACATGCTTTGTTTTTCTCTTTAATATTCACTGTTTAATTACAGTGTTTCGTGCGATCTCCACAAGGCTGGCATACACAAACTTTTAAAAACATGTTTGTTATTGGAAGATGTATTTGTTCTTTGAAACTGTGACATACAATTATTTTGGAAAGTTAAATTTGCTCTCTTAGGCTATAAATGATCTCAAAGCCTTGTGGCTAGTAACCCACTACTCTGAGAATAAACAGCAAACTCTTGATTGATCTACTACTGTATATTATTGGTTATGTTTTGCTCTAAGGTGGCGTTTTATCTCTCACTAATCTTGATAGCCATTATGGCAGGTGTGAGGTGATACCTCATTGTGGTTTTGATTTGCATTTCTCTAACAATTAGCAACGTTGGGCATCGTTTCATGTACCTGTTGACCGTCTGTATGTCTTCTTTGGAGAAATGTGTCTTTAGGTCTTCCGCCCATTTTGATCGTGTTGTTTGTTTTTTCAGTATTGAGTTGTATGAGCTGTTTATATATTTTGGATATTAACCCCTTGTCTGTCACATTTGTTTGAAAATATTTTCTCACATTCTGCAGGTTGTCTTTTCATTTTGTTAATGGTATCCTTTGCTGTACAAACGCTTTTAAGTTTGATTAGGTCCCATTTGTTTATTTGTGCTTTTATTTCTTTTGCCTTGGGAGACTGATCTAAGAAAATATTTCTACAGTTTATGCCCAAGGATGTTTTTCCCGTGTTCTCTTCTGGTGTCATGTCTTATACTTAGGACTTTAAACCATCTTGAGTTTATTTTTGTATATGGTATGAGGGAGTGTTCCAATTTCATTGATGTACATGTAGCAGTCCACCTTTCCCAGCACCACTTATTGAAGAGGCTATTGTCTGTTCTTGCCTCCTTTGTCATAGATTAATTGGCTGTAGGTGTTACCCATTGACTTTTAAGTGGCAAAGCTGGGGTTTAACTTCTGACTGTTGTGACATAAATTTGTGCTATCAGTCATGAATTTCTATTTTCAGTTTTTGAATTTTTATTTTATTACTTTTAATTGCAGTATAACTGACCCACAATGCTGTGTTGGTTCCAGGTACACATCATAATGGTTTGATATTTCTATACATTACAAAATGATCACTACCGTAGGTCTACTTGCCATCTACCGCCATACAAAGACTGTATTCCCCATGCTGTACATTTCGTCACTGTGACTCATTTATTTTGTAACTGGAAGTTTGTACTTAATTTCTCTCACCTATTTCACTCACACCCCACCTCCTTCCCTCTGGCAGCTACCTGTTTGTTCACTGTATCTGTGAGTCCCTTTTTTGTTTTATTTTGTTTGTTTGTTTTTATTTCTTAGATTCTACATATAGGTAAAATCCTATGGTGTTTGTCTGTTTGTCTTTCTCTTGCTGACTTATTTTACTTTGCATATTACTCTCTAGGTCCAGCTCTGTGTTTGTGTGTGTGTGTGTGTGTGTGTGTGACATCTTCTTTATCCATTCATTTATTGATGGACACTTAGGTTCTTCAGTTTCTTTCATAACTTGGCGATTGTGAGTAGTGCTGCAGTGAACATAGGGGCATGTATATCTTTTCAAATTAGCATTTTTGTTTTCTTCGAAAAAATACCCAGAAATGGGATTGCTGGATTATATGATAGTTCTGTTTTTGATTTTGAGGGAAACCTCTATACTGTTTTCTGTAGTGGCTGTACCAATTTATAGTCCCCCCAACAGTGTACAAGTGTTTGTTTTTCTCCACATCCTTGCCAACACTTGTTATTTGCCGCCTTTTTGATAATAGCCATTCTGACAGATGTGAGGTGATATCTTATTGTGGTTTTGCTTGGCATTTCCCTGCTGATTAGCAATGTTGAGCATCTTGTCATACATCTGTTGAACCTCTGTACGTCTTCTTTGGTAAAAATACCCATTTTTTAAAATCAGGTTGTTCACTTTTTTTGATGTTGAGTTGTATGAGTTCTTTGCATATTTTGGATATTAACCCATTATCAGATATACCATTTGCAAGTATCTCCTCCTATTCAGTAGGTGAACTTTTCATTTTGTTGATAGTTTCTTCCTTGTGCAAAAGATTTTTAGGTTGATGTAGTCTCATTTGTTTATTTTTGCTTTATTTTCTCTTACCGAATGAGATATATGCAAAAAAATATTCCTGAGACCGATGTCAAAGACCATACTACCTATGGTTTCTTTTAGGAGTTTTATGGTTTCAGGTTTACGTTTGAGTGTTTAATCCACTTTGACTTTATTAATATTTTTGTATATGGTGTGAGAAAGTAGTCCAGTTAGTTACATTTGCATGTAGCTGTCCAGTTTATTGAAGAGGCTGTCTTTTCCCCACTGTACACTCTTACCTCCTTTTGTCATAGATTAACTGCACAATAAGTAAATGTGGGTTCATTTCTGGGTTCTCTGTCCTGTTCCATTGATGTATGTGTCTGTTTTTGTGCAAGTGCTGTACTGTTTTGATTACTGTAGCTTTGAATATAGTTTGAAATCAGGAAACACTGTTCCTCCAGCTTTGTTCTTTTTTCTCAAGATCGTTTTGCTTGTCTGGGGTCTTTTGTGTTGCCACACAAATTTTAGAATTATTTTTTCTAGTTCTCTGAAAAATGCCTTTGGTATTTTGATAGGGATTGTGTTGAATCTATAGATTGCCGTGGGTACTATGGTCATTTTAAGAATATTATTTTTTTCCAACCCATGAACATGGCATATCTTTCCACTTGTTTGTGTCGTCTTCAGCTTCTTTCATCAGTGTTTTATAGTTTTTCAAATATAAGCCTTTTAACTCCTTGGTTAGATTTATTCCTAGGTATTTTATTCTTTTCAGTGCCACTGTAAATGGGATTGTTTTCTTGATTTCTCTTTCTGACAGTTTGTTGTTAGTGTATTGAAATGCAACAGATCTGTGGATTGATTTTTCATCCTGCACCTTTCCTGAATTCATTTATTAATTCTAATAGACTTTTGGTGGTGTCTTTAGGATTTTCTATATATAGTATCATGTCATCAGCAAACAATGGCAGTTTTACTTCTTCCTTTCTGTTTTGAATCCCTATCATTTTTTTTTTTCTTGTCTGATTGCAATGACTAGGAACTTCCAACACTATGTTGAATAAAGGTGATGAGCGTGGGCATCCTTGTCTTCTTCCTGATCTTAGAGGAAATGCTGTCAGCTTTTTGCCATTGAGTATGATGTTGGCTTTGGGCCTGTCATATATGGCTTTCATTACATTGACGTATGTTCCTTCAGTAACCACTTTGTTGAGAGTTTTTAATCGTAAGTAGATGTTGAATTTTGTCAAATGCTTTTCCTGCATTTATTATGATGATCATATTATTTTATTCTTTAATTTATTAGTGTTTTGCATCACATTTATTTCTTTGCAAATATTGAACCATCCTTGCATCCCTGGGATAAATTCCGCTTAAACATGGTGTACGATCCTTTCAATATATTGTTGAGTTCAGTTTGATAATATTTCATTGAGAATTTTTGCATCTATCTTCAAACCAGACATTCTTGGGGCTCTTCGTCCCAGTGCAGGACCACTAGGCTGGGGAGCCTGGTGTGGGACTCAGACCCCTCACTTCTTGGGGAAAACATCTGCAATTGTGATTATCTTCTAACTTGTGGATTGCCTCCCCTGAGGCATGCGTCTTATCTATACTGCTACTCCTGCCTGTCTCACTGTGGTTCCTTCTCTATAGCTTTAGTTGTGGGAAATTTTCTCTGTTACTCTGTTTCTCAAGTTGCTCTCATCAATAGTTGCTCTGTAAATAGTTGTGATTCTGTTGTACCTGTGGGAGGAGGTGAGGTCAGGGTCTTCTTACTCTGCCATCTTGGCCACTCCATTTTTTTCCCATTTTTTTAACAGTAGCAGATTGGGGATCCAAGTTCAAATTTCCCAGAATTCCCATTAAAAACATGATAATTGGTCAAGTTTTTAAAACCCTGCAGTTAGTTCTCCAACTTCCCCAAATCTGCACCTCATTTTGGTGGTGCTGAGCTGATCTCAGTACTGAGTTTAACAATTTAGGAAGTTTCCCGAGGCATCTTTTCCCTCTGATTCAAATCCCATTGCTCTGTGGCCTCCATCAGAGAGGTGCCGAGATGCAAACAGTCACCGTGAAGTATGTATTTTAATAGTTATTTCAACTGCACAGAAGTGTGCAAAATTCTGAGAAAACAGAATCCCACCATCTGCAAAGCGAGTCAAAAAACGGATTTCATCAGGCCTGGAATTTTTTTTTTTTTTTTTTTTTTTTTTGGGTAGGGGGGCCCCTCCTTGTTGTGGCCTCTCCAGTTGTGGAGCACAGGCTCTGGACGCGCAGGCTCAGCGGCCATGGCTCACGGGCCCAGCTGCTCCGCGGCATGTG
>NW_006790426.1:840418-846764 GCF_000442215.2 Lipotes vexillifer | reverse complement strand
TTGCTGGGCCAGGAATGCAAAACTATAACAAACACTAAAATCTGAATCTTGCCTCTGGAGTGCTTATATTCTCTATAGGTGAAAGGCAGATACCAGCATAATAGTTATTAAAATGTAATATGGTAACTTCTATGGTAGACATTCATGGAGTTATCGGAAAATGAATCTGAGAGTATGTCAGGTGAGTGATCAGGGGGTGGAAGAAAGTGTCATATGTGAAGAGATTTTCAATATTGATCTTGAATGAAGGAAAGCTTCATCATTCACCAGGTGGAGAAAGTAGACAGGGCAGCCCCGAAAGAGAGAACAGCTGTAAAGGCTTTCTGGGTATTAGCAAATAGATTCATTTGCTTGAAAAGTAGTAGTGTGTGAGTTGATATAGTGGGGATTGAAATTGGGATAAGCAAGGGGATAGTACCATGCTGAGAAATGTTATATTTTGGTCTTGTGCCCAGTGGCGCTTACAGGTTTCTTTTAGCAAGGGCGTCACCTGTATGTTTCCACGTTGTACTGATACATAGAGCACTCTCAGGAAGTACAATACGTGGTGAATACATGGTAGGGTGGAAATATTTAAGACTTTGGAGCTAGGACTTCTGTAACAGTCCAGGTAAGAGATGTTGAGGGCTGAACAGGCAGGTCTAATGTTGGTGTTTTTCCCTGAGATGGAGAACATGGATGAAGAATGGGGGTAAGGATGTAAGCAAGGAGTTTGGAAAAAGAACACATCAAATTTGAAAACACTGAAGGAATTCTGGGAGGATGGAAGGGAGGATTAGAAGTATGGGATTCGATCTTTGCAGCGATGTCGGAGAGGAAGCAAGTTCGGGGTTTGAAATAATTCTCTGATGAGCTGATAACATTATGGGATTGTGGAATCGTGGGTGAGTGAGAAGAGCCCTAAGAATGAAAGCGTGATGAATCTCCACATCTACTGCGATGAGCAGAGGAGAAGCCAGTAAAGGAGATAATGCGAAAGTGGCCAGAAAGGTCAGAGGGCAACTCTGAGGGACACCCAAAGGAAATGCTTTTGTCCTACAACCATAATAACAAAAGTCCCGATGAAGAAGAACTTAAGTTGATCCTTACAATGGATATGATATATTAGTTACTTGGTTTTTTTCAGTTTATATGATTAGTCTCCATTGAATTTTAGTTGACCATCTACATTATGCTAATAGGGGATAATGAAACATAATTGTGGCGATGCTTGGTAATTATTTCAGAAGAATGCAGGAGCATATTAGTAGAGCAGAATGCAGAGACCTGCGTCATCATTATCTGAGAGTTTTATTTGCTCCTCACATGAGGAGAAGACCTCATAGTCATACTTATTAAGGTGATGTGTTTTAATGACAAAAGCTTCTAAAGTAGTGGTTCCTCCATTATATTTTGTAATTAAGCTTGGGCTGAAACCAGAGGGAATGCATGTGTCAACTTTTTTTAAATTTTTGTTGAAATATAGTTGATTTACAATGTTGTGTTAGTTTCAGGTGTACAGCAAAATAATAGTCATGCATATATATAATTATTGTTATTTATTTTATTTTATTTTTTTTGGCGGTACGCGGGCCTCTCACTGTTGCGGCCTCTCCCGTTGCGGAGCACAGGCTCCGGACGCCCAGGCTCAGCGGCCATGGCTCACGGGCCCAGCCGCTCCGCGGCACGTGGGATCCTCCCGGACCGGGGCACGAACCCGCGTCCCCTGCATCGGCAGGCGGACTCTCAACCACTGCGCCACCAGGGAAGCCCCATATATATTATTATTTTTCAGATTCTTTTCCATTATAGGTTATTACAAGATACTGAGTATAGTTCCCTGTGCTATACAGTAGGCCCTTGTTGGTTATGTATTTTATATATAGTAGCATGTGTATTTTAATCCCAGACTCCTAATTTATCCCTCCACCCCTTTTCCCCTTTGGTAACCCTAAATTTGTTTTCTATGTCTGTAAGTCTGTTTCTGTTTTGTGAATAAGTTTATCTGTATCATTTTCTAAAATTCCACATATAAGTGCTATCATAATGTTTGTCTTTCTCTGTCTGACTTACTTCACTTAGTATGATCATCTCTAAGTCCATCCATGTTGCTGCAAATGGCATTATTTCATTCTTTTTTATGGCTGCATAGTATTCCTTTGCATACTTAATACCACATCTTCGTGTCTCAGTTTTATAGGTGGTTTCCTGGCACTGAGTTAGACACGTTTGTTGAGTTGTGTTTATAAGTATCTCATAGTTGGACAGGGAGGCTTGTTAAGAACTGTCTCATCTGTCAGTATATTAATTCATTCAGCAAGTATTTATTAAGGCTCTAGGAATTGTTGTGGATTCTGGAAATAATGCAGTGAAAAAAATCAACATCTCTGCTCCCTGAGGGTTATGTTTGTATGATGGCAGAAAGAGAGATGAAAAATCAGTCAGTAAAACTCAGATACTGGTAACCGCTTTGACAAAGTATGGTAGGATGAGGGATGGAGGTAAGAACAGAAGCCTCTGGGTCTCACACCCTGTGTTGTGTCGGTGGAGACTTCAGCCAGTGGGAATTCCCTGTAGATAACATTGTGCTCCTGAGCACTTGCTCTCAGTAGAAGCTTCTCTCCTCTGTGCTGGCTCCTTTGTTTGTGTTCTGCGTTGACCCCCATGATCAGCAGCTGGTAGGTCCCAGAAACTCAGAAAGCCCTGCTGTGTCTCCTCAGGTTCTTTCATCCCTAGAGCAACTCTCCTGACACACTGCTGCTGGACGATTCATCTTTAAGCACCCCAGAGAGAGGACAGCTCCCTGTGGGCTTACAGTGATGCTCTGTAGCTCTGTATCCTTGGCCGGCCAGCTTTTTTTTGGTTTTTAGTATTTACGTTTTGATTTAAACTAGTTTAAAAATTGTCACAGTAATTCATAACCTTGGGAAAACATTCGAACGAAAGAGAGGAGTTTTTTTTTTTTTTCTTTTTTTTTGCGGTACACGGGCCTCTCACTGTTGTGGCCTCTCCCACTGCAGAGCACAGGCTCTGGACGTGCAGGCTCAGCGGCCATGGCTCACGGGCCCAGCCGCTCCGCGGAATGTGGGATCCTCCCGGACCGGGGCACGAACCCACGTCCCCTGCATCGGCAGGCGGACTCTCAACCACTGCGCCACCAGGGAAGCCCAAGAGAGGAGTATCGAAATATGTTTTTTCTCTCAGCCACTTCCCCTAGTTTCTCTCAGGTTCAGCCTCCCTAGAAGGCATAACCTTTACCAGTTTCTTCTGTATTTTTTCATACGTGTCAGAGTAAGAGGTAGAGGCCTGATCCCCAGTGCTGCAATACTGAAATGTCTTATCAATCTTTTCATATTGGGATGTAAGTTCTACTAAGTTTTGACCTCAGTTACTCGAGAAGTTCTTTGGATTTGCCCATAGGGCATCAGGCTGGAAGAGCAAGGACCCCACATAACAGCAGTGCCGTGTGAAATAAGAGACTTTGGTAACAGGCCCAAGACTTAAGAGAGGAAACTGACACGAATGTGTAATCTTGTGGTAGCAAAGTTGGTTCTGACATGGTCCAATTCTAGAACAAATTGTGAACAATTGTGTCAGTAGTTTGCTCTGTGCTTTTCTCTGCTCCCACACCTCACTGGTAATGCACATCTCTTGGGCTGGAATGACTGCCCATCCTCTTGATTTCCCCTATGAAGAGTGAGCTCTGTCTCTTCAAATTTGGTCCTTTTCTGTCTCAGGCTAGTGAGGCTTCTAATTTGCATTAAATTAAATAGGCTCACTTGGCACGTTTCAATTGATTGCTTCTTTTTAAAACTAATTTTTTAGAAAAAAATTTTTATATAATCACACACAGAAAACCAATATACATTTTTACAAAGAGGATACAACTATAAAAACAAATGAAAAACAAACGCAATTAAAAACAAGTAATGTTATGAAGCTATAGCTAGATTCCATTGCCTGCCAAGTCTCTGAGCCCGAAATCCACTGTTTCTTTGTGTGCAGGGCGTCAGGAGAAGCATTTCTCATTGAGTTATATAGAAGAAGAAAAGAGGAATTAAAACTAACAAACAAAGATAATTACGGCATATTTTTCTCAATAAAGGATGCGCCACCCAGATCCTTCAAAGATTTATGGGATATACAGCTGCGGGGATTGTGGTCAGCATACAGACCAGCTTTTAGCTCTGTCAGGGTCTGTCTCGGGGCAGAAAGCCCCCCAAACCCTAGTTCACGTCCTTTCCAGAGCAGCACACAGGCAGCGGCCGAGCAAGTCAGAGGTTTGCGGCCTATTTTGATGCAAGGAGAGGTCACTGTGACCGGCATCATTAGGACTAGAGCTTCCTGCCAGGTTGCTGGGGGCTTTCTTGGGTCTTCATCATGCTTGACTTGTCCCTCTGCTCAGTCTTCCTTCCTTCCCCTTTCTTCCTCAGGTGCTGATTCTAATAAACGAACCATACCCCAAATTCCATCTCAGCGTCTGCCTCTGGAATATCCAACCAGAGACAAGGATTTAGTGTTACTCATTATTGGGGCTGTTTTGCCACCAAATTGGGGTCTGGTGCAATCAGAACCTGAATCTGGAGTCAGACAAATGTAAAATTCAATGTTCTCATTGCTTTTTACGGGGTTTTTTAGTCTCCAGAAATTCCCAATTTTATTAAATCTAAAATAAGCATAATAATTCCTCACCGAACGTCTTTATACAGTGAGAGAACGCATAGGAGGAATTGAGGACAGGGACTGTTTCAGGGAGTATTCTGGATCTAGGTTATGCACTGGATCAGTGCCATCCAATAAAAATAGGAAACAAGCCATACACTTGAGTTACTTACACAGCTTTAAATTTTCTAGTGGCTACTTACAAAAAAGCAAAACACAGTTGAAATTAATTTTAATACTGTATTTCACCCAGTGCAGCCAACATATTCTATCATTTCAACTTACAGTCAGTAGAAAAATGATTAATGAGGTATTTTACTTTTTCTAGTATTGTCTTAGAAAAGTGGTGTATATCTTACACTTGGAACTAGTTTTATTTCGGACAAGCCATGCTTCAGATGCTCAAAAACTACATGTGATTAGGGGCTACCGGATTAACAGCGCTAGAACAAATCTTGAGTTTTATCTCTAATCCGCTGTGAAGTGTCAATGAAAGAGAGAATTATAGGGGTTAAAATGCTGTACAAAATCTAGGCAAGGCCGGACTGGGATGGAGCCAGTGGGAGGGATTACCTTGGCTGGGCTCACCTTCTCTCAAGTATACACTGTATCTACAGAAGCTCCCAGCTAGTATACTAGACAGATAATGGGAATGCAGGCTCCATTAATTCAGAGTAATTACTTCCCCGACTTTTAGCATCAGTGTGATTCAGGGTTGTATTCGTAAAATTGCATCTTTCATCAAAGATCTTACAGCAAAATGTGAAGGAGTCTTATTCTCAAGTGATAGGAAGGAAAATACAATATTTCAAAGGAAGTTGGGATGTAAGAAGATAGACTGAAATTTCACCATTCTTTTGGAGGCTGGTAGGATTAAAGCAATACGTTTTTGCTACTCAGAGGGAGTTGAGGAGGCATTAAAAGAGTTATTGAAAGCAGAAAAAAAATTTTCATGATAAGGAAGGGATATTAGCCCGCTGTTATTACCCAGACATTCACTGAATCAACAAATCGTTGCCGAGGAACTAACAAGAGTAGGAAAGAGTTAACATTTATTTTATTAATTTTATTTTATTATTATTTTTGGCTTCATTGGGTCTTAGTTGCAGCACACGGGATCTTTTGTTGTGGCGCGCGTGGGGTTCTCTCTAGTTGTGACACTCGGGCCCCAGAGGGTGTGGGCTCTGTAGTTGCAGCACACGGGCTCTTCAGTTGTGGCATGAGGGTCCAGTAGCCCCGTGACCTGTGGGATCTTAGTTCCCTGACCAGGGATCGAACCCACATCCCCTACATTGGAAGGCAGCTTCTCAACTGCTGGGCCACCAGGGAAGTCCCAAGAGTTAACATTTATTGAGGGGTGAGCACATGTCACTCACTGTTCAAAGTGCAGAGCATGGATTAAACAAAACATATCATAGGTATGATTATAATCCCAACTTGATGTTGGAGGAAACTCAGGCACAAAGTTTAAACAAATGCCCAGTGTCACACAGCCAGTAGGGGACAGAATCAAGACTCCAACTGAGGTAGTCTGTTTCCAGAACTGCACCTGTAACCATCATTAGGCGGTATATGGAAAACCAAGACGAATCAGAGTTAGTTCTTGCTTCTTTTTGTACTAAAGGCCTAGAAGGAGGGATAGTATAGGCATATAAATAAATAGGATAGAAAATAGAGAATGGAAAGAGTATGATGAAAGAAAGAG
>NW_006790426.1:833820-840273 GCF_000442215.2 Lipotes vexillifer | reverse complement strand
TCAGCAGGGATGCAGTAGAGCATCTGGAAGTGTTTAGGAAATCCCTCCTTGTTTTACAGATGAGGAAAATCAAGTCTAACAGTAGTTCAGTAACATACCCAATTACTGAATGACAGAACCCTTTCAGAATTAAGTCTGTGTTACTTGGGAGTGTATTGAACCAATCGTTTTTTTGGTTTTTAACATCTTTATTGGAGTGTGATTGCTTTACAATGTTATGTTAGTTTCTGCTGTATAACAAAGTGAATCAGCTATATGTATACGTATATCCCCATATCCCCTCCCTCTTGCGTCTCCCTCCCGCCCTCCCTATCCCACCCCTCTAGGTGGTCATGAAGCACCGAGCTGACCTCCCTGTGCTATGCGGCTGCTTCCCACTAGCTATCTATTTTGCATTTGGTAGTGTGTATATGTCAGTGCGACTCTCTCACTCCCAGCTTCCCCTTCCCCCTCCCCGTGTCCTCAAGTCCTTTCTCTACGTCTGCGTCTTTATTCCTGTCCTGCCCCTAGTGCAGTCTCTCCAAAGTAGTGGCTATTGTTTTAATAATAGCAGATGTCATTTTGTTTCTTTTTATCCAAGTGCCTCATGCACAAGCTTTCTACACTGTTAAAGTTTCCGCTTTGTTGAACACCGTTTGATTAAGATTTTAGGGAACCAAACCATTTGCAAATCCTATCAGTGGTACCCAAAAGTAATAATTCAGGAAGTCAATACTGTGAATATGAGGAAAGAAAATTGTCACCCCTACTCATTGCAGTCTGTTTACTTGGGAATATGTGTGGATAAGAATTGAGGGATTTTTTAGCTGAAAAATGAGAGGATTTATTGCTCTCAAATTGTCATCTCACATCTATGAGGGTGGATTTTATGTTTTTCAAAATATCTTGCTCATGAAGACATCTCATTTTCAATCCAGGCATAGTTCCTCTGATTATCTTGGGAACTATATCTGCAGGTGTTGTACTGAAACAACTGGGGACCCCAAAGCCAGCTTTTTCAACAGACAAACACTCTGTCATTCCCTAGTGACGTGTCACCTCTGACTGTTCTTATTTATGACATGTTTGGATACTGGAAGGCAGTATTTCCCAAAATGTTTCCAGGGTTTCCTGTGGGCGAAATAAGAGTTCCGAAATCCAAGCCATTTGGGAAGTGGAGTTAACAGGTTTGTTTACTCCAGAGCCTCTGGGGGACTTTAATATGCCAATGTGGGTGCTTAATCTACAAGGATTTGCCTAAAATGTTTGATCAAAAGCTCCTCCTGCCTCACCACCCCTTCTCATTTTTATTTATTGAGGGGCAGTTCCTACATCTAGGGTTGGCCTAAACATATTAATGTGAACCATGTCAAGTTGCCAATATTTGACCACTTTTACCCTACAGAAATGGCAACATCGTGCAGCTTTACTTAAATAGTTTGGGAAGGCTGCGTTAAGGCTTAGTTCTGAGAGCTGTTTGGGGATTTGTACTGTATTCTGGTTCCCGATTCACCGTCTTTCCTCACCTTCACCCCTACTTAATCTAGGCCTGTTCTCCACGCATGTGCTGATTCTGCTTAAGAGAGTGTCTCTGTAGGTATTAGCCCTCTTAGGTGGGCCTCCTGTGAGCAAGTGGGACTTCTTGATTATCGCTATCAGGTTAACTTCATTCCAGTCTCATACCTCTGAGGATCTGCTTTATCGGAAACATTCCACCCTCAAGGCTTGAGACAGTTGGGTGTAAACTCACTACTCCATTGCTAGGTGCATTTAATTTGCAGAAATAACATTCTCAGTGAAAGGGCCAACACAGATGATAATGTACACAACATATACAAAATCTACAAAAAAATAGTTGACAAAAAGTAGTTTGAAAATCTAAACTCAAGTCACATGGTCACACAAAGGACTAATTTAACGGGGTGTCTCCAGGTAAGACAGAGTCTAGGTTGGATTTTCAAATGTTGGGAAATATTTTGATGGTCTCCGGACAACAGCGCAAAATGCTTGAAATTGGAACTGCTTTGGGAAATCCAACACGTGTGCTCCCCAGAGCTGCCTAAATGCCTGTGTGAGTCCTTGCGAATGACCCTGTGGGTCTGAAACAGTTTTCAGCACGACCGTCCTGGGCTCTTTGTTTCTCCGTCACTGATTGTAGACTGTCTCCAGAGCCTTACTCTATAGCTGGTACAGAGTAAGCACTCATTAAAAGTTTGTTGAATTGAATCAAATCTTTCTTTCCCTGTTTACCTTCCTGTGGTTAGGTCATTAAGCAGTAAATTAGTCAGAACAACCCAGATTGGTCGGGAGAAAACAGAAATACATTACCTAGATAAAGGCAGAGAAGTGTGTCAGTTGCCTGTGTTCCCAAAATTACTTCCCTAATCATCATTTTACTTAGCCCGCATTACAGAAGGCTTAATTGAACAAACTTCCAATAGCTGGGCTGTAGGAAACGTCCATTTTTTGTCCTGAGTTTTCAGATGGAGACCATACAGCTGTGAGGTCCTGCTCTTGAGAGTTCTGTGCAAGGAATTCTTTTACTGGTGTCAGATGCATGTGTTAATTGAACAATTTTTCAAGACCTTGATTAAAAACCCCAGGATGCCCTGAACACATTTGCCTTCGAAACTACCTTGACAAGGTTTACAAATCAATTTCATTTGCAGAGTTTGGGCTTTTGTTTGGAAAGGGGTTTTCATTTTTTGCTCATTTAGTTTCTTCCTGGCACCCATCTGAACAGAGAACAGTGCTGCACCTAATTTGCTGCTGCAAATGAGAGCAGTTAAAATAACTCGACAAAAATGATGGAGGCCCTCAGATGATTTACAAGAGTGACGTGTAATGCCTCTGTTTATTCCTTTCTCCTCTGACTTGCCAGTGGCCTTGGAAGTTTAGGTATTAAGTGCTTCCAGCACAGTTTTGACTTGGATGGTCAGTCCTGGGTCCCCACTGAGACAGGCAGATGTTGGTGTGACCTCTAATGCGGGACGAAATGGGCTGGACGATACCAGGCCATCTTTAGCAAAAAATGCACACGTCCAGCCAAACCACAGGGATATGCTTCTAAGCTGCCAGTCTTGGTTCAGGAGGAAGATGTGTGTGTGTGTGTGTGTGTGTGTGTGTGTGTGCGTGTGCGCACGCATGTGTGCATGTGTGCACGTGCTCCCTGTCTCTTAGTACAAAAAGAGATAGCATGTATAGCAAGAAAAATCATGATGAACTCTATAGTTCGATAGTCCTGGATTCTAACCCAGTCTTTATCAGCACATTTGGGATCCTTGACTCTGTACTTTAACCTTTATGAAGCTCTGTTTCCTTGGGCATGGCACTGGCCTCCATGAGGGTTTGTCTTGTGTAAGTTTCCTTTCCACCTCCCCTCCCCCCACTCCCTGACTCACTATCTCTGCTATGGCCTTATTTTAGTGCTTCCAACAGGCTGAGGTCTTTGCCCCTCATGGCATTTGCCTGTTCAGTTCCTGTTGCTTACAGCCCAGCCTCTCACCTCCCGTCCTGCCTATACTCTGCCTGATGCACCCACTGATCCTTCAAGTCTCAGTTTGAATGCCACTTACTTACACTGGTCTTGTTTGACACTCTCCTCACAGTCTAAATTAAATTGACTCTCATTATATATTTCTTTATAGTCCCCTCGTATTATATTGTCATAGGATTAATGACAGTTCACAACCATGTTCGTATAGTAATCACCCAATACTGCTATATCTCCGTCTCCCTGTCTTAATTCTCTTCAGAATGCTCACTGATTTCTCATAATTTTTTGTCCAACTAGTCATTGTCTACTCTTCCTCAGACTATAAGCTTCATGAACATAGGGACCTTGAGTGTTTTGTTTACAACTGCATCCCCAGTGCTCAGCACAGTGGCCCTGGCATGAAGCTGGAATTCAAAAAACGTGTAGAATGAATGGACGTTTGAGTCAATGGTGGGTGGATATGCCTTTTGCAAGTAGTTGTGAAGATCAGAGAAGGTGGATATCAAGCACCTAATGCAGCGAGAGGCAGTCCTGGCTGTTGAACAAAAGGTGGCTGCTGTTACTGACGTTTATGAATGTCACAAAGAAGACAGGAAAGGCTTAGTCCAAAAAACCTGAGTGTATTTCCGGACTGTGAACACATCCGGTGTAATATCATTTACCATCTCCCCGAAGGGTTCTGCAAAATCCCCGCCATAGCTCTTCATCTGTACCGCCTCACTCCCTTAGCTGCACATCCTCTCCAGCAGACGGGACCTTGCAGAGTTCACTGAGCAGCCATGGAGTTCCATTCTTCTAGGTTTTGCACTCTGCCTGAAGGTTTTATCCCTTTGCCTGAAATAGCACGTGAGGTGGGCCGAGTTAAACCCCGCCCCACAATTAGGGATGTCCTAACTTTACAGGTGAGTTTCAGAGAGTCTCCACTTTCAGTCAGGGCCAAGTGAAACACGCCTAAATCAAATTCTTGATAAATTGTCGCAGCTGTTACCGATAACACCAGGTTATTGATCTTTTTCTCCTTAATTTTCAGAGACACCCTCTACTGAGTTTGTGAAAGGCCCCTTTACTAAGATGGAAGAATTGAGTCTACGATCTTGAATCTCTCTAAGATACTGAACTGTAACTTACGGTCTCTTTCCCCTTTTTATTCTCTGAATTGAGAAAATATAGAGAAGGGACAAGCCAGGAATACAGTGAAATACTGTTGCGTGAAATGGGGGTTGCGTGTTTGAGTTGGGTCAAATGAGGAAAAAGCCATGAAATAGAACTTTGGTTTTAATAATGGAAATATTCTGTTCGCAGCCATATTTTTTTCCCCAGTAGAAAATAGACGGGTAGTCTTACTACATTACTACTATGTTACTTAGCAAGTTAATATCACAAGATCCTTCTTACAGAAGGAAACTGAGATCCAGAATAATTGATTGGTTAGTTAAGGAGAGAGTTTCCATCCCTGGCCCATGCCATGGACTCCCTTTGAACAAAGTCATCTTCATGATAAAACACTGAGGTGGTAGCTTGACTTGGTAGTATCGAGATGCCATGCTACAGCTCCCTAAAGCAGACTAGCAGCTCAAGTGCCTACAAGAGTTAGGCTGGTGATGAATGTGGGTGATGCCGATCAGCTTAAAGGGAAAGGTTTATTTTCCAATGAAAAAGAGTGCCCATTCAGTGATAAATGGCAATGGACAATTGACCTCAGAGTTTGAGGGTAATAGGGAATGATGAAGATTGTGCCCAGTCTGCGAGCTTGATCTGAAAGAGGTATCTACTGTTAAGTTGTAGCCAGTTGTTCCAGGGGGATGAGCTTGATGTTGTCAGATCTTCATGTGTGTCAGTACTACGCAGAAATGTAGATTTTGTGGTGAGATTTCCCAATTTTATGTACTATTATCAATTAATGACAGTTATTTAAATTGTTTTTATTTGTAAATATTGTGAGTGCTTTCTCATTCCCCGTGTCACTTAACGTACGATCAGACCTTGAGTCCGAAACCTCCGCTTGTTGTGCAGAGCACTTGGCACTAAACGTGGGTTCTTGTGAGGGGGCCAGCTGTATCAACATGAGGGCCAGTGGATGCATTGTTCTCTTGAGCGCAGGCTGTGTGGACCACTGCTCAGGAGTGACCCAGCTCAGTTCACCGCACGTACCCCTTGGCACTGCCCCCGGCACCACCCAGAATGTTGGACCGGGTCACCGAGATCACTGTCTCAGGAGGCAATCTCAGTGTGCCACCGTGAGGCTAGTTTTCCTGAAATGTGGTATCTACCTACCGCCAAACCGTTTGACCCCTCCAATTATTAAAAAATCTCCTTCAACACTGGTATTCTGAAGGGCCACGCCAAGGGGTCTGGTGTGGTGCTGTTTCCGTTCTTGGTCCTGTGCGTTCTGTGGGCCCTGTCAGTGCAGGAACTCATGTTTCTGGTTTTAGATAATGTTCTTAGGTTCTATGATAATTTTGTTTTTCTTCCAGATTCTCTCTTTTAAGACCTCTTGGCAGTTGCGTGTTGCTCTTCTTGAATGGATCCTCCCAATACTCTTATTTTTTATTCCAATTTTCCATCTGTCTGCCCATTTGTTTTATTTTCTGAGAGGTATTACCATCTTTAGGGTAAACAGAGTTTTTAAATGTTGACTGTAGTATTTTTAACTTTCAGGTTTTTCTTACTCTTTTATTATTCCCTTATAGAATAGCATGATATTCTTCTTTTGTGAGTACGATACCTTTTCTTCTCTCTAACATGGTATCAGTTATCCTTAAGAGTTTTGTTGGTTTTTTTTCCCCTCCTCCATATATTACCTTTCCTGCTTTGTTGTCAGTTACTGTTGCCCATGTTACAAGGCTTCCTTTAAATGTCTGGTAGTCTTCTGTTTTCTGCCCATATTAAGAGTTAGGCAAAAATCAGTGGGTCTTATACGTGCAGGGGAGCAAGGTGGGAGGCTTGTCGGATGGTGGGCTTCTGCATAGAATGGTTCA
>NW_006790426.1:813621-833397 GCF_000442215.2 Lipotes vexillifer | reverse complement strand
TCAGCAGAGGACTAGCTGCCTCACTGGGGGACCTCCAAAGTCACTTGGTATTTTCTCTGTCACCGAGAGGGTCCCCATAGAATTGCCCATTACTTCCTTACTTTGCTTTCTTCCAGTGGTGACTAGAGGTGGAAGATGTGGTCCTGACTGGCAGGGCCCTTGGAGCTGAGCCTCACAGTATTACTGAGAGGGGCATCGTTCGGTATGATTTTACCTAAACCACTTGTTTTCCGCCCCTGGCTTCTTCCCCAGTCTCCACGGAGCTTTCATCTCAGAGTTTAGCGTATTTTCGATTCCGTTTCTCCATAGATAGAACTTCCAGATTTAGTCAAAGAAAAACAAGATAGAGATTGTCTAGTAAAATTGGAATTCCAGATGAATGAGGATTTGCCTTTGTAGTGTGAGTGGGTCCCTCTCAGTCATTTGTTATCTGAAATGCAAATTTCACCGGGCCTTTTGGGTTTCATCTGGCAACCGATCCGTGGCGCCGCAAGAGGAGAGCAGTAGCCTGGCGGCATCGTGCTGTGAGGTGGCAGGGACCTGGGGGCGCTCGTAGTTCTTTTACTGACTTTCCACCTTTTCTCCCTCAGCCCTGCTCCTCGCCCCCAGGTATCTGGTGTTCCCAAGCCACCAATCCCTCGTGCAGTTCTGCAAGGTGCACCGTTTTCCTCTCACTGACATGGCCGTCCGTGGACTTTGGCCTTTGGATTCCTCTGTGCCGCTACCATATTTCCTTGCATCTAAGATGCGGCTGATTATAGGCTGCACCATCCGTTTGTTGAGTCAAAGAAAAATGCACAACATGCGAGTTGTAAGTATTAGTCAGGGTTTTACTGAGGACTGTAGCCTGGGAGACAGCTCTGAGGAACTGCTCCAAAGAGGTAGGGGAGGACCCAGTATATATATGAATTTTTTTGGGTTAGGAAATACATGCAGTCAGGCGTACCTCTTGGTAAAAGGTTACTGCCAGTCACAAAGCACGGATTCCCAAGTTAATGATTTTAGTGCTTTTCTATGTATGGAAAGATGCAAGGATCTGGGGTCACTGAAGTCTTCCTGAGATACACATCTATCTCTCTGGGGGCCGTTTATCCAAAGCACAGAGTGCCTCGTCCCGTTTTTTCATCCTGATTTCTCAGGGCGCACTGTCAGTGGACAGACAGCTGAGGGAGTTGTGACTTAACCCTTGTGTAACCGGACGATGAGTAACAGTCTTTGCTCTTTTTCTGTTCACACACTATCTAATGGGTAATGAGGAAGGAAAAGAAAGAATGCCGTCCCCTACAACTCTAAGATACCACCAGTTGTAAGAGTCATCTTGACCTCAGAAATGTTAAAATGGGGAAAAGAGGCGCATTTTAAAACTGATGAAACATGGTCGTCCTGCCACCGTTTCTGAGTCTTCCCCAAATTCCTTACATCTCTTGTTTACTGTTATCTCTTCTTCCATCCTCTTTGTCCTTGCAGACTCGTACCTATTCCATAGAGGAATTTGATATGTTTATTCTTCCTTATTTCTCTAGTATTCTTTGAGTCTCTGGAAATATCAGACAAATCTGTTGCCTGGCAGGAAGCGGCACACACCCTGGCTGTGTGTCTCCTTCTGTTCCCACCACATGTTGGGCAGCATGGTGGAATGGACAGTCAACCAAGAGCCCCTCGGCTCAGGCAAGTTCCAACCTCCCCCAGCCCCCTGCCAGATAACGTGACTCTGCCCCAGCTGCTGCAGCTGCTGCTACAGTGTTAAAATAATTTATTCCCACCCCTCTGTGCTGTGCCGCTGTAACTCCTTCACGCAGAACAGAACTTTTGAGACACGAGCGGCTCATTTCAAAGGGCGGGAGGTCAGGCAATAAGCCCCGTGCCGGGTGAAACAGCAGGAGCAGCTGGAGCCATTTATCTAGCTCTGTTCTTTTTTTTTTTTTTGCGGTACGCGGGCCTCTCACTGTTGCGGCCTCTCCCGTTGCGGAGCACAGGCTCCGGACGCGCAGGCTCAGCGGCCGTGGCTCATGGGCCCAGCCGCTCCGCGGCATGTGGGATCTTCCCGGACCGGGGCACGAACCCGCGTCCCCTGCATCGGCAGGCAGACTCTCACCACTGCGCCACCAGGGAAGCGCTTGCTCTGTTCCTTATGTACATCCTTCAGAACCTTTGCGGCTCTCCTGTCCTCTCACATTTTGGTGCTTTCTCGCTCTTTTTCTTTGCAGCTGATCCTTTTCATTCTGTTCCAGTGTTTCTTTTCCTTCTTCTTTTTTTTTTTTTTCTTCTGAAAATCCAGTTTATTTTTCATGTTGTGGACAGATCCAGTCAGTGTGATCGGTTTTTCTGCGTGCGTAATAATTTATCAAAATAAGTTTTCCCGCAAGACTCTTTTCCATCAACTCTGAAAATCCTGGTCTGACAACATACCCAAATAAAGCTCTTGAAAATCACCTCTTAAAATTTGGAAGAAAATGTGGCAAGTCTTTGCTGTAACATTTACTGAACTACAAATGGCTAAAGAGCAATATGTGTTTTCAAAGGTGACTAGTACAATAGTTGAGTTCAGGAAATTAATGTTTTAGGGCACTTTGCTCCAGTTTTAGCCAAACGTGCTACATTGTCCTTTTTTCGCAGGGGGTGGAGTGGGGAGGGTGGGGGGAGCCGCACAAAGTGGACTTGAGGATTTTCACCGTACGAAAAAGGTATGACTCTGCAAGCAAAACAGTGTAAGCTGCCTTTTTTTCCCTTAAGACCTGGACATTTTGAGACAGAAGCTTTGCAGAACATTACACAGTTTTTTTATTATTAAGTGAGAAAATCTCATCTGTTACATCGTCACGTTGCTAGTCAGAGAAATGCTGCAGTGATGAAGAAAGTCAACGTTGCATCAACCCAAGTCCTCATTTCTACAGCATTCATTTAACAAAGAAATAACGTGCAACACAGCCCAACACAACATTCTTGGTTTCCTTCATACTGAAGTTCCCCCCAAGAGTCATCTTCTAATGGGGTGTCTTACTACATAAATTATAGTTCTTCGTTTTTACAATTCCCCCCAAACTGTATGAGAGATGTATCACACTACAGTTTCTAAAGCTGTTAGGAAATCCTTCACACATCGTCGTCATCTGATGTGTCGCTGCTACTTGTCTCCGTGTCATCATTCTCAGTGGTGGGTTTGAACGTGCTGTTGTTCCTTCTTTTCTTTGCCAGCCCTGGACCTTTGTTTTCTTTCTTTCATTCATTCAGTGATGTGCCGGTGACAGTTTGGGGCACAGCAGTGACCCAAACACACAACACTCGCCACTCTGTGGAGCTTATATTCAGGAGGCGTTGGCGGGCAGACAGAATCAAAGAGTAAAACATGTGATGTGTTAGAAAGTAATCAGTGCTGGGGGAGAAAGAGCATGCAGGGCAGGTGGCCAGGTAGAAGGGCACACGGTCTGCTGTTACAAACAGGGTGGTTTGGTGAACTCTCACCAAGGCAGGGACCTCGAAGGAAAGGCTGGAAGGAGGTGGGAGGTGAGCCAGCCTATTAGCTGGGGGGGTGGAGGAAGTATTCCAGGCAGAGGGAACAGCAGATACAACGGTGCTGAGGCAGGGCCATGCCTGGAAAGTTCAAGAGAGAGCAGGGAGGCCAAGTGGCTGGTTGGAGTAAGCAAGGGGGGCAGGGACTAGAGGTGGGGAGGGCACATCCAAATCACGTAGGGCTTTGTCATCATCATCATGTCTTCTGAGCATCTACTTGACGTGACGTGAGAGGCCTCGTGCCCCACCTGCGCATTCCTCCCCTCCCAAGTGAGGAGCCTTGGGCAGAGAAGGGATGGGATCTACCCTGTATTTTCTCCGGATCTTATGAAGGCCACTACGCTTTCTAAAAGTCCTCCTCACTTTCTAGTTTCCTTTGAAAAATCCAGTTTGATGTCCTCACCACCTTCCTTCCAGGTCCTCCCTTTCAAGCCATATCCATTCCTTTCCTCAGCTGTGATTCCCATTTCGGAATCTAAATGTGTGCCTCTCCATTCATTTCAGGATGGAGAATCATATAAAATGCATACAGTGTTCTCAATGTTTAATTTTTAGCTCAGGGATTTAATCTGACAAATTACCCTTTATCTCATTTATGGTGATGGATATTCACCAACCTTCCCTTGAACTAAAAGGTAAGGTAACATATTTCTTTGGGGAGGAGTGAGTTGTATCAGTTACTATAGTGAAATTACTAGCAGCAAATCTAATGTAATCCTTTAGCAGTTGTCAAGTATAACCCCAACACTTGGAGAAGTTTATCAATAAATGCAGTGGGGCTTCCCTGGTGGCGCAGTGGTTGAGGGTCCGCCTGCCGATGCAGGGGACGCGGGTTCGTGCCCCGGTCCGGGAAGATCCCACATGCCGCGGAGCGGCTGGGCCCGTGAGCCATGGCCGCTGAGCCTGCGCGTCCGGAGCCTGCGCTCCGCAACGGGAGAGGCCACAACGGTGAGAGGCCCGCGTACCACAAAAGAGATAAAAAATAAAAAATAAATGCAGTAAATGTCCTCCACAGCATTGCCAGAATAGGAAGAAAACTTTCTATGGTTCTCTCAAGGTTGAAAGACAGCTCAAAGAATCCCTCTGGATCACATTCATTCAAGGGTGGAATCATAAAATAGAAGACTGATAAAACAAAGTTACCCAGCTATCATTTGTTCTTAAGAAGCAGTGTCAAAAGGTCTAATTTAATCATTTGTGCTATTAAGTAGAAATTCGTTTTCCACGGATGCATTGGCTTTAAACTTGGCAAGATTATGGTCCTCATTAGGACCATTAGGATCTCCTTAGTTTTTTTCTCTATAGAAAACAGACTGATAATAACACTCCCCTTCCAGTTTGCAAAGCCACAGGACCCTCTAGTGTAGGTACCTAACTCACAAATTTGGGTGATAACCTCTCAGGTCCAGGGTCCTTTGGGGGAGGGAATTATGTTCTGGACACACTTGGGGTTTGGCCAAGGAAACCTCACCTGAACTCTCCCTACCCTGACCCCACTGCAATGTTGGAATCAGTGGACTTGATCTTGCATTAGCGTGACCACTCAGTTCTGGTATTTGATGGGGTGAGAGGTACAAACTACTGGGTGTAAGAGAGGCTCAAGGATGTATTATACAACGTGGAGAATATAGCTAATATTTTGTAGTAAATGTAAATAGAAAGTAGCCTTTAAAAATTGTATAAAGAGTAAAAGAAATTTTTTTGAAGGAACATAGAAGTCTGCCTCTTTCCACATAATGATATATACATTTCATAGTCTGCATGTATCATATTTCATTTTTCATTTAACCACTTTCCTATATGAACCATTCTACATTTTCTTTGTAAAATGAAGCTCCAAGGGTATGAATTCTAAAATGTTATTTTCCTCCCTTCTGTGTGTGCCAGCATTTTGCATCTAGTAGTCAGGTAGGGTTATCCAGTTTGGGGACTCTATAAAGAGTGGAGGGATTTCTTAACGGAAATTTAATGAAACTTGTCTACAGCACTGGACCTACATTCTGTACTGTGTACTCTGTAGACATCTGTACACAGTAAGTCATACATGATAAACTAGTGAGGTAGGATAGCAGTCATTTGTATTAACTTATTAATTATATTTGTTTTATTTGTATTAACTGATGTAATTAATTTTAATTATTATTTATACATTTATGTAACTAAGTCTGGTTTTCCATACCTTGACAGTGCTAGGTATATAATTTTTGTCTTATCTTATTTTGAATTGGGATCTTTGAAAACTCCTTTCATGAAAGATCACATCTTGCTGGGAGTCAAACCTGAAAAAGAAATCATTTTTCGTTGTGGAGGACTGGGACTCATTTTTATCATCATTAATATTTCTCAGGGATGAAGCCTCTGAAATACATTGCTGTTTCATCTCTTCACACCTGACATAGTGTTGGGTACATAGCCACAGGCAGTTGAAGTTGGATATATATATAATCACAAAATACCTTTCTGGGGGCTTCCCTGGTGGCGCAGTGGTTGAGAGTCCGCCTGCCGATGCAGGGGACGCGGGTTCGTGCCCCGGTCCGGGAAGATCCCACATGCCGCGGAGCGGCTGGGCCCGTGAGCCATGGCCGCTGAGCCTGCGCGTCCGGAGCCTGTGCTCCTCAACGGGAGAAAAAAAAAAAAAACCTTTCTGTATACTGGCACGATCTCCTTGTTTTTACAAGATATTCAAAATCTGTCGTAATCACCTATTTCCCAAGAGAGTTCACAAAGTGTAATAGCTTCTACCAAGTGTGTCTCGAAAAGGTTTGTTCCCAAATGTTTATACCTGTAGTTCCTCACAGTGATAAGTGTGACTTCTTTGAATCTGTACTGAGGTTGAACTATGACTGAAGAGAAGTTAGGACATTCACAGTTAAACCAGATAGAAAGGCCCAAAGCTATTTCCTTTTCTTTGTAAAATGAAGCTCCAAGGGCATGAATTGAAAACACATAGTATCTCTGCCAAATTAATTGAGAACAAGGCTGGATTTAGCTCGGCAGTGGTTGCCTAGCAACCAAGCTACATGTTAGAAAGAGGATGTGGGTACTTTAGCCCCTGGGTACTGCTTAAGGCACTGAGTTTCCTTGAAAGATGTGAGGGGAAAAAAAAAAAAAAACAAAAAACAAAAAACCTCTGTGCTCTTTTGGAAGTTTCTATTTAAAGATGCCTGTGATCCATACCATATGCTTGGATGGACTTTTACCTTTTAAATCACATTCAGCATTGAGATTCAGCTCAGTTGTCACCTCTTCCGTGACGCTTTCCCTAACCCTTCCCAAGGACCCTCAGAATTTGGGTCTTGTCTGCTTCTTCTGTGCTCCCTTCAACTCCTGTATTTCATCATCTCTGCACTCATCACAGTGTCCTGGAATCATTAACTTGTTCGCTTATCTGTCTGTCTGCCTGTGTGCCCTACACAGTTGTAATTAAGGACTGAGGACTGCCTCTTGGTTTTTGTGTTTTTTTTTTTTTTTTTTTTTTGTATATCCCATTCTTAGCCCCGTGTCCTGTACTTTGTAGATGCTCTGACTTTGTTCGTTGAGTGGATAGATGGACGGATGAAGAAATGAATAAAATTAAAGAGTCAGTCAGGCTTCAGTGAAGATGCTAATACCTATTTTAGCACATGTATCAAGGATTCTATAATGTGTACATGGAATGGGGTAACTCCAACACATAATGTTGGGAGGAGTTTGTGATAAGCCTGTCTCAAGCCATGTTCGAAAGAGTCTGTTTGAGTCAAGTTCGCTTCCCCCTATTTCCCGTTCTCTGCCCTAGAGGCTGCCCACGCAGTTGTGGCTGGTTCATAAAGTGAGTTCAGATCATCTGCTGATTGGCCCTGACTTCTGGGCGTGAGACGGGCAAGTCTGCCTGCTTCTCCTTGCTTTCTTGGAATTTGCCTGGGGCTTGTTGCTGTTTCTTACTACTCAAGCGACGCCTCTCCCTTTTCCTTTTGGTGTGAAGTATTCTTCGTCTCAGGTTGGCATAGGGGAGTTTTCTTGAGGAAACTGGTGATTCCCTGTGGCTCTTAACATGTGTATTTATGACTGTGATAACCTAGAACTCCCCCAGATAACCCTTCAGAAGGACATTGTACATCGGGCTGTTTCCCGAGTAGGGAGCTATAAAGCAAGCCCATTTCTCATATCTAGGTCTTCACATCCAAGGTTTTAGAGGGACTCTGTTTTGATCAGGGTTATTGCAAGAATCAGATGGCACACACATTGTGTAGTTTGAAGAGAATTTTAGAACAGCACTATTTGCAAAGGGTTCGCCAGGGCGTAGGGAGACCAAGAGAAATTAGGTACTACTCTAGGCTAGACGTCGCCTAGGTCTGAAGGGGAAATGGGAAAGAATGGTTGCCTTGACATCTTGGGGCACAGAGCATGGTGGAAGACAGTGGAGGGGGATCTGGAAAGGCACGTGGTCAACACAAGCACCCCGACAGAGTGCACACATCATGGGCCCTGTCAGTGGAGACCATGCTTCATGCAGCTTGGTTTCCAAAATAGTTTGGGGGAAATATTTTGACCTTTTTTTATGAATCTTCGACTGCTCCTGTAGATTTTTTTCTTTTTTATCCTGTTCCTCTTTGACATTAGCCCTTTACTAGTTTGCTCATTTAAGGGCTATAACACGCCGTAAACACAAAGAAACACAAAATTTCCTTGGCTTGCTGTTCTCTCCAGGAAAAAGTCCACTTTTAGTGGCATTTGAGGATCTTCAAACTCTGGCTCCAACCTGTCACTGTCTGGGTAGCTCTCATTCATCTTTCAATACTTATTAAGGAATTGACTGGATGAAAGTGAGAGAAAGCTGTGATCTACTGGTTTAGGGAAGCAATGGAGTTCAGTGGACAGATTACTGCTCAGTAAGGGCAGGTCTCTGAGCAGCTTCTGGGATCTCAATACCCCAAGGTGGGCAGGTGTCTCTCTGGAACACCTCCATTGATGTGACTTAGCTCCCAATCCTAGCTTCTGTGTGTTTCACTTCAAGTTCTCTGGGGAGGCAGTCTGATTGGCCCAGCTCAGGTTAGGTGTGTGTACTGCTGGTCCAATTAGGTTTCCTCATTAGAGATACAAAGTAGCCATCGTTGGCCCTGGGAACTTCTTGGCGGGTAGTGGTGATGGAAGAGACAATTCTTGGAGAAGAAAGGACAGACTGTGAGATGGACAGACACCTTAAAAGGTTATGTAATACTAAGAGCTAGCTGAATTGTGATCTCTATTTATTTATTTCATTGAAAATGTTAAAACTTTTACTGAGGTATATTTGACGTAAAATCTTATTTTTGTTTTAGGTACATAACACAGTGACTTGATATGTGTATATTGCTGTCAAATGGTCACCACAGTAAGTCTAGTTAGCAAGGTCACCGGACATAGTTACACATTATTTTGTCCGTGTGGGATAAGAACCTTCAAGATGTACTCTCTGAACAACTTATAAATAAATGTGTAACGGAGTGTTACTAACACTAGTCGCCATGCTGTACGCTACACCTCTAAGACTCATTTATTTTATAGGTGGCAGTTTGTGCCTTTTGACCCCCTTCACGCACTTCACCCATCCCCACCTCTCGCAACCAGCAGCTGTGATCTTTTTAAATGGGGTCTCCTCAGATTTTCCTGGAAGCTTCCATATCCTTTTGTATTATATACTTGTTATAATCAAAGTATTTTTCTAAACATGTGTTGGTTGCTCCCCCAAGATGGTGAACTTAAGGAAAAACATCATATATTATTCATTTTTGTATACTCAGTACCTGACACAGTGAACAGAGAGGCGCTCTATACTTTTGGTGAGAAAATGAGTGAATATCATCGTGAAAAGATAGTAGGCACTGGAATCACAAACTTGTGCTGAGTTCACTGCATTCACTGCCGAGACCGATTGGATTAAGCCAGTCTTTAAGTTCTTTCAGCCCTGGTTTCTTCACTTCTAATAGCAATCACCCCATAGAGTAATGAGGACCGAATGGGGTACTCGTGAAACAATAACCCGTACCTGAAGGGTTTAATTGATTCGAGGCTGTACACTATTGGAGTCAGATAGATCTGTTTTTGAACCAGCCATTGCTTCTTTTTTTTTTTTTTTTTTTTTTTTTTTTTCCTTGCGTTATGCGGGCCCCTCTCTGTCGTGGCCTCTCCCATTTGCGGAGCACAGGCTCCGGACGCGCAGGCTCAGTGGCCTTGGCTCACGGGCCCAGCCGCTCCGCGGCATGTGGGATCTCCCCGAACCGGGGCACGACCCCGCGTCTCCTGCATCGGCAGGCGGACTCTCAAGCACTGCGCCACCAGGGAAGCCCCAGCCATTGCTTCTTGCATGACCTTGTGCAACCCCTTTCCGGGCCTTTGTAAGAGGAAAGATAAAAATACGTAGTTTATAAAGTTCCGGTGAAGACTGTGCTTCGCGATCTGTGTACTGTGCTTGGCGCTTGGTGACTGCTTGTATACATTCCCTGTTACTATCAAGGCCAATCCTAGCCAGTACTGGAAAGGAGAGGAAGTCTAATTCCACGTTCCTTTTAGTTGCCACCCACTCACCTGCGTACTTACTGCGGGGCTACCATGCTGTCTTTCATCTAATCGTATGCAGTGACCTTCCCTTTAAGCAATTCCACTCGAGAACTTTCCTGCTCTCCCCCCCCGACTTTTACTAAGGTGGGGTCCCCTGGTGGCTCTTTTCCTCCTGCAGAGAATGAAGTGAGCTCCACTTACAAGCAATTCCTGATAAGATTGCAAAGGATGCTAATGAATTCGCATCATCCCTCAGACAACCGTCACGTGCATTTTCATGAGCACATTTTAAAGATTCGATGCTAATGGATTCATATCATCCCTCAGACAACCGTCACGTGCATTTTCATGCGCACATTTTAAAGATTCGAAGCAAACTCAGCAGAGTGCCTTCTGTGGAGAGATGTGTAGTCGTTGGGCTCGGCTGCTGGGTGAGAGGTCTGGAGACATGTGTGCCTTTCAGCATCCCGTAGATGCTGGTCCTCAAGGAGGGACGCCCCTGCTTGGAGTAGCCTTTCAAACGTTCAGTTCCTTTTCTAAAGCAAAGAGAACTCTGGCGTCACTGAATAGGCGTAGAACAAAACACCAGGATGCTTCCCTTTAAGTGACAGTACTATCAACTCTCACTATATTGATCACTCCCACTCTCACTAACATGGTCTTTCCATCAGTGAAGTGGGGCTAATCACCATCCCACTTTTCTTACAGGATAACTGTGGAGACCGAAGGAAGAGCATATGGGAAACTTTTTGCAAAGATCTATGAAAATCAAGGACATGTTTCTAAGAGTCTGAATTTCACGTGGTTCAGAGTTTAGAAGAGTACCTATTAGTCTCCAAAAGATTAGTCTTTGTGTATTTACTCTCTCCTTTAAAAGGAGGCTCTAGACTTTAAATTCCATTGTGTAGTCCGTTCCAAAGCATAAGAAATAAACTTCGCAATATGGTTTAGGTGTGAACTTCAGAAACATTTTTTTTTTCAAATCTGATCCAGGGAAAAGGGAGACATCAGTATTAAAAAGCCACCTCAAAACTGTTCTGAAGTTTGAATAATGCTCAAGAAAAAGGGAGTTTAGTTCTAGATGTTAAAGAAAATATGATTTTTACGTGTAAGTTTACTATAAATTCATTTATATCAGAAGCAATTAACACAAGATACAACTTATATACTATCATTCTATCCTAAACTAGCCACTTTTTACAATTTGCTACAGTTATCTAAGATGTATTTTATAGACTTTGATGTCTAAACAGCATGGTGCCTGTAGGTGCATTTAAACAGGTTCTATTCTAAAATGATTTAGGAGTAATTACATCTGTGCATTGAAGGGCACACAGAAACCACTGAGGGCCTCTTTTATTTAGGATGGAAAACTTTGTTGAGCTTTCTGCCTTAGCTGGTTTGTCAGCCAACCAAAGCTCTTTGTGTCCACCAGCTTACAAATTATGGATTTTGTGGCTTTTCGGTCAGCACAGGGAAGGAACTTAAAACCAGAATAAGCAAAGTACTAGAACATTCTAGAGACTGGCTTCACAACTTCCTTTAACAAAAGTCAGTTCCTTTATTAAAGAGAAACATATTTCTGATCTCATATTTTCCCGTCTTTTGCCCTCAAAGACGGCACTCATAAGGTTCTGTTTCCACAATTGTAAATATTGGATGGGTTTCAGTTGAATTGCTCTATCGTGATTTCTTTGAAATCATTCTTTCCTATGAATACCTCATTCAGAAACTTACCTTGTCATTCTCCCAATTTTTAAGAGAGATCAGTGATGGAGGGGTTGTTTCGAGACCCCAGTGGGGTGAGTAGATGTTTGGGACTTAGAAAGCTGCCTGGCACAGAGGAAGTACTCGGTGCGAGCCCTCTACTGCTGTGGTCATTGCTATCCGTGCTGTTGTCACTATCACCTTTGGCACTGGGACCTTCTTGTATCATATCCTTGCAAGAACATGAAGATCAACGGACTACTTTTGTTTCTTGTGCTCTGGTAGAATCCAGAAAGATTAGACCAACTAGTATGATGATCTCCGAGGAGATAAATAGCAAGTTTTATTCCAGAAGCTTCAGTCTTTGAGAGTCTTCCTCTTGGGAGCAGAATGATGAATATTTGGAGTACCCCAAAGCAGAATAATGAATATTTGTTTCTCCTTTCATTTTTACAATTTTCCTGAGCCAGAAGCAGTAGTGGATTCTGCTGTCATTTCGGTGTTCCCTAGCTATTCTTGTGGGCACATCGCCTGATTCAGTTATGCTTTATAAGTTTTAAAATACGACTGGAGTCTCCATACTACTTTATCTCCGAGTCTGAGAAATATAAAAATGAAAAGTATAGTGGAAGCCTGTATTAGTTAGGATTAAGTTCAGCTGAATATGAAAGAAACTCAACGAGCAGTGGCTTAACTAAGAAAGCAGGCTTCTTTTCCTGCTCTCACGTAAAAAATGACCAATGGTTGGCAGTTCAGAGCTTGTACGGTAGCTTCACATTTATCATCGACCCAGGCCTATTCTCTTTCTGCTCCTCCATCCTTAGTATGACTTCCAGCTTCAGGGTTGCCTCATGGTCATGAGATGACCATTGTAGCTCCAGCCATCACGTTCATGTTCCAGGCAACATAATGGAGGAAAGGAGACGAGAAAAGGTGTGATTCCCCACTGAGTGAGTTCTCTTTAAAGAGCTTTGTGAGGAGCCCCACGCTACAACTTTTGCCTAATATCTCGGAGGAAGATGGGAAATAAAGATTTTTATCTAGAATTTGCCGAAAATCATTTACAGTTTGGGGGTGTATCTGTAGGCCCATAATCTCCATAAACTGACCAGTCTGGAGCTCTACTTGCAGTTGGATTCCTTAGGGGTGGGCAGAGTGGACTACGTGGGCTATAGGATCAGACCAGCCTGGGATTGCATCTGAGTCTGCCCCTTACTCCTTGGATGTCCTTGGACAAGTCAGGGAACGTGTTTTGTTTTGTTTTTTGCGGTACGCGGACCTCTCACTGTTGTGGCCTCTCCCGTTGGGGAGCACAGGCTCCGGACGCGCAGGCTCAGCGGCCGTGGCTCACGGGCCCAGCCACTCCGCGGCATGTGGGATCTTCCCCGACCGGGGCACGAACCCGCGTCCCCTGCATCGGCAGGCGGACTCTCAACCACTGCGCCACCAGGGAAGCCCCACACAGGTTTATGTAATAACAAACTGGGTTCTAGTAACATTTTCCTTTACTGATTGTATTCACTGGGCAAATACCAGGTGCTGGCAAAGGTGGTGAATTGGGGCTTTAAGCCTAGACTTGGAACTGGTTGTATCCTGGCAAAGGAGTGGGATGCTGCTATAGCAGAAAAGTGGGAAAGGTTTTCTGCCTAAGGCATTGTTTCCAAGTCTCCTTGTTTCTGGCTCTTTGTCACCCTACGTAGCCTTTGACTAAAATAACCTCGTCAGATCCTATTTTTCTCTGCCTCTGGCATCTGCTGTGCTAGTTGCCAGGTTGAGTTGGACTAATACGGTGCATCCTTGGAGGGTATATACAGTGCCTGCTTGATTTCCGTTGATGGTAATCAGTGGATTGCCATGCTAGAGAAAATCTAGGATGCTGTCTGTTCCACGGAAAGTGTGACTGAATTCCCAAGTGAGGGTCAGGGCAGATAAAGCAATTTCTAAGCTGGAACCTGAAGGATTAATAGAGATTTGCCAAAGAAAGAGAAGCTGGAAGAGTATTCCATGCAGAAGGAACAGCATGTTCCTTTGACTCTGAGCTCTGACTTTTGGACATCTATCTGTTCTTGGATTCTCTCTACGCTTACCTTTTAACTTTTGCCTTGACTCTGCCAGGGCTGGCTTTTAGCCTCAGCTTTGGAAAGCCCGTCATCAAACATGGATGCCACCACCTTTAACAATACGCCGCTGGGATTTTGTCCACCTAAAGCCACTGTTAACAAGCCATTCTGCTGGATTGTTGCAAAACAGAGATGGCACCTAGGCTTTGCTTCCTGTGCCAATGCTAATAGTTTGTTGGCGGCAGCCTGGACAGATCAAAGAATACTTGAGGATTAGTGGAAAGAGTCCCACGGTTAATTAGTGATGCTTTCCTAGGTTCAGAAACAGAGTCCTGACCTGTAGGTATTGGCATTCTTGGGTCCAAAACCCCCCTTCTTCCTTTCCATTCTGTTTGAATGGAACTAGGAAAAATGTCAGAGAGGAAGCAGGGCACCAGCCGGAAAGCACAGATGATAACACCTCCTGGCTCTTCCTTGTGGCCAGTCCAGCCTCAGCTTGCAAAATTTGGCTTTTGGTAATAATAAAAAGCTGGCTCCAAGTTCCCTGGGCCATCTCGATGCTCCCTACATTTGCAAGTCCCTCAGACACCCAGCTGCTTCTCCTAACATACCTGCAAACAGTAGTGACTGCCGTTGGGGATGCCCCTTACGGAAATGACTTAGGAGAGGGAAGAACGTTATCTCTAGTCACAGAGTTGCGGATGCTACTAGTCGGCAAGGACTTGATCCTATGACCTCATCTTCATAAACGTTTCCTGCTAACTGACTAACGAGCCACAGATAACAGTCTACTTTTCAGAAACGCTAAACAATTTTTTAAAATGTTATTCTAATCATTTCCCTGCTTCAAAATTTTCCTTGGTCCCGTTGACTGCTTGCAAACCATTCCGACCCCTCCATCTTGTACTCAACCTTCCAGCTGCACAGATAACTGTTTTACTCTGTGCCTTTGTTCGTTCACACTCTTCCACCTGGAACCCTTTTCAGTTCCACTTTGTCTGTGCAGCTATTCCTGTTCAAACTGCAGACCTTGCTGGAGAATAAGCATCTTTGCAAGCATCATCCGTCCATGCCCTCGGTTCATCTCTCTCTCTCTCATTAGAGCCATCTCTGTGCTCTTTATGTACTTACATATTATTGCCCAGGGAACATTGGTTGTAAATAAATCATATGCCTTGGTAGACTGTGAGCTTCCTGAGGGCAGGGGTTGGATCTCCTTCACCTTGTAACAGGCATTTAAAGTAGAGTCTGGCCACCTCAGATGTTGAATTTAACTTAATCATTGGGGGAAAAAAAATATACTACAATGCTCTTTACATCTGCATTTCTTTCACTGGGTTCTGTGCGTGTCTGTAGTAATGAGGAAACTTCTGGCTAATCAGAGACAGGGATACACATGCCCATTTCATTTGTTGTTCTTTGAATTCTCCTATTTCATAGGTTATAGTCAGGGCGAGGAAGAGTAGGACTAAAAAGTAAACATTTTGAGTTACTTCAGTGCAATTTGGAGGGACGGAAGGCCGTTTAGTTTTCCTTGGAATTTTTACCAAAGAGCTTGGTTTTTATTTATCACAGCAGGGTTCCAGGCAACATCTTTCCTAGTTACGTTAACTGGGTTATTCAGATTACTCATGAGTTAATATTGTCTTATCTCATGTTTCCAGCTCATTAAATAATAACCAAAACCCCAAGTAATTAAGGCATTTAGAAAATGGCATTAAGTTCCATTGAATTGAGTCTCCCTCCTGGGTTTGTTGAATAGCTGGGAGGGAAACACTTAACCCCTGGTTCATGTTACCTTCCTAGGGAATGGCCGTCGTCCTTCTGGCTTCTTCCCAAACGCACTGGGCTAGTTTTCTGCACTGGATTCTCGAGGCCTTTTTTCCTATTAACTGTTGTGCTGTTTAGAAACATGCTGTCAGTTAAAAGAGAAGGAGCGGAAAGACTGTGAGCTGCCGCTTGTCCAAACATGCTTGTTTGTTTGCTCGCTTTGCCAGCAACGAACGTTAGTGCATCCCAAGCACCGCAGACTCCGTCAGCTTCTGCTAAAAGAATGAAGTTAAACTCCTTTTAACACCAGAATTAAAAAGTGAGGCCCCCTCGTGTTTGAATGCAGAAAGCTCTGTCTTCAGCAGGTTTCAGTCCTTGGCTGTCTCTAGATATCTGCAGACAATGCCTGAATATTCCACAGATTCATCCCGCTGGTTCCTCCTCCCAGCTGTCGGCTCTAGGTCACTGCCCTCCTCTTCTGCTGGTTTGCGTCTTACTGTCTCAGGAGGGTCCGCTCAGGGTTGGGATTCCTTGTGTAACCCTTCCTGGGCCTGGGTACAGCCTCTTCGTTTAACTCACCGTAGAGATAACTAATATAGGGCCGTGAAGGCTTTGAAACAGCAGAAGGCAGTTGGAGCACAAAAACTGGAAATGCCTGTCAGGTGCAGCCACTCTCAGGGCTCCTGGGCTAATGCTCCCTCTGCAAGACCTACTGGGTGGGTCTGTTATAAGTTGAATTGTGTCCCGCAGAAGAAATGTTCAAGTCCTAACCCCCGGTACTTCACAATGGACCTTATTTGCCTATAGGGTTTTATAGATGTGATCAGTTAAATTGAGGTGATAAGGGAGTGATACGGGCTCCTTAATTCGACATGACTGATGTCTTTATAAGAGAGAGACATAGAGGGGAGAATGCCATATGCAGACCGAGGCAGAGATGAAAGTGATGCAGCTGTAAGCCAGAGAAGGCCAAGGACTGAGGGCCACACCAAAAGCAAGTAAGAGGCGAGGAAGGATTCTCCCTACAGATTTTTAGTGGAAGCGTTGGTCTGCCAACACCTTGATCTTGGACTTCTGGCCCCCAGAGCTGTGAAACAATACATTTCTGTTGTTTTGAGCCACCTAGTTTGTGGTACTTTGTTACAGCATCCCTAGGAAACTAATTCAAGATCCCTCTTGCTAGTTTCCAGCCTGTCATCATATTGCAGTAAGTAGCTCACGTTTCCAAACCAGAGCACCCTTAACGCTACCCCTGTCCGTCTGAAGCCCAGATCAGATTTGGAACTCCTCCCTGTCTAGCCCCACATCTCCTCTGTTCTAGGATGGCTCATGGTTTGGATGCCCATTTTCTTCAGGAAAATAAATTAAAACTTTGGCTGGCTCTCTCCCAAGAGCCCACCACCAGCAGCACAATATAAGAGGACACAGCATTAGCACGGCAGTTGCGGTGATTCTGGCGTTATTAATCCAGTTCCTTGTAGAGTCCCTCCAGCTAATTTGCTGACGCAGTCCCTCTATCATTCCTCCTTTTCTACGACTTTTGTATAAACAGGAACACACCTATCGTCTAATAATAGACACTCATTTTTAGGGACCCTGCATGAATTAGAAGACTAATGTGTCCATAGAGAAAGCATCATCTGGAAAATGTTGACACAACGAAATAAAATTTTTTATAGTCGATTTCAGAGAAGTTTAGATTGTCTTTGCCTTCTGTTTCTTCATTCTAAAACTCTTTGCTTCACCTTTGCACAATTAAAAGCTACATCAGAGTGATTTTTCCCAAAATAAAGGTACAGTTTTTCTTTCAAGCTAATTGCAGATTTCCACCTATATGGTAATTTGACAAAAGTGTTAAAACGTGTTGAAATGCCGGTCCTCATTTACATACCCCATCACCCTGCTTCTAACCATGAAGGTTTTCAGGAAATAGAGATAGAGATCAAGGCAGACAGGGAGATGGGGGGCGGGGAGGGGGGAGAGAGAGAGAGAGAGAGAGAGAGAGAGAGAGAGAGAGAGAGAGAAAGGGAGAGAAAGGGAGAGAGAGAATTCTCGACCCCTTAGGATTAGCTGGTCCTCCCAATGACCTCAAGTGTTTCATTGTTTGTTTGTCTGTTTCTGTCTTTTGTTCTGTTTTCATTTGAGGATTTCGATTCTTTCTGCTGTCTCTTCTTTCATGAGTAATTGCTCCTTGGGTTATACTTCTATAAGGTACTTAGAACTGGAAATTTCATAAATAGAAGGAGAAATAGCTCGAAAGGGGTAAGATATAGAGAGCACAATGATAACACTGCTCTGAGGATGCAGTTTCTCAGCACGTTGCCCCATCCCCAGTGCAGTCCTGTGATTGATTGGTGATGTCTGCCATGGGGTGGGAGGAGGCCAAGATGCACTCCTAGGATGGATCTTCTGTTCCTGTCTGGTCCACCCAATCTGAAACTTGTGCTATAGCTACCCATCTATAAGTTAAGCCCTCTGTATCAGGGATCAGCAAATTTGGTCCACCACTGTTTTCGTAAATAAAATTTTATTGAATGCAGCCACTCCCATTCATTTGCATACTGTCGGTGGCTGCTTTCACACGACAGAGGAAGAGGTGAGTAGTTGCCATAGAGCTTGTAGCCCACAAAGCCAAAAACATTTACTATGTGGCCCTTTACAGAAAAAGTTCGCTGATCTGTGTTCTATATAGTTCCACTCCTGGGCAAATGCCCCTCTTCTTGAATCTGCTAAGTCGACTGGTGCCATCCTTCAAGATAGAGTATTTTATGCTCTAGTCTGGACTCTCTGAGTAACGGACAACTGAAATCCAAATCAAACAATCTAGAGTGGAAAAGTAGAATTTTGGCTTGTAACTGGAAGGTCCGGAGATAACTGACTTTAGGTACAGATGGATCTCAAGAAGCACATTCCTTCGTCAGAAGGAGTCCCAGGTTGATAGTTGACCAGTTATCCCAATAGACCAATGGCATCTCCTTCCCGATTAGGCCAGCAGTAGTCCCAGGATTGTGGGTAGAGGGACCGCCACGGATTTTTTAATATTCTCTGACCAGTACTGTGGCCAAAGGGGATAAGATTGGATAACTGGCCTGCCTGGGATCATGGGTGTCTCCCTGTAGCTGGACCTGGACTCAGCTCCACCCAAGTTAGAAGAAATGATTATGAAGGAGAGCTAGTTGTACAAAGGAAAAGCAATGTTTGCCCCCAGAGTAAAGGGTGAATGAATGTAAAGGATCATCCACTATTCCTAGCTAATGGGATTTCTATAAGGAGGAAGAGAAACAAGAGAGGGAGAGAACCCATCTTTTTATATCCTGGTGCTTCTAGGTCTGGTCTGGTCCTTCTAGATCTCTGCCTAGTAGTTCCTGGTCTGCCCTTGTGACTGGCCCAGTCACTACCTGCAAATCTGAGGGAGTGTCAGGGCTGCCCTGGACCCAGGTAGTGACCAGGAAGGAAAGCTTAGTGGCCTCTGGATGCCTGTATACTCTCCCAACTCTAAGTACTTGTACAGGTAGCCTTCTTAGCTCAGAGCATTGTACCTTGTGACCTTACCCTGAGAGTTTCTCCTATAGAGCTGTACCAGTATCCAACTGTTAATACTAGTGATTATGCATCGTAGCAACAGACCAAACCTTGTCTGACACCTACCCGGGAGATATGGTTGGTATCTTTCTTTGCACCCCAAAACGAACTCCAAAAGTTGAAATGATTGTTAATTGAGTAGCTTTGGTTGAGTAGTAATTATTGTTGATCTTGAATAGAGAAGGGAGGCAGTGTGTCCATTTCCAAAGTTTATTTCCTTTTCCACCCTTAAGTTCAGACAATGCTTTCATCTGTAAATACTTTCAGTAGAAACAAAGTCATAATTTCCTGTCCTCTTGCCTCTTTTTTATTTAAAATACTAGTGTCTCAAGATAGTGCACCCCTTTCAATTTACAAAACCTTTTTGCCTACAAGTGAACCTGGGGCACCACTCTCCACCTATCTGAACACATAGGAGGGGCATCAGGGCATCAGTATTTTTTAAAGTTTCCCGGCTGCTTTTAGATACTAGTGATCTAGATAATCTTCTGGCTTGGCATCTCTGAATCTTCTAAGCTCTACCCTGATCACAGAGTTGGCTACCATCTTTTCTCTGTTTCCATTGTATATTTGTTATGACTTCCTGAACTGTTTTGCAACAGCTGATTTATTCATTTGCTTCTTTCCCTAA
>NW_006790426.1:786494-813604 GCF_000442215.2 Lipotes vexillifer | reverse complement strand
CTTTCCCTAAACTGTGCCCCTTGTGGGCATAGACTCCATCTTGTCTTGTTCACTTCTGTATCTTGAGCACTTAACACAGCACCTGGAACAAGGTAGCTGTGTAATAAATCTTAGCTGAATGGAGCTAAGATCCTACATAATACTCTCAAAGATGCTGTGTTCTCGGCATTATTGTAATCACTCCTTTCTCATCAGGTCAGAGACTGAAGCTCAGAGATGCTAAGTGCTATGTGCAGAATGTAACTTGAAGCAGAGCTTCTGACCCCAAGGCCATTTTCTTCTCCAGAACATCACTCTTAATGGAAAGTAGATGCAATTGCTGTTATTTGTGGCTGAATCAGTGAAACTGTAGGTTAAAAGTGGTCAAAATTTGGCAGTTTTGTGGGTCTCAACCTAATAATTTTGTTGCGGACTTTATTCATGATTTGACTTTTTGTTAAAAGAGAGCAATACCCAGTAGTCAAAGCGAATGGGCTGAAAGTTTCAATGGGCTTAGTCGGTTAGAAAAAATGTACCTAGAAGGCTGGTGAGCAGAAAATCAGACCCAACGGCCCTTCATAGTACAGACTTCAATAAAGTATTTCGTAGGATGAGTTCAGTCTAATGGCTGTGTAGACATCAACTCCCTGGGTTGGGGCTTTTCTCTGTCAACTTTTGGAGTCATGAGATGGAAGTCACTTCCATGAACTCATGGAGCCATGGAATTATGGAGTCTCCAATTTCTCATGGAGTCAGATCATTGTATGAGGAGTTAAAGACCTGAATTTAAGTCTCAGTTAAGCTCCCACCTTGCTGTGTGACATCTCAGAACTCTTTCATCTCTTTGAACTTCACTTTATCTGCAAAATGGAGAGAATAACTACTATCTTAACAGATTACTCTAAGGTTAGTGTGTGTGTGTGTGTGTGTGTGTGTGTGTGTGTGTGTGTGTGTGTGTGTGTGTATTCCAGTAAAGGCCTTACAAACTGTAAGATAGTGAACAGTCATAGGATGATTTTATTGTGGTTCTTCCCCACCTAGAAGGGAAAGTCCAGCAGGCTCACTAAACACAGTATTAAAATATAAATACTTGAATGAACAACCTAGATGTCTTCACTGATAACACATGAGCATCCCTTTTTAACGTAAGGTCCCCTCTGGCATGAATACATTGTTACAGCCAGTTCATTTCCCATCTTTCCAGCCAATTAACTGCTTGTCTGAGCTCCTGAAATAGGAATGATGAGCCTCCGAGGAGATGAAGGGACTTCCTGATTAACTCATCTGTTTTCATCTCTTGTAATGAGAAGTTGCCGCTGTGCCCAGAGTGCTCTGCTTCTCTGAAGGCCTGTAATTCTCATTTTATACACAGTGGTAGGTGGGCACTCAGGTCAATGGTCTAAGTGAAGAATTCACTACCTAAGACCTAGAGGAAGAATGGCATTGGGAGTTAAAGCATCTTAAAAATAATACGCTGATACGCCATCTCTCTCTTTGTATATTTCGGGCACTCCTGAATGCAACTTTGATAGTATATCTCAACGGTTCTCAAAGTCGTACACTGGACCATCAGTATCACCATCATCGGGGAACTTGCTAGAAACACAAATTCTTGAGCTCTACCCCAGACTTACTGCGTCAGAAACTTTGGAGTTGGGCCTAGCAATCTATGTTCTAACACACTTTCTAGATGATGCTAACGCACGTTCATTTTTCTTTTAAATTTATACAATCAGTTTTTGTATGTCAGTTACATATAACAAATTATAAATGCATGCAAATGCATATATATACTGGGGAGGATGAAGAAGCATTAAATTTGTAATTAAGACATGTGACAGTTACTGTCACGATCTTAGGTAGTGAAGATGCTAGTTTCCAGGTCTATTAATCAACGCGTTACCTGCCGACCACACATTCCTTGTCATCCCTGGGGGGTCCCATTTGCACTGATGTTCTCTCTGTGCACCTGCCCATTCCTCAGCTGCCCATCTGATGCACATGAATGTTCGAGAAGCATGGTGTACCTTTCCTGGACAAATCCATCCCTCTTTAAGTGGAACAGGGACAAAACCGTAACACGGAGTATTTACAGTTAATCCCTCTTTCCCTAGGTATCCACTTATTTTGCTCAGCTATGTTTGTGAGACTTTATTGAGTGAATAGGTATATGTGTGGAGAAAATGGGGTGAAACTGAGAATCTAAAGTAATATAACTTTTAAAAGAACTTATTGCCATCTTTAGTTGAAAAGAAAAATTCTGGAAAGTAGAGGTGGGGTAAGAAAGGAGGTACAGCAAAGACAGCCAAATGAGCTGGTTCTTTTAGGAAAAGACACACAAAAAAGAGGTAAAACTTGCATGCCCCCGAGTATTTAAGCCATCACTTCAGAGTCACTTGTGACTCCTTTTCTTCAATGTCTACTTGCAGTCCATTAGCAAATCCTCTCAACTCCATCTCTAAAATATATTGTCACCTCATCCACTTCTCCGGATCTGTACTGTGACTGCCGAATCAAAGGCATTTTTCTGCTGGGCCGTGTCTTGCCTCCTAACTGGTCCCCCAGCTTCCTGTCAGTACTCCTGTCAATACTTTGAACACATCCAGAATCACCTTGAAACATCATTCAGATCAGTCACCGCCCACCCCCACTGCTCAGAACTCTCCGATGGCTGTTCTTTGTATTTAGAAGAAAACCTGTTCTTATAACCACGGCCTGTAAGGCTCAGGCTAATATGAACATTAATCATCCAATCTCATTTTCCATCTCCTTGCCCCCAAATCTGCTCCAATAACAATTTTTTTGTCAGTTTCACAAGTATTTTAGCTGCTTCCCTTTCTCCAGACATTTTCCCGTGCTGTACCTCTGCTTAGGATGCTTTCTTCTTCCTCTTTCAAAGCCAGTTCCTGGGGCTTCCCTGGTGGCGCAGTGGTTAAGAATCCACCTGCCAGCGCAGGGGACGCGGGTTCAAGCCCTGGTCCGGGAAGATCCCACATGCCGCGGAGCGCCTAAGCCCGTGCGCCACAACTACTGAGCCTGCGCTCTAGAGCCTGCATGCCACAACTGCTGAAGCCCACGTGCCTAGAGCCCGTGCTCCGCAACAAGAGAAGCCACCGCAGTGAGAAGCCCGTGCACTGCAACGAAGAGCCAACGCAGACATAAGTTAATTAACTAGTTAATTAATTTAAGGGAAAAAAAAGTTCTTCTTTCTGCTTTCGGTATCAGCTTAAATGACAGATCTTCAGAAGTGAGTTTTCCCAACTTCACTCAGTACTCCATCTTGACTCCTTCTTTGTTCATGCATGGTATTTAATCACAGTTTGAAACTCTCGCTTTTTTTTTTTGTCTATTTGTTTCCCTCATAAAACTGTAACTTCTCATAGATTGGGATCATGTATGTCTTATTCAGTTTTATTTCTGCCCCTGCAACAGTGATGGGCGCATAGTGATTGCTCCATAAATGTTTGTTGAATCAGTGAATTGGAGCATCTTTTGTGGCACATGATTCTTTAGACAGATAGAGGGATATTTATGTATTGATCTGCCTATTTATTTATTTATCTTCTTATTTTAAGAGTGGTAAGCTGTTTAGACATAATGTTTATTTACGTGGCAAATGCAAAGAATTCAAGGAAACATATGAAAATAGCTGAAACCAGTATTAAGAAGGAATTCTGAGTGAAGAAAAAGATGTGTTGGAACTTAGTCTCCTACATAATGCATCTCTCCAGTGTCTTACTACCATAAGAAGGATGCTTAGATGGATATTTAGAAAGTGTTGTTTTGTGTTGTGTAATATAATTCTGCTACAGTTCCTCTTCAAGCAACCTTGATAAAGATTATTGCTTTCAAGCGAGGAGGGCTGTGAATATATGCAGTGATATTATGCTGCAGCCAGCTCATCCTGGCTTATGAGAGCAGACCGTGGGCATCTCTTCCTAGTACCATGACTTCATATTTATAGCTTGAAATCTGTAGTGGCGGGAGTATTTATACCATGGCAACTGACAAAAACTAGAACTCGTAGCTTTTTTTTTTTTTCCCCCCCTCAGAGAACTCGTTATTAAACATCTCCCAGCATGTTACTGATAGATATGTAGCTTAGCTTGTGATCACCAGAAACAGAGCCTTAAGTGAGTATTTGTGGGAAAGCAATTTGTTTGGGATTATTCCAGAGATGCGGGGCTTAGTAGGGGAGTCAGAAAATAGCACCAGTAAAGGGAAGTAGACCAAACAGGAATGTGATATCAAATAAAGTCCCAGGAGTTTTCCTTTGACTGAATCCCACAGAGAAGCTCTGAAAACAGAGCTGTCTAATCAGGGATTAGGGATCTGGATTATTTGTAATCTCACCTAACAGTCAGCCGTTGGTTAAGGACTGTCCCTTGAGGAACGGACATTCTTAGGCATTTCTTGTTTCTGTGTGCAGAGGTGAAGCACGTTCGGGTAGCCTGGGAGCAGATTGCTGGCACTGGGAGTGAGAACACCCCAAAGTGATAAAGGGAACCTAGGCGCATGCACAGCTTGCCGACAGCCCTCCTACAAGGGCACCTCCAAATCTTTAATATATTCCATCACCCAGGAATTTGTAGATCTGGAGGATCAGTAGATCTGGGGCTGGGCCTCAGATTCTGCATTTCTCATAACCTCCCAGGTGATGCCATTGACACCGCTCATGAATCACACTTTGAATGGGCCAAGTGTAACAACACGCTTTACATAATTTTGTACCGAAGACCCAGTTTTATTTTGTGCATTCAAGTTAATTGTCATGGGAACGTGCTTTACAAAAGAATTTGAAATGGAACCACTTCGCTGAGAAACACCTGATTCCACCATTGAATTTCCTCAGTTTATCAGTGAAGTCATTTCCTTATCGTACTTTAGATTGGGAGGTTTCCGATCCCCCCAGCACTTCAGAGAAGCTGAAGACCAGCTAAGTCCCAAACATTTTTTGAGGACGTCGTAGTACCAGCAGCCAAATCTATTGTCCAGGTACCAAAGGATGGTTCTTTTTCTCTGTATCTTTTGGCTTCAAGTTCATTCATCCGTTTAACAGGCATCTGTTGATACCCTGCTGTTTGCAAGTTCCTATGGAATGTTTTGTTGGGGATGAAGAAAATGAATCAGGTTAGAAAAATGGACATGTGTCTTGCTCTCAGCGACGTTATGATCTACAGTTGCTGGCTTGTAGAAAGAACTGGAAACTGCTTTCAAACTTATGAAACATCTGCAGTCTTTTACTTTATGGGTGTTTAATGGGGGGCACAGCTTGAATTACCCCCGAGTTGCGTTTGTCTTGTACATCCAGCTTGAGGATGTGAAGTGGGTGCCCGTGACACGAATTCAACAAAGAAATAAAGTGGAAAATTATTTTTAACCCTCGTCATTGGAGGAGTGAAGGCATTAATGCTTTTTTTCATGCCAGCTATACTCTATTTTTATATTCCTGAATGAATGCGAATAAGACATACCAGTGCAGACTGCCTTAGGCAGAAATAAATATTATGTACTTGTAGTAATTAATTTATGGCAAAGTGCAGTCAGTAGGGTAAAGTGAATTTGTGAAATTCTCAGAGTACTTGACAGCTCCTCGTTGAAGCAGAAATAAAATGTCGTCAGTAAATGGGAAAATGCTGAAGAAAGCATTTTGTCATCACCACAAGGGTTTTATTCAGTAGTTGGGATACTTTGCTTTCCTACGCAACCCGGAGGTAATGCGCGTTGATATTATTGCACTGTGAGTGCAGTATTTTCTAAACCAAGCAAGTGAGGAACTGAGCAAAAGAACACTTCGTGAACGCATTCTTTGAAAATACCTTTTCACTAACAGTATGCAGATGAGCTTCTAGATATATTAACCCTTAGGTGAGTCTGCACAGAGACCCCAACTCAAGTATTTTGGTTCAAATACTGTTGAGGCAGCAGTAGTTCATAAAATATCATTTCACAGACACGCGAATCGTTTGGCAGGTGCGCGTTGTTAGGATGATGACCTTGAGTGTTTCCAGAATCCCCTGCCCCTAGGAGTGCAGTTGTGTCGGTGGTCGTCTTGCTGTTTTAGTTTGCGAAGCAGAGCCTGAGATGGAGAATCTAGCGCAAGTAGTTTATTGAGGGAATGCACGTGAGAGAAGGGAAGTGAAGGAAAAAGCGAGACAGAAATACGATTTCAGGGTAAGTGTAGCCTCAGCTGGACTGCACAGGCAGCTCTGCATTGTGTATCATGCTGCAGAGTTAGCCTACCTTGAGGCAAGGGGCCCAGCCTTTTGTACCTCCATGTCAGGCAATCTGGGAGTGACAGCAAGTGGGGAGAGGAGGACTGTCTTCTAAGTGAGGTGGCTGCACTGGGCAAGGGCAATTCTTGTTCTCTAGAGATTTGGAGAAGGGGGCAGCTAAGACCCAGTACACGGAGCAGCTGCGGGATGGTGCCCGAGCCCAGTGAAGGGAACCTGGGTAGGGCACAGACATCACCCGCTATCCTCACCTGGGAAATTTGAGGAAAGGAGAAAAAATGACAGGTTGCTTTCTGAATTCAGTGCTATAACTGTAATAAAATAGCAAAAATAACAACCTTGCACTGATCATGCAATCTTGGCCAGAAGAACATTTTGGTTCCTGGTATTATTACTAAACTTTTCCTTCCTAAGTAAGTTACAAGTTAATCCAATACCGATCGCACCCTTCTCGGATCCAGTCTTGGCATAAAATATTCCAGTAGGGGAGAAATGGGTTGTTACAGCACTGGAAGAAATTGAATTGAAGAATGAGCTCATGTACTGGATGACAGGGTTAGGGGGAAACAGCGCAATGAGTAGACTAATCTTTGGTCTTGAGGTGGTACTGCTGTGGTGAACGGATCACCTCCGTTCTCCGTGGAAGTCTTCTTGAGACTTGACCCCTCCCCCGTTCCTCAGGCTTTGCCTAGGCAATGGCTAGAACATTTAAAGCCCCGGTCTCAGCAGGGTAACCAACGGGCATCTGTCATCAGCCACAGCCATTCTGAAGAAGAGCCTGAATGGCAATGTTCTCGGGTTGAGAACACGGGCCCAAGCTTAGGGGAAACAAGGATGGATGAGCCTTTTAGCTCTGCCCACTACCGTATCATTACATAGGCTTTTCCTGCCTTTTTTCAAAATTACCTGGGGTTACAGGTGTCTCTCTTTGATCAGCCTTCAGATGCAGGTCAGAAGGACTTGGGTACGTGCCCCCTCCTCTATTCCTCTAGTTAGCTTTGAGAGCATCTAGAACGCTAGACGTGGTGCGTTACATAGACTGACCCTTTACTTCTGCCCTCTCTTTGTTCTGTCTCTCCTTTCCCTCCTTTTCCTTTTGTTTCCTTATTTCCTCCCTCCCTTCCTCATTACGCTTTTTAAAAAGTTACTTTATCTTCCTCCTATATTCTTGCCGTCTCTCTGCCTTCCTTATCTCTGCTCTTTCTTCCCTACTTGCACCCTTTCCTCCTCCCCATTTCATAGGTTAAGTTCACCCTGCCAATTTCCCTCTCCCCTGTTCCCTGATCTCTCTTCTTCTGCTCATCCTTTCCCTCTTTTGCTTCACATCTGCCCACTCTCTTCTCTCTCATTCCCTCTTTTCTTCTTTGGTTTTCAGAGCACATCTTTGAGTTTCCAGGTAGCCAGGATGCCTGCCGTATTCAAACAGGCTACTCAGGCTCCAGTCTGACCCAGGCGTTCCGCACGGGGACAGGGCTTGTTATATTGAAATCGGCGAAAGTGATGCAAGCAATTGATCGAAATGTTTAATATTTCAGGGGAAGGCACCGAGAATGTGAGAGGCAGGTAATTCATCAGGGCTCTGGACCTCCTTCCAAACTACTTAACACAGGCTCGGTCGTATTGGCCCTTAGCCTGCCAGGGCCCCGATGTTTGGATGGGCAGCTCTACCAGGCTTAAGGATTCTTTTCCAGATCCCCCAGTTCTTGGTTCATGGCATTCTTTGAAGAGCTCACATCGTGCTGATGTAAGTTCACCATCCCCCCCGGCCAGCTTTGAGAAAGTTCTGTCTCAGCCGCCCCAATCTCATCACACATCCCATCTGTCTCTCATGCCCCTTTGGCAGTCAGAGAGCTTGATGCATTATGTATCTCAGAATATTAGAGAGATTTATATAACCGCCAGGCCGTCAAAACCGGGAGACCAGAAATAATGGGAGCATCTTTTTCAAGGACGTTTTCCTCAGTTCTGATGTCAAGGAGGACAGAGGTGTTGGTTGGAGAATTTTAGATGAGAATAAGAATACACAATCACAGATATAAACATACATTGAAACCTCATACCGTTGTAAGGATTGGCTTTGTCAGTTTGGTTGAGAAGGATGGAAGTAATAAATATCTTTTGACAAGAGCCTCCCACAATCATCACTCAATTTTGTGATTCATCAAAGATCATTAAGTCGCAAAGGGTGTTGCCAGAGAGATGCAGTTTGTGTGAAGAGTCGAAAGCGGGGGATACTTTATATTTTATGGTTGGTTTAATGATACCCGTAGGGTGATATGTTAGCCACAGAAGTGAGTTCAAAGAGGGAATTGATACAAATCATGTTTTCACATTGTTGCTATACTAACCAGACTAGACGAGTAGTGATTTTTACACCAGAATGTTGGTTGCTTATCCTAGGAAAGCATCACCCCATGGTGCACCTTTCTCATTAGATCATTGCACTTATTAAAAAGATTCAAGATAATTAACACACAGAAGCTCTTCTTACCAGTAGGCATAAAAGCATTAACTGACTGTATGGAACGTATGCAAACGTAGTGATATGTGGTCTGAAGAGTAGGAGTTGAGAGGAGCAGAGCATCAGAAAACCTCATGGGAAGGTTGCTGGAGTCAAGGAGAGGTGCTTTTCAAGACTTGAACACCCCTATACATGACCCTCAGAATTCAGCATAACTGCTGTACGTTGTTGCAGAAACTTTGTTTATTTGGAAAGTTCCGTCCCTTGGGGCTAACCTTCAAGTTTGGGCCATGATTCAGGGGTTTCTCGTAGAATTCAAGCGTAGAAAGTGTATGCACTTTGGTCTCTTGCAACACAGGAAAACCACCAGGAGACAAAGCAGTCTCATTCTTCATCTTCCTCCGGAGCCATCAGTTCTCCGTCTCTTTTCTATGTTCAACATTTGCTTTCAGACTTAGAAAGGCAGCTGCTTCTTCATCTGCACACAGACCATCACAGCTGCCCCACAGGTGGTTCCTTCGGCCGTCAAATCCACATCTTTTTCCAAGTCCCCTAGTGTAGCCACATGTTCCAGCCCGTCCTGACCCAAGTTCCCGATACCAGGAGAAAATACCTGATTGCCTCCACAGGGGTCATCTGACTACCTCTGGTCCAGTCATCTGTGACCAAGAGGTAGAATCACATGGCACACACGTGGCTGTGTTCACTTATTTGACGGCAGGGGGATTAGTTTTCAGAAAACATGGATGTGGCTGTGTGGGTACCTCAAAAGATGCCTGCTAAAATGGGGAAAGATGATCATGGATTGGAATTGTATGAGATAAATGGACCTGTAATCATATCCTAATTTGAAAGTAATGTCCTTAGGGGCTGTATCTCTCTAAAAGTAGCAAGGTTATACACAAATTTTAATTTATAGACATTAACCACAGTCTTCAAGATAATGTGCCCAATGGCAAAAGCATTTCTATTTGACACTAAAACTGCCAGTTTAAAACAAACAGATCTATATGATGGCTTTAAATGGATGTTAGTATGTATGTTTTTGGTTCACCGAATTAAACGTGTTTTAAAAAAATTGTAGTGAAACGTAAACACTATTGCCAAGTAGTTTATTCTTTTGATAAAAAAGTTCTTTTCTCTCTCTATCTAAGTTAAATTATCTTCTCATTTACCAGCTCTCTACTTTCTCCTTGAAGGAAATGTGTCTAATTCTCTGCCTTTCAGGTTGACTTCTTGCTGTGCCATTAGCTTATTAAATAACCAAAGTGACGTACAATAAAGCCTGAGATACGAGTTTTATGAATAAATTCTATACCTCTGTCATTGCTGCCATTCATTCAAATGTGCAAACCCATAATTCCTCCTTCTCCAACCCAAACCAGTCAGTCAGTCTTTCTTCGTGTCTGTCAAATCCATCTCTTTCAATATCTCTTTCCTACAATCTTCGGGCACAACTTTGCTTTTGTCTGTCCCTTCTGCTAACACACTTTTAAGGATTCACCACTGTTTTCAGAACCAAGTCTACTTTCACCAGCCTAGTCTTCCGAATCTTCCTACTGCTTAGCGCTCACTCCCCTTCCTACCTGCAGACCACAGAAAGTTGAAAAAAGAGAATGAAAAAGTAGAGGCAAAATCTGGTATACAGTTATGTGTCTGGTTCGGGTTATAAAGCTAAATTTCTCCAGCCAAATGAGAAGAAATCCACGTGTCTTTACCTGGTTCTGGTTGTTTCACACTCTTAGTATCCTTTCCTTTTTTTTAATCAACATAGTGGTCCCTGAAATGACTGCAGAGCCTCCCAGTGGCTTCTGAACGAGCCTCTGTACTGCTTTGCCTCCTTATCCATCATATATCACGTTGTCTGTTAGGGGATGAACCAGAGGCAAGAGTGCTGGACTTGATTTAAAAACTTCTCCGCTTCTCTTAAAATTCCTTGTTCTATAGTAAATGTTAGCTTGCATTTGCTCATAAAGGTGCTTTATGGAGGGAGTGTTTTGCAGTTATTTCATTTTTTTTGCAACTATAGAGGAAGGTGAATTTTGTTATCTCTGTTTTTTTCTCATATAGTCCTATGTGTGCATTTAAAGTTTTTCTTCAAGAAAGAAATAGTAAATATACAGAGATAAATTAACATGTTATAGAAAAGAATTAAGAGTCAGAAATTGCCCATGGCATCTGGCTCATGGCGGGAAATATGTGTATTTGCTCTGGAGCTAGAGCCCCCAGCTGGTTCCTAACCTTTCTCTCTAGGTGTGGGGTGTGCGTAATCACTTTGTGAATGACCCATTTTTTGGAAGCCCCGTTTCTCCTGCTTTCCTGACTTCTTTTTTTTTTTTTTTTTTTTGCAATTCTTTTAGAGTTCATAGTATCTGCTGTGGATCCATTCAACAAATATCTATTCTGAGCACCTACTTTGTACCTTTGTACCAGGTCGTCTTCCAGGTACCAACATCAAAAGTGAAGATGGTCATGGAAGAGTTAAGTTGAGATTTTACAGACTCATGATCAAATACCAAATCTCTTTCTTATTAAATAGCTAAGTTCTTAACATGTTGTTTAAACATTCTCCATGTTTCTGTGGAAATGGGCAGTAGGAATAAAACAGTAGCCTGAAAGAGCCTGACACATAACCTCTAATCGGTACATGACCAAGGACTTTATTTATCCTGGAGTTTGTCAGCCAGTGCCAATGCTAGGTGGACACAGTTGTGGTCTAGGTGTTCCTCTAAAATAAAGCAAGCATTTACTGAGCGCCTTCCCTGGACCTAATATGCTAGAGACACAAGTAGGAGCAAGACATAGACCCTTCCTTCTGGATGCTCACGGTTTATAGGATTCATGGACGGAGGGGGAATAGGACGCCTACGTTAACAAATAAATGTGCGGTCCAAGGTAGTATCATTTTCCTTCTGCCTTTCCATTCCTCTCCATCCTTACTCCTTGGTGGAGGTGGGGGATCTTTTAGCATAATAACCCTGGGAAGTTATCATTTGAGAGATGATCAATCTTTCTACTACTACTAATATGGCTAATATTTAATAATAATAAAATATTAGGGCTTCCCTGGTGGCGCAGTGGTTGAGGGTCCGCCTGCCGATGCAGGGGACACGGGTTCGTGCCCCGGTCTGGGAGGATCCCACGTGCCGCGGAGCGGCTGGGCCCGTGAGCCGTGGCCGCTGAGCCTGCGCGTCCGGAGCCTGTGCTCCGCAACGGGAGAGGCCACAACAGTGAGAGGCCCGCGTACCGCAAAAAAAAAAAAAAAAATTAAAACAAATAAGAACTAACCTTAATTGAGCACTTATGTATCAGGTACTCTTCTAAATGCTTGATATTTGTTACCTCGTTTAGCCTCATAACTACTCCATGGAGTAGGACCTTTCATTATTTATAGTTAAGGAAGCTAAGATACAGAAATGTTAAGTAACTTGCTCAGTAATTCAAAAGAGAGTTTGTCCTGTAAATGTGAGGCTTAACCACGGCCATCCTTGGATGACTGAGGTAGAGGTCTTGCTCCTCTCAAACAGAAGGTGAGGGGGTGGTTTTATGGAGCTGTAAACTTGGGTAAGGGCACAGGGGTGGAAGTGACTTGGGGATGCCCATGTAAAGTGGGCACTGTCTGGTTTGAAGAGGACTCGCATGGGAACAGTAGAGGAATCCTTTGATTTGGATACCGAGTATATTTGAGTTTTCCTGGAACTAAGAATTCTTTCTTTCTGGTATGGGCCAGCTGGGTATCGTGGGACATGAGTCATATATATCATCCGCCATCATGAGTCCTAAGATAGAGCTTTGGAGGGAAAGGCGTAAAAAGAAGTGGTCAGTTTTACTTGATTGGGAGGTCTTGAGGTAGGAAAGCCTTCTTGGTGGAGGTTAAGCTGAGTCTTAGAAGGTAAATAGATATTTACCAGCTGCCTCCCCACCCCCCGACCCCCAGAAAAAATATAGGGATAGAAAAGGGCATTCCTGGCAGAGCAGTCAGCATGGGCAATGGCATATAAGTAGGAAGCAGCCTTTGGAGGAATCACAAGAAGTTTAGCTTGGCTAGATTTAGCCTGTTGGGATCATATGGCTGGAGGGGTTGGCATGGACAACCCTGTAAGCCGTATTTTAGAGTAGGATACGGGAGCTGTTGAGGATATCTTAACAGAGGAGTACCCTGGTCAGGTTTGGTTTATAAGGCTCACTCTGGCATGATACGGAGGACGGCTGGGAGGATGATGCATAATGCTTCTGCTTTGCTTCCAAATCGACTCTCCATATGGAAATGCAGGGTGTAGCTCCTCTGTCCCTTGAAACAGATCCTGAGCCGATCAAAGGAGAAGACAGATACCTAACCCAATTTTTTGTGCCTTCGAACTTCTCAGGAAAATGACAAACTGAATATCGCTCGTGGAACAGATGGAAGATCACTTGTAGTCTATATTTACCTCCGTGAGAAGTCTTAAGGATTGAACGGCTTAGCAGTGCTTCTGTGGTGTGTGCTATAACAATCCATTGGTCAAATCAAGTCTCAATGCCTATTTTGAAAGCAAAATGCGCTACTGTATCTCACCATTTTCTTATTTAATTAACACATAATCAAGTTAGTATTTACTATATATTGAATAGACGGTGTACTATGCGCTGTGGGAGATGCCAAGATTAGTACAGATGCTAATAAAACTACTAATCATGTGGTAGTGGTCCCCATTTGTTGAGTCATAACTTGTATCAGGCATTTTGCTAAATGCTTCCCGTGGACTACCTAAGTAAATCCTTCCCAAAAGACTAAAAGTTAAGTGTCACTCTTATTTTTATTTTACTGATGAGGAAACCCAGAGGGATGTAGTGTGAGAGCTGGGATTTGAAATTTGTCTGACCCCAGAACTTGAGCTTTCAATTTGAAACTCAAAGAATTTAAATTCTCACTGAGGAGATGAGACAATAAAATGCGGAACAATAAAAATGTCACAAGGCAGATACAAAATGAGTGTAAATGGGTTCAGAAAAGTCAGGTGACCACACTTCGTTTGGGAACATCAGGGAAACCGTCGTGGGGGAGAGATTACTGTGTCTTAGGTTGTGTTTCTCTAGACGCAAGCCTCGAGACGGAAGCATGAGTGGTTATTTGGGAGGTGATCCCAGAAAGCGTTGTCAGGGTCGTGGAGAAGTAAGAAGGGAAGGAAGCTATTAACGAACATGTTCTAGAACAGGTCACCACTGTGGAGCATCGAGGCCTAATCCAACAGGGCACTCTAGGAGATAATATAGAACATAGTTATATCACCCACCAGGTGAGGAAGCTGAGATATTTATACTCCTACACCACTCTTTTCTTAACTGAAAGCTGGTCCTGGCTTTGTAACTCCCCAGTATTTCCAGCCAGCCCCAGACTCATGCCCTCAAGGCAGTGAGTGAGTATCCAGTGCTTGCAGTAAGGTGAGGTTGGAATGGACTGGAATAGTGACTACTGAAGAGACATGAACCAGGTACCGTCAGCATCTGCTATAACATTTGAACCTGTGGGCACCCCTAGATGAAAAGGAGGCAGGCTATGTTGTCTTTATTTTGGCCAGCTGTGTGCTCTGCTAAAAATCTGGAGTTCTACTTTTCAGAAGGCAAGATGAGACATAGAGAAACAACTCAGTCTCTGCTACAATGTTGCCCAGGTATTGGTTCGCAGGGAGACCCAATCTACAGGAGAGAGACCAGAGAAGGTTCCCCTAAAGAAACCAAGATTTCCCTGAGAGCAACCAAGGTTGTGTGTGTGTGTGTGTGCGCGTGCGTGTGTGTGTGTGTGTGTGTGTGTGTGTGTGTAGGGAGGGAACGGTAGCAGCAAAGGGCTTGAGGGAGAAGACAGCATGTAAATTGGAAGACCTGAGAGAGCAGTATGGCAGGGGTGTAGGGGTGAGGGAGAGAAAGGGTGCAGTGAGGTTGGAGAATAAGGGAGGTGGGGTGCAGGCAGAGCCAGGTTAACATGAACTAGGCTGTGAACCTGATGCGCTTAAATATCCCCCTCAAATAAGGTGTTACTTTGACAAAGCTGACAATCAGCATCATTCCAGGGGTGACTGTAGTTACAGGAACTTCAGGTGCCATAGCAGAAGGTGGGTGAGATACATGAGTGCAGTCTGCCATTCACTGCCCCTGAAATCGCACCAAGTGAGTGGCTCTCTGTGTTATCAGGATGCATTTGGCTATAAAGAAAGTATGACTCAAATTGAGTTAAGTAGAAAGGAAAGTTATCTCCCGGAAAGAGGTATGTGATCAGGCTTCAGTGATGAGGGATTTGGCTGTTTCCATGCTGTCCTTGGACTCCTCCTTCCTCTTTGTCAGTGGTGTTCTCAGCTTGGCTCTCTTTATGGTCATAAGATGGGCAAGGTGCTGCTTTGTTCTAGTGGGAGAGAGATAATCTATCTCCGTAACTATAGGATGTGCTCTTCTCTTCAGTCTTATTAGAGTGCCTTACTTACCGAGCCCACCCCTGGACCAGTGACGATTACCAGGAGAATTTCCAGAACAGATTGGCTCAAGCTTGAAATCCATTGATCATCAAGGAAAGCAGGAGTACCACAGTTGGTTTAGACTAGACAAGGATCACTTCTGGAGATGAAGATGGGGTTACAGTCATGGGAGTAGAGTGGATACCTGAACAAAATAATTATTTTGCAAGGAAGGAGGGGAGGAAAAATGATGCTAGGCTGATGATCAAAACTGTCTATTCCACTACTGATTCCATCCATTTTTCAGAAGAGCCACAGAAAATACAGGCCTAATACTCAGTGGATTTCAAAACATAGCTTTTCTTGAGTCCAGATCAAGGCTCCACCCTTTAACAGGTGGATGATCTTAGACAACTTAAATTTTTGGTTATGATTTTCTATATAAGGGAGACACTAATGATTATCTCTGCCACAAAGTTGTGCAGATGCTGAGATTAGATGATGTTCATAGAAATCTTGGAACAGTGCTGCCTTCATGGTAAGAAGCCAATAAACTTAAGGTAATATTATCACCTCTTTGCTTAGTACAAAATGCTTCTCTGCCAGTGATGCTGAAATAGAGTGAGAACTTGTGATGTGATTGGAAATTTCTGGCTTGAAGAGATCTTTGGGAATTGGTAAAATTGATACAAATTTCAAATGATTCCTTCTAAATGTCCAGTTTATAAATCTTGGCTTTGAAATGTAAGGAAGGCGTTACAAAGAGCTTTCCTGCTACGAAAGCATAACCGGGATATTAGTGTAGACATTACTGAGCCCCTTCAAGGAACAGATGGACTTAAGTATGAATGAATGAAGTGATAACCTACGTATAATTAGTGGGAAGGAATAATGACACTGTTATTAGACTGGGAATACACAGAATTAGAGAAGGCTCCAAACACCTATCTTTCACTGCCCAAAAATCATTATAGGACTTGGGGCTGGGGAAGCTAAGAGAACTTGCTTCATCAGGATGATTCCATTGCTTATGCTAAACACATCCAGCCATTTTGTAAGTAAGTTTTACAAATCTCTCTCCCGAGAGAATGAGGAGATAATTTTCAAGGCAGCTGAGCCCTCAGAACCACTTAACATGGAAATGAAATTAATGGGCTAGTTTTTATATTCCCTTTCACATTCATGTATAATAAATCACATGAAGCCACAGCGTCTCTGCATTTATCGCACAATGGTCCCTTTCCCCCTAATGGTCATACTTTTGTCTTTCAGAACTAGAGAAATAGGTTAATTGTCTAGAGTCTGGGAAAAGGCATCATTTGCTCATAAATAGCTGTCAAAAAAGTCGTGCCTGTGCCATCCAACTGACACTTACCTTTGGGGCTGCTGGGCAGTGGGAGAAGTTTCCAGTTGGAGAAGTTCAGGAGACCCGTCCTCCCTTACGTCTTTCGGCCCATCCACTGAATGAAAGTGCGCTGTTCTGTTGTCAGCATTGTGAGTGAGGTCAGGTTGAGAGGACAGTCCATCTTTTCATCCTTTCTTATATTGAAAAGTGAAAGCTGATGCGTCAGGGAGTTCAAGGGCTCTGAAACGAAAGTACTTTAGCCCCGAAGGAAACAAATGGAAAACTCTAAAAATGGTAAATATCCTTTGTGCTGATATACAACCTCTTTAATTTGAAAGCACCTTGCGTGTAAGAGGGTGTCATGGCCGTTTCCCAACTAGCGGGCCAAAGTTAACTCAGACACACAGGATAAAACGGTTTTCTCTTGTCCAGGTTAGTCTTTAGAGCCTAAACTCCTCCTTTATTGAAACTAAGCAAAGAAAGAGAATTTTGGATTCGAATGTAAGAGTGAAATCATTTGAAAGTGGCGGTGTTCGCCCAAGGCTACGCTTCTCTAGCCCAGGTGTATGTGTTCCTCGGGTTCTGGCCTGGTGTGCCTGGTGACACATGGAACCTCAGGATAAAGTTGATTGTATTTTAGTAAAACGTTTGTTCTGCTTGAGGGTCAGTATATTGATTAGGAATACATTTGGGTGCAAGTAACAGAAACAGTGACTTATATAACAAAAGTACTAGCATTTGACAATTGGTGCTTTCAGGGACTCATATGATTTCTGTCTTTTCACCCTTAGCAGCCATCTGTCAGCTGTCCTTTGCATATCAGCTTTTGTTCTCTTTCTTGCCCCATTGGCGTTGCAGTGTGGCTGCTGTGCTTCCAGGGATCCAGGCTGTGTACAAGATCGGCAGTGCCAGCTGCTTCTATTTCCTTTTTAAGGGGAAAAAAAGCTTTCCTGGGTCTTCTCCCTAAAGGTTCCACTTCACTCTCAGTTGCCAGAATTGGGCCAGATTTAATTCCTACTTCTAGGGACAATTACACATCAGAAGTAAGAATTAGACTAGTTATGATTCTGGCTTTGGGGCTTATCACATTGCCATCTTGAAAAAAAATTCCCGTTTTGTTAACAAGGAGAAAGTGCCTATTTGTTTGTTAGTCACTTAATGAGGTTAACTGTAGTCAATAATTGAGTATATTTTTAAAATTCTAAAACAGACAAGGATATATAGTATGAGAAATTGCAAAATTTGTATTAAATTTGAAGACAGTATTTGAAGAAATTGCATGCTTCCAGCATGCATTTCAGGCCCGCTTTTAGTATATAACTGACCTTCCTCCGCCCCTGCCCATGTCTGATCCACCTCACCCATAGCAATAAGGCGACCTTCGAAAGGTACAGTCTGTGTATGCTGTTCCCTCCAGCAGTGTTGGGATAGTCTAAAGTTCATATTGTGACTTGAAAATCCCTCCGAGTCTGGTCCCAGACTCCTCACCAGCCTCTCTCCTTGCCACTCCCCGCACTCACCTCTGAGACCCCTGTTATACCTGCTCAGTTCTTCAGCAGAGCCAGGCAGTCTTGCCATTGAACCTGGTATATGCTGCATTTTCTCTCTGGGTCCCCCTACTCCCACTTCTTGTACTTTCTTTCTACTGGCTCCCAGCCATCCTTACCGCTGTTGCTTCTTCTGGGAAGCCTTCCTTGCTGACCCTTGACAAGATTTGGTGACCCTATATATATCCAGAAAAAAGCCCCACTGATTTGGAAAGATGCATGCACCCCAATGTTCATAGCAACATTATTTACAATTGCCAAGGTATGGAAGCAACCTGAGCATCCATCAACAGCTGAATGGATAAAGAAACGTGGTATGTATACACAATGGAATACTCCTCAGCCATAATAAAGAATGAAATAATGCCATTTGCAGCAACATGGATGGACTTGGAGGGTATCATGCTAAGTGAAATAAGTCAGACGGAGAAAGAAAAGTACTGTATGATAGCACTTCTATGCGGAATCTAAAAAACAAGACAAACTAGTGAATTTACCGAAAAAGAAGCAGACTCACAGATACAGAGAACAATCTAGGGGTTACCCACGGGGAGAGGGGAGAGGGGAGGGGCAACATAGGGGTAGGAGGTGAAGGGGTACAAACTACTATGTATAAAATAAGTAAAGCTACAAGGATATATGGTACAGCACAGGGAATAAAGCCAGTATTTTATAATAACTGTAAATGCAGTATAATCTTTAAAAAGTGTGAATCATTACGTTGTATATCTGAAACTTACATAATATTGTACATCAGCTGTATCTCCATTTAAAAAGAAATCTGATGACCCTAATTTTTGCTTTTCAGTACTGTCTCATTGCATATAGAGGTTTTTTTCTTTTTTTAATTAGAATTGTTGTATGTTTTTTCAGATTACAGAATTTTCCCATCTTATCCACCTTGTCCACCATTGGTTTCCCACTGCCTAGCATATTACTTGGCACTCACTAGGCATTCCATAAGTGTCTTGCAGTTTGTTCCTAGTTACTTGAAGTTTTTTGAAATACAACTCCCATACTGACAGCACACTAACTATACAGGGGAAGCTTTATCCTTCCCCAACAAGTTTGGTCAACAGAAGCAGACATTTAAGAAAGGAAACTATGGTATCGGAGGCATTTGGCCGGCTGCCAAATATAACCCCAGCGCCCAGTTAATCGGGAAGATTTCGCGGAAGGTGAGAGTTTTATCATAGGCATTCCTAAGACAACTGTCTTTTTCTTTGTAAATAAGGCTTCTATTTTGCTTTGACTTGTTTTGTAAAGATGTCTGTCATCTCATATTTAAGGGTTTGTTGTTTTTATTCTTTCAAGTTTACAGATAAGAGCCTTGGGCCTAGAATACTCATGAAGCTTGTTTTCCTTCTCTGAACTCTCTGATTCTTTTTAGTGGGTCTCGTTACCATCAGTCTCAGACAGACAGGAGCCATGCAGCAGGAAAGATAGTGCCTGGGAGAGCCCCAAAGGACCAGCCTTGTTATCAGTACCTCTAGATTCATGGGTCATGTTTCAGAAGGGAGACAGGCAGAGAAAGGAGTCATCTGAGCACCCAGATTCAGCCAAATCTGAACCTAGACGCTCCCTTGAGCTCCCAGGTTTGTAAGTCAGTAAATGTCCTGTTTGTTTAGGCTACTTTGAGTTGAGATTTTGTCATTCACAAATGAATAATGAATATAGTATTTGGAATTGGGAGTGTAATAGTGGACTGGCTAGAAGTATCTTCATTCCTCCGACCAGTGGTGAGAGGAGTTATTCCCACATAAACCACTGAACATTTTATTATCAGAAAAGAGAGAAAGGGTGCCAGGGGACAAAAACAAAAACCAAAGGTATCTATTTTGTCCATATTATAAACCACATATGTTTCTTCTCTTTTCCTGCGTTTCTGTAAGTGGCATAATCACCCACCCATTTACTCAAGCTATAAATTTAGGCATCATCCTTAACACATGCCTTTTCCTCACCTCCCTAATTCATTCCGCTCGCTGTCCTGTCGGTTCTATTTTGTATCTTTCCACTCCAGCGCTGCCACCACGGAACTGCAGCAGTAGCCTCCCAGCTGGTCTCCCCAGTATACACCCTGGTGCTTCTCCAGCTCCTCTCTCACCCAGGAGCCAAAGTGACTTTTCAAAAAAATGCAGACATGAATAATCTTCTCTCTGGATCACATCTTTAAATGGCTTCCCGTTTCATTTTTTAACAGCACCTACAAAGCTCTCTGAGAGCATGGGAAGCTCTTCTGCATAAAACTACATTCTATTTCTACAGGGATGAGAGAGTCATGCAGTGCTGCTCCCATTTGCTTTCATTGGACTCTGATGTCTTTAGCTGAAGTTCCTGGCATACATCTCGGTTGCTGCATGGAGTCTTTCTCCCCTCTTCCAAATGGAATTGCCGTTAAAATAAGGTAAACTCAAAGGCTATTCCTGCCACCTCCCCGGGGTGCTCCAAGGGCTCTCACTTACCCAGAGAACAGGGATGGAATCGCTTGCTTCCACTGGTCGAAAGCCCTAAAATCTCTAGTGTGTCACACTAACTCAGAGCGTTGTAAACCTCAGTGTGACTGCAGACTATGTACCCATTGGAAAACTTTTGTCAGCTGCTCTCTGTGTTCAAGACGGCAGAGAGCACCAGACATGAGATTAGTAAAAAATGTTTGTTGTTACACTTGGTTCTGTCAGTCAGCCCCTCTGAATGTGACTCAGAGACACATTCGGAGACGCATAGAAGAGACAGGGTTTCTACTCCCAGACGAATCACGTCTGTTACAACATGCAGTTCCATTCTACTTGGTAGGTCTGCCAGTATTTGTGACTTGAGGCTCTTCTTTTTCCCAGGGTTAGCATGCTTTTTTAAATCAACATTGTTGAGGCATAATTCACATTCAAACAAATGTACAAATTTGAACGTGCAGGACAACAAATTTTGACAAATGTTTACACTCATGTAACCACTACAGTAAAATATGGGACTTTTCCATTTTCCTCAAATGTTCCCTGAGGTCCTCTGCAGTCATCTCATCCATCATCTGCTGAAGGTAGTCACTAATCTGCCGTAGGTTACTAGAAATTAGTTTTTCCCGTTCCAGAAGTTCTCATAAATAGAATCATGCAGTGTCTGTTCTCTTGTGTCTGGCCTCCTCTCAACATCGTGTTTTTTTTTTTTTTTAGATTTATCTATGTTGTATATATTAGTAATTCATTTTGTCTTCTGCATAGCGTTCTTTGAGTGTAGTACAATGTTTTTCTCTGTTCTCTTGTTGATGTACATTTGGATTGTTTCCAGTTTGAGCTTTTATGAATACAGCTTCTGTAAACATTGGTGAACTGGCGTCTTCTGTAGATACGTGTTTTTTTTTTTTTTCCTCTTGGGTAAACACCTCCTCTAGGTTAGCATAATTTTTAAATTCTCAGTGATTGAAATTTAAAAAACAAAATCAATATTTTCTTTTTTTTTAAATTGGGGTATAGTTGTTTTACAATGTTTTGTTTCTACTGTACAGCAAAGTCAATATTTTCACCTAGATATTTTAAATGAAGATATTGTTAGCATGATGCTGCCTTTTAAAACTCCATCAATTTAGAGCAAAATTTAAAGAAATATTAGTCCTTTGGCACAATTAGGTTCATCGGGGCATAATTAGACAAATCACATATTTATTAACAGTGGCAAGCAGTGTTCATCTTGTCACCAAATATCCAAAACCCACCAAGTGAAATATACAGCATCAACAACAAGTGCGGCATACACGTAAGTGAATTTGTCTCCACCATGAGAGTCGACAGTCTAGATGGGAGCAATGTATGAATGTGGCTCAATCAGAGACTTCCACATAAGGATGAAATTCTGAGGCGCATGGTATATACTAGCAGTGGATCAGGAGGTCGGAGAGGTTGAATGGCGAGCAGTGGTTGCCTGGGAGGCAGGTGTAGATTCCAAAATGAAATCATTGCAGGGGGGGAGGTACTCTATAGCCTCTCTCCCCAAAGCAAAGAGGATTTACTGATCCATTTGGTCAGAATTAAGCTCAACTGTATAGCCATTTGGACTTGTGGTTACTAAGTGACAAAAAAAGCAAAAGGCAACGAACGTGTACCTCACTCCCTCTTTATTTATGCAGTCAAAGGATAAGTAGACATGGGGGTCCTGTGAGATGGGGGTCATCTCTCATCATGTGTGCCCTGCAGGGATAATTGAGCATTCTTGGATCTGGATTTGCGAGATGATGTAACAGGACGTGCTTTTTTCTCAAGGCTAAGCTGGTATTTACCACAGGCACTCCATGTGGCTTAGATAATAACTGATTTGGGTTTCTGGTTTGCCTCCCTCTTTTGCTTTTGTCTACCTCTGGCTCCTTATTTTGAGGAAAAATGTTTGTGGAATAGAATCCGAGTCCTTTGTCATGATACCATTTATATGTCACCCAGAGATTCACTGCTCAAATCCTGGAATAAGCTAAATGTTTTTAATGAGAAGTTGGAACAGACTGTAGATGTTTTAAACTGTGGAAAGCTTAGTTCCATGTTTACAGTTAGGACTGAGACAGAGTTGCAGAAATAACAAATAAGGGAAAAATGAGCAAAGCTTAAAAAGTCTTAGGGAATATCTTAATTCCTAGACATTGGTAGCACATTTCAGAGTCCCTGCCTTCCATTTCTATAACTGGTTTTATCATTTCTTCAAGAGAAGATGGGGAACAGGTAGAAACTGAGGAGGCAGGCCATTTAGGAAATCCCATCTAACATTTTCTTTCCTTTGGACTTCCTTCGGATTGAGAAAGTCATGTTCTACCTTTCCCAGTGAAGAAATGGTTCAAACAGAACAACAGGGATATCATCGCCTCTAGTTAGCAGTTTAAATCCAAGAGAAAAAATGGCAAATGTCTTTCACTTCCTACTTCAACTTCAATTCATTGTTCATGGCTGTCCAGAGGACTCAGACGAGAAGGTTAAATGTGGGCTCATGGGGAGAAACGGTGAAATTGATTCGTAATGCCTGCCACTACTCTACCGTGTGACAAAGCATTGAGATTGATTTGTGATGTCTGCCACTGGTGAAAGAGTGATGCGGTTTGACTGTTTTTGTCACCCTTATCTGAGCCCTCCAACCTGGATGACAGCTTTTCTCTGGAGTCCAAGAAAACATCTCCCATTGGAGAACATCCTTTCAAGAAACATTAAAAGGGTAATGACCATTTCTTTTCTGAGAGTGTCGGAAGGTTTAAATGCTGATGGAATTTGAGGGGAGCCTTTGAGGCAAGCACGTCATGATGCTAGGCAGGTGTGACATTAGTTTCATGTCTTGTGCTCCCTTTCTCTGCTGGAGATATATTTATTTCTCTCTCATGTGTCACCAGAGCAACAACAATATTTGGCTTAAACAGAACCTTTTTATTCAAAGACCTCACACTCTAATGGGTAAAAACTTGGAAAATGCCTGCGGGAAATTAGAAGCGCAAGTAGCTTACTCACTTTCAGCCTATTACAATCATCCTGAACTTTATAAACTGAAGAATGTTTTCCTCCCAAAGGTCTTCATCTACGTTGCTTCAGCTTTTAGAAAAAAAATCCAAGGAAGTCAACACAGAACCTGGGAAGATTCCAGAGAACTTTCATCCGAGATAGAAAATTCAGTTACCTTCTTTTATTATTTTGTTTCCTTACTAAGCCCATGGATCATACCACACTGTTCTTTGTGCAAAACAGTTGAGAATTACCAGTAATTGGAACTATTTACATTCAATGTCACCATGACAGAAGCAGCTTTATTATATTACAGGGGAATGATTAATATATGACACAGATTAAAGATTGCATCTCAGTGGGCAGGCCTCTTGTCTGATCTGTCATTTTGCCGATTACAAAGGCATACAAATTATATAAACAGAAAAATGATTTTCTTGTATGCTAATTTTAGCTCAGCCCACCTGCACGTTAACTCATTTTCAGTGAACTGGTGGAAGGTGGATTATAATAGGTTCACTAAGGTAGACTTCTATTCTACCCCCTCTGACATCCCACGCAGTTGCATTATATCCTTATTTCAACCTTAGTTTCAGTCCCATACTTGGGGCCTATTTTAACCTGCTCTTTTTAATTTCTGAAAGGATGAAATTCAAGCAACTAACTTCCATGAAATATAGAGATTTAGGGGGTGTCGTGCCGTGGTTTGGTAAGGCAGAAAGTTTATCTTCTCTGACAAACTGAGCAAATGAAAGCAATGTGCTTGGCCACTTGACTGTTGCAATATTTTTGTGTCTCTTCACAAAGAATCTTGAATACCTAATATTGTTAATTGCACAAAATATCAATACCTGTTTTGCCTTTATCACAGGCCAAATCTAGGTGCAATAAGGATAAACAACTTTAGATTTATTTCCACGGGAGCAAGACAGGAAAATAAATATCATGTCTAATGACAACTTTAAGCAATTGGTAGTGGTTTCTATGTGACCAAGTCAAGATTCAGTGGAAGGGATACTGGGATCAGTTAGTGATGTCTTCTGTGGGCAAGTGGAAAGCATTGGTGACTTGTGGTAGGGATTACCGTCCTGGCATTATCATTTGTAGTCTTCTGTTAGACCATAAGCCTCTGAGGGCACAAACGGTCTGTAATTCCTTTTCATAGACTCATTTCCAAGCACACAGTAGCTGCTCCACCAGATAGCTAAAGACATTGTTTCTGGAGTTAGATTATAGCTGTCTCTGTCACCTGCTCGCTGAGTGAGCTGGGCAAGATTTTAACCTACCTGTAGTTCGGTTTCCTCTGCTACAGAAAGGCTATAAAATGAGTTTTTAATTCATAGGATTATAATGAGGGTTAAATGACATAATGAAATACTAATGCATATACTAAGCTTAGCATAATGCCTGGGACATAGTAAATGCCCAAGTAAGGCGTGCTTGAATTAATATAGGAGGGAAAAGTGTTGGTGTATCTTTAGTTCAGGGTTCATTTTTTATTTAGAGCAAGGAAACTGAGGGAAAGATCAAAAACAGTCTTGCTGTTTATAATTTGAAAGGTGTTTATAATTCAAAACTCCTCAACCATTAAGATTTGGGTCAGAGCCTTATTATTCCAGGTTTTAGTAAATGTGAGGGAATTTCCCAGTTTATAGAGTGAGAACAATAAAGGGAGAGGACAAAGGAGCTGGAAATTGGCTTCTCTGAGAAAAAATGTTTTCCATGATCATGCCTGTCTTTTATCCTCCCAGGCATATTCCCAGATGTGATATCAATGTGATACAATTGTTTTATTTTTCTTTCTTTGACAGCCATGAGGCAGAGCAAGCATGCCAGGAAAGGCTTAACTAGAGTTTCGGGACCCATCAGTACCGCCCAGCCCCTCACAGCTTCCTGATTCCCTTTCACCAGTAGAAAATTGCTTCATGCCACTCCCTGAGCTTGCATTTTACAAGCATCATTTTGATCCTCTCTGCAAACCTGTGAAGTGAGCATTTTTATCCTCCTTTTACAAACAGGGAAACTGAGACCCAAGATGAGAAGCCATTTCTCCCATTCAGGGATCTATGATTGCCAAGTTCCAAATGGCTGCTGATTGCTGCTGTAGACATCCCAAACCAGCTGGTACTCAGAGCTCTCGAGCAATCCAAGTGGGATGCCAGAGTGGTCTCAGATCACCTGGCCATGCCGGCCTCAGCTTCAAAGACAGACAACTCTTAACTTGTTAAAGTTTCCTGTGCATATTTTCCTTTCCTCTAGAGGTAGGGATTCAGTGTGTCAGGTGACATTTTAAATCAAGATTTGGACCTTTTAGTACAGAAAAGATTTCAGAAGCTCGGTTCTGTGGTTCAGTGTCGGTCTTCGGTCGGCGCTTTGCAAACTGTAATGTGGACGAGGGTCACCTGGGCATCTTACTAACACGCACATCAATTCCAGGGAGGCGGGGCCTAGGATTTCTGCAGTTCAGGAAGCTTCTAGGCGACGCTGGTCCTGGTGAACAAGGACTGCACTGTGAGTGTCAAGGCCTTAAGTGAGGCTTCCTCAGAGTGCTTCCCACTGATAACTTGTGTTGGAATATGCAGACGTGAAGAGAGTCTGTCACTGGGTTTGAGGAGAGACCTGGGGATCAGCCTATTTAACAAACATCCAGGTGATTTGACTGAAGCTTGGATGTTAACAAAGCAGCCCTTGCCTAGATTGCCTCATCATTAGAATCACTTGGTGCTTAAAATCCTGAAACTGTGAGGCTCCTCCTCCTAGAGGTTCAGATAATAAACATCTTGATCCTCGCAACATCCTGGTCTGTGGCTCAGGGAGGGACAAGCGTCTTGTCCAGAATCAGACGCATTAGAGAGGAGTCTTGAGCGTATGTGGAGACTCATGGAGGAGAGACAGGAGAAGAAACAGACGGTGAATGAGAGGATGGACAAGGAATCAGAGAGGCATTGCCAAAAGGCACCTGTGGGCTGCCCGGGACCCCTGGGTCTGCTGGGCCTGCTGTTGGGCAGCTTGATTCCCCCGACAGGACTGCAGTGGCCTGTCCATGGTGTGTCCTGGATTCAGGAAGACAAGAAGTCGCTCTCATGTGCAGACAGGTGAGGCGTAAGCTCCAGAGGGACAGTCGTACGGCTCTGCTAAGGGCCTCGTCAGTCTCCCCCATCTTGCCTACAGTACACGGATGCATACGTTGCCCGAGACTTGTATTGCATTATGAGAATTGCCGTGCGGTTTCTAGATCAGGTGTATTGTAAAAAGGCAGCAGTAGTCAAGAGTGTTCCGACCTTTAGCTGTGCTGATGGAGTTTTTGCAGCAGACAACGTCAGCGGTATCTGATGGGCACTGAGTGAAAGTAGCAGATGGTTTAGCAGACTAATATCTCATCCACTATTAAAATATGCAGCTTGTCAGTCAACATAGCTTTTGAGATTGCCTTATTACGGATTTTTCTCTCCATAGCATTCTTGCTTGAGTCTGAATATTTGCAAATACCCAAAACAAAATGGAATACCTATTTGTTTACATATTTTTAAATTCTTTTTTGGCTTTATTTCCTAAGGCAGTTTAGAGCTACTGTGCTTTCAGGTGTTTTGGGGGTGTTGGAAGGTGGAAGTTTGATGACTCTGGTGGCTTTTTTTTTTTTTTTTTTTTTTTTTTTTTT
>NW_006790426.1:782608-786309 GCF_000442215.2 Lipotes vexillifer | reverse complement strand
GCCTCTCACTGTTGTGGCCTCTCCCGTTGTGGAGCACAGGCTCCGGACGCACGGGCCCAGCGGCCATGGCTCACGGGCCCAGCCGCTCCGCGGCATGTAGGATCTTCCCGGACCAGGGCACGAACGTGTGTCCGGTGCCTTTTGTGTATTGTGTATAATAAGAATTGTTTCAGATTTGTTTTCTAATTGTAGTCTGGGTGAATATGTGCTAGATTCTGGGTCACTGTGCTTTAATATGCCTGGGGATTTGGTGAGGAGGGGCCAGTCATCCCCACTTTGTTATTAATACCCTAAATAAACCGTGGTTTGTCATGCTTAGGGACTGACTCTAGTAAGATGATGGTTATGGAGTTTAAGAAACTGGAATAGAACAAAGAAGAGGATGCTAGCGCAGATACCCTTCCAGAGGGAGAAGGGATACTTGAGGTCAAGGTCACGCGTCTCGACTAGTCTTATCCCCACAGAATCCAAATGTCATTGAAGGCTCTGCCTGTTGTCTTCTGGAATCCACAGACCGCAGCATCTGGAAGAACGCCGGTTGTCAGTTAGTAATATCCAGGCCCTTCATTCCGTTTATTCTCACTCTTTGCATTTACCCCCCAGCCTCATCTCTTCCTACACCCCCCCGCAGGTCCACCTTGCCATGGTACTCCTGCTACATTTGTCTCGTGAACTTGCTTACCCCAAAGGATGATTCAGATGTTTGCACAAATCAAACCCTCTGATTCCTATTCCCTCCCTTCTCTTCCACCTTCGACTCCATCCATGAGGTTCTGGAACTCAACTCTTTGTATTCTTAAACTTGACATTCCCTGGTGTATTCTTAGTTTTATGAAATCGAATGTTAATCAAAATCTTTTTCTTGGACAACACAGAGACCTTAGGATGTTTAAATCCTAATCACTTCTGCTCGGCTTACAAACTTCTGTTGTTTAGTATTTGCATTTTACCGTACCTTTTTAACTCCAAACCACTATTATTAATTTGCACAGGCAAAGCTTCTTTGGATTCACCCACATGTTCATCAGCTCACCATTCATTATTTGCATTTCAGACCTTTCTGGTGTAATATTTGTTCTTCCAAAAGTATGCATTTTAGAAATTCCTTTAAGGACGGTGTGTTGTGGAAAACTTTATGTTTTGGTCTATCTGAAAATGGCACTTTATGTTCTTCTTGAGAAATATTTTTGCTGGAGACATAATTCTGATTGAAAGCTATTTTCTCTCATACTGTTGAGCAAGTTATTCTAGTGTATTTTGGCTTCCATTCTGCCGGTAAAAAAAAAAGTCTTCTGTCAGTCTAATTATTACACCTTTTTAGGTGACTTTTTTTTTTTCTTTCTAGCTGCATTTAGTATCTTTATTTCTTTAGTATTCTGTAGTCTTACTACAAAATGTCTAGCTGTGGATTTGTCATTAATTTTTCAGAACTCCTTGTCCTTTCTGAATATACAAATCCATTTTTTCCCCCTTAATTGTGAAAAATTCTCAGCCATTACCAGTCTACCATGGTGAATGGTCCCTGTGCAGTTGGAAAATAAATGTGAGTTCTTCCAAATGTGTGATATTCTCTACAGGTCAACTAGGTTAAGTTGGTTATTAGTGTTGTCCAATTCTTTTTTTTTTTTAGGTTTGATTTTATTTTAATGTTTGATTTTATGTAAGAGTATAGCTGATTCACAATGTTGTGTTAGTTTCAGGTGTACAGCAAAGTGATTCAGTTATACATATTCATACATCTATTCTTTTTCAGATTCTTTTCCCATATATCTTATTACAGAGTATGGAGTACATACAGAGAAAGACGAATATCATGTGATATCACTTATGTGTGGGATATAAAAGAAAAATGCAGGCAAACTTGTTCAGTTCTATATTACCACTGCTTTTTCTGTGTGCTTTGTCTATCAGTCATTGAGAAGTGTTAACCTCCAACTGTAATTGTAAAATCTTTTTCTCCTTTTAGTTCTGTCAGTTTTTGAAATATTTTGAAATTCTGTGATGGGGTGCATACACATTTTTTTTTATGTCCCTTTTATATACTGATCCTTTTTATCATTATGAAATACCTTTGTATCCGAAAATACACCTTAATACAAAGTCTCATATATCTCCCTCTCAAGTAGATAATCCAGTTTTCTCATCATTAGTGTTTGCATACTTTATCTTTTTCCATCTGTTCACTTTTAGCCTATTTGTGTGTTTATATTTAAAGTGCATTTTTGGCAGACAGCATTTCTGGTAGTTGGGACTCGGTACTGAGTGGGACAACTTATCCACCACCCAGAGTTGGCCCAAAAGGTACAACTGGCCTGATATAATCGCCTTATCTTGGAGATTAGGTACTTGAGACTTGGAGAGAAAAAGTGACTTGGTCAAGATCGCATACCTAGAGTCGCAGATATGAGCACAGAATTTAGGTACCCGATGCTTAAGGCAACAGTTATCTCATTGCTACACAGACCTTGTCTCATCATTTGTACTGAAATTGAGGGGTTCCTCAGATACCTTGCTTTTGGCTTGATTTCCAAGGAAGTGTTTGAAGTAAAGGTCAGTAGGATGAGAGCCATTGTTCCAGATTAGTTGAAAGCCTTTGGCTTTGCCTGTTTCTATGAGTTGCTCACGGTATCCAGTCCTTAGTGCCAAGAAACCCCTCTTAGAGCTTCAGAGAGTTTAGGCAACTCCAAAACCTTTGAGTGTGAAACTGGGCAGTTCCAAAGCCAAACGTTCTTCTAAAGAAAGGGAGAGGAGTCTACCCATATGCACTTGGCCTCTGACCCCTTTTGATGTCTGCTCTTTGAGAATGTAGATCCTTTGGCATTTCAGCCTCTTCGTACTGATAGGGCTGCAGTAGTTTCCCGTGAAGCCTCAATTTTTTCATCGCGTCCATTTAAAAGAGCAAAACATTGAAAAAATTCTTCCAAAGACAAATATCATATGATATCGTTTCTATGTGAAATCTAAAAAAAATGGTTCAAATGAACCTATTTACGGAACAGAAATAGAGTCACAGATGTAGAAAACATACTTATGGTTACCAAGGGGGAAAAGGAGGAGGAATAAATTGGGAGATTGGGATTGACATATACACACTACTATATATAAAATAGAATACTAAAAAGAACCTTCTGTTTAGCACAGGGAACTCTACTCAGTACTCTGTAATGACCTATATAGGAATAGAATCTAAAAAAGAATGGATATATGTATCTGTATAACTGATTCACTTTGCTGTACAGATAACCTTGTAAATCAACTATACTTCAATAAAAATTAAGTACAAAGTTGTGATGGGAATGAAAAAAATTTTCTTTCCCTTTCTGAAGTTGGAATTAAAGAAGTATTCACAATCAAGGAAGCTCACTTAATATTTTACTTAAATCTGCATTATCATAACTGAGGTATGAGTGAATCTTATCCCTTATGCAAACACCTAGGTTCCAGTTGATGTACCATAACTTCTTGCGAAGAGTTAAGTCACACAACGAAAGGCACCTGATTTCTACTTTTGTCCCTTAACTACTAAATGGCCGTTTGAGCTCAGGCAAGTAACTTAACCTCTCTGGGTCTCAGTGTCCACATCTGTTAAATAAGATGTTTGGAATTTTCAGCCACTGAGATTTCTTTCTTCATCTGTATTTCAGTGCTATTTAAATAAGACCAGCATTTCTTTTCTTTTCTTTTTTTTTTTTTTTTTTTTT
>NW_006790426.1:776135-782584 GCF_000442215.2 Lipotes vexillifer | reverse complement strand
GCATTTTTTTTTTTTTTTTTTTTTTTTTTTTTTTTTTTTGTATAATAATTTCTGTGCAACATATAGAAATAACTAAATTTTGCCCCAAGCTGAAGTTATGATTCGCAGGATCTCCTCTATGCTTTTTTTCCTTTCTGTGTAACAAGTTTTCTCTCCTAAATTCAGTGCATTGCTTTCATGATTTTATACTGTTGCTCAAATACCTTTACTTCGGGGATGTTTGTTTTCTGTGATGTCATGTACACATTAGTCTGCCTGATGTTCAGAAAAAAATACTTAGCAGTACCTTTCTTTGTCCCGTTATTGACCTTTCCTAATCAAGTTGACAAGTCAGCCAGTTGTCCGTGCACTGCGTAACAGGTCAGTGCCACAGATAAAGTCTACCGATGGAACATTGCCCACGTGAAATGGGATCTGCTAAGGAAAAAAAACAACAGTATTTCATGTACTTTGAAACAACAGCTTCACTTATTATTTTGAAGGGCAATCATGGTGGTAAGTGTGGACTTTGAAGTAACTTTGGTTTGAAACTTGACCCTGCTAAAAATTTGTTTTAGATCCAAACAATAGAGACTTGGTTAACCTTGCTGAGCCATTGCTTCTTTATATGCAAATGGAAATAACAAAATCTAATATTGCATGGTTTCTATAAGGTTGCAGACTTAATGTATAGTAATGCATATCCTATGTCTAGCACGTAGCCGGTGCTCAATTCCTTTCTTTCCTTTTACCCTTATGAAAATCACCGTGACTCTGGTCATCAATGATGATTACCAACAAAGCCTTCTTTTTCTTTTTACATATAACTTAGTGCTTCAGGCGATCTAGTTCCTTCTCCTGAAGTGCTATCATAGCATTCATAAGTATAAGAAAAATAAATCTGCTTGGAATACATCAAGTAAAGAGAATTTGGAGGATACATTGGGAATGGATGGATGTCGGTTGTAATAAAAGTAACTCACCGGGCTTCCCTGGTGGTGCAGTGGTTGAGAGTCCGCCTGCCGATGCAGGGGACGCGGGTTCGTGCCCCGGTCCGGGAGGATCCCACGTGCCGCGGAGCGGCTGGGCCCGTGAGCCATGGCCGCTGAGCCTGCGCGTCCGGAGCCTGTGCTCCGCAACGGGAGAGGCCACAACAGTGAGAGGCCACAACAGTGAGAGAGGCCCGCGTACCGCAAAAAAAATAAAAAATAAAAAAAAATAAAAAAAAATAAAAAGTAACTCACCATCACAGAGACTAGAAATGATCATATGACCCATTTCTCCCTGTCGTCTTCTTTGTTTTTTGTTTTTTTTTTTTCGGTGTGGCCTCTCCCGTTGTGGAGCACAGGCTCCAGACGCGCAGGCTCAGCGGCCACTCCGCGGCATGTGGGATCTTCCCGGACCGGGGCACGAACCCGTGTCCCCTGCATCGGCAGGCGGACTGTCAGCCACTGCGCCACCAGGGAAGCCCCCTGTCTTCTTCTTGACCACCTGCTCTATCATCTCTACCTCTCTTTGAAACTGCCCTGTCCTCCTCTTTGCAGATCTGAGTTATACACAATTAACCTACCTCCTTCCTGACACAGAGTCTATTCTCAACTTCCATGACACAACAGTTTTCTAGTTTTCTCTCACCTTAGTGAAATCACTTTCTTAGTATTTTTTGTTGCATTCTTTTCCTCTGCCAGACTTTTTTTTTTTTTTTACGGAAGTATAGCTAATTTACAATGTTGTGTTAGTTTCAGGTATAGAGCAAAGTGATTCAGTTATACATACATATATATCTTTCTTTTTTCAGGTTCTTTTCCCTTATAGTTTATTACAAAATATTGAGTATAGTTCCCTGTGCTTTACAAGTAGGTCCTTGTTGGTTATCCATTTTATTATATATGGGAGTGTGTATATGTTAATCCCAGACTCCTAATTTACCCCTCCCCCTATTTCCCCTTTGGTAACCACACGTTTGTTTTCTATGTCTATGGGTTTATTTCTGTTTTGTATATAAGTTCATTTGTGTCATATTTTTTTAGATTCCACACGTAAGTGATATCATATGATATTTGTCCTTCTCTGGCTTTCTTCACTTAGTATGATAATCTGTAGGTCCATCCATGTTGCTATAGAAGGCATTATTTCATTTTTTCTGGTGGAGTAATATTCCATTGTATATATATTACATCTTCTTGATCCATTCATCTCTTGATGGACACTTCGGTTGCTTCCATGTCTTAGCTATTGTAAATAGTGCTGCTGTGAACATTGAGGTGCATGTATCTTTTCGAATTACGGTTTTCTCTGGATATATGCTCAGGAGTGGGATTGCTGGCTCATATGGTAGCTCTGTTATTGGTTTTTTTTTAAGGACCCTCCATACTCTTCTCTGTAGTTCCGCTAGACTTTGGAATAGTGATACCTACTAAGTGCCTTTGGTCTTGCCCCTTTTATTCTCTGAACACATAGCTTCCCTAGAAGGTTTGATCTGGTGCTTCACCCTTTGCCTTTCAAATTGTTTTGTATACTTTCTAATTCTCGAGCTCTAGACCAGTGTATCCAACCTCCTACTTGATGTGTGTACTTGAAGGTCTAACAGGTCGCTCAGATCTAACGTGGACAAAACAGAAATCTTGGTCCCCCAAACCTGTTTCTCTATTGAGGTATTTCAGAGAATTTAGTTTCTCAAAGCAAATATCTAAGCATCCTCCTTTCCCCATCCTTCCTTACTCCTTCCTTCCCTTCACCATCCACGTGTACCTCATTAGCAACTCCTGTCTCAATGCAAAAGTGTAACCTGAAGCCTTTTCCTCCTTCGTATGTAGGCTCTAGTCACTTGTCTGGACAAACTTCTTATTATCTGTAACGTAGACTTTTATATGGCCTGCTAATTTTTCTCCATTCTTCTATTCTTGTCCCCTTAGCGATCCATTCTCCATATCTCCTTTATCAGGGTGATAGTTTAAGAATGAAAACCTTATCCTATCACTCCTGTGCTTAGAACTCCTCAGTTACCTCCCATTGCATTGAGAATAATAACTGAGTTTCTTCTTCTAGCACACAAGGCCCTAACCTGATAAGATTTCTGCTGATTTCTATAACCTGAAATAAATGGTTTCTCTCCTTTCCTCACTATAAGACTCTGGTCACACTCTCGGCTTTCCTTTTAGTCTCTCTTCTCTTTTTTTCTTTTTCAGTAAGCCACGCTCTCTCAGGCATCAGAGCATTCGTACTTGATAGTGTCTCTGCCTTGAATGCCATCTCCAGGGTCTTTGCAGAGTTGTCCTCTTGTATCACGTGAGACTATTCTTGAAAACTCTGAACCCTGAAAGAATCAATCAAAAACTGATAAAAAAAAAAAAAAAAAATCCTTATCCAGAGGAGTGGTGTGAGGGTAAAAGGGCATGAATTAAACTACTCTGAGTTTATTTTTAATATTTTTACTTTGAGACATGTAAATTTCAAAACAAAATTGTGTCAGTGACAAACGTAATTCCTAAAATTAATCCCAAGCAGAAGCCGCTCACAGTAAACAGTTGGAAGATGAGGGGAAACAAGTAATTACAAGAACTACTTCTGGACATGATGGAATAAGGAAGAACAGGTTCAAATAACCAGAAAACAGACAAAATATATGAAATAAGGTTGTTAGTCCCTGGACAACAAACAGTACAGGACTGTGATCCCTGAAGAGGAGAAGTTGAGGTGAAGCCAACTGCCTGCAGGAAGTTTCCAAGCAATAGCTCAGGAGATAGAATTCAGGGAGGCCCCGGAAGCAGGAACTTGTGAGGTCATTCCCTGTAGTCTTTGCCTGAGTACTAGTCTCTGAGTGACGAGAGGCGAGTACTCAAGGCCAGGGAGAGAACCACTGGGAAGCAGCAGGCCAAATGACCCTCAGAACTCCTCCCATGCTAAGAACGTTTTCTATTCTAATAACCAGTTTGGAAAGCTGTCTAATACATGGGGTATTGGTTTGAGTCCTCAGAAGGTTATAGCCTTAATCAATGGGATGAAGTAGCCCTGTACCAGGGCTGTCTTGGACCTGCCCTAATAAAACTTAAAGGCAAGGCTTAATAAGTTAAACTGTTTCAAAGTAACCTAACTGAGTGCTTGAAAACAATTCAATACTATTTAAAGGAATAAAGCTAAGTCCAGTAACTGATGACATAAAATATCCGATGTTGAGCATTCAATCAAAAATTACCGGGCATCCAAAGAAACGGGAAAATATAACCCATAACCATGAGAAAAACCACTTAGCACAAACAGAAGAAGACATAAGAGAAGTAATAAAATTAGTGGACGAGGATGTTAAAATTAGTGGGGAAAAAAAAAATATGTTCAAGAAAATAGGGAAAAAGAACCCCATGAAAATTAGGTGAGGAATGGAAGATATAAATAATTCATAAAGTTAAGCACATACTTAACACATGACCCATCAATCCTACCCATACCCAAGAGAAATAAAAACTTATGTTTGCATGAGAATCTGTACTCAGATATTTATAGTAGCTTCATTTCAATATCCAAAAGCTGGGAACAGTGCAAATACCCATCTCCTGTTAAATGAACGAATAAAGTCTGGCACACTATACAATGGCGTACTATTCAAAAATAATACCGAATGGAATACTGATACATGTGACAGCATAGATAAACCTGAAATTTATTATTGCAAATTAAGAAACCATTTCAAAAGGCTGCATATTCTATGATTTGGTTTATGTGTCGTTTGGGAACAGCAAGAGCTATAGGGATGTAGAAAAAAAAAATGGAGTTACCAGGAGCTGGGGGTGGGGGAGGCTTGATCACAAAGAAGCACAGAGCAATTTATTGTGGTGATGGAACTGTTTGTTGATTTTGTTGATGTTTCTATGAATATGCATTTGTCAAATCACAGTGAGATACCGAAAGGTGAATTTTAAGGTATGTAAATTATATCACTAAACGTGCTTTTAAAAAATGCTGAAAACATCAAGTTTTGGAGAAAATGGGGAACGACTGGAACTCTCACTCATTCCTGTTGGGAGTGCATAGCTGTATAGCCACTTTGGAAAAATGGAAGTTTCTTATAAAGCTGCACATAAATTTGCCACGCAACCCAGCAACCCCAAATATATTCACCCAATTAAAATAAGATCATATTCACAGAAAAACTTTTATGGAAGGATTTATAACAGCTTTATTCTATACAGCAAAATAAACACACACACACCCTGAAAAAGCAAACAAACAAAACCCCTAGAAAACCCCAGATGACCACTAACTGGTGAATAGATAAATTGCAATATAGACACACACACACACACACACACACACACACACACACACACACACATACACATACATATATAATGGGATACCATTCATTAATTAAGATAGGCAATATTGTATAATTTTATTTACTTAAATTTCCAAGAAAAAAAAACCCCCAAAACACCAAAAACAAATCTGTGGAACCTGACAGCAAATCAGAGGACAGGAATGAAGGGAGTGTACCTGTTAACAGAGTATGGATAACCTTGCGGTAATAGAATTATTCTGTAATTTAATTGTGATGGTTTCTGGAGAGTTTGTTAAAATCCTGTCAAATGGATAAACTTCAAATGGGTTTGTTTTATTGTTTTTGAATTGTCTCATTAATGTTGATTAGAAAATGGAAGCAATGACAGCTAACTGTATAAAAGCCACACTGATTTCTTTTAGATGACTTTTGAATAAATTAATTTGACTACACATCATTAAGGGGATATTTTTTAGTGTCTCTAAACCTGAAAACAGACTAGAACATATGAGCAAATGAGTCTAAATGAGTCTAAAATGGATAACATATCCATGAAGATAGAATTATTATTTCAAGTGATTTTGGATAGAGTAGTGACTGTATCCTTCATGACGTGTTTTCTACTTTTATTTTTTACTTAGTTCTTATTTTTAATTGAGTTATAATTGACTTATAACAGTATATTAGTTTCAGTTGTATAGCACAGTGATTGGCTATTTGTGTACATTGTGAAATGATGACGGCAATAACACTAGTTAACATCCATCGCCACACAGAGTTACAGCTTTTTTCTTGTGATGAGGACTTCTGAGATTTACTCTGTTAGTGACTTTCAAATGTGAAATACAGTATAATTAATTCTGGTCACCATGCTATACATTATATCCCCATGACTTAACTATTTTATAACTGGAATTTTGTACCTTTTGGCCCCCTTAACCCATTTTCACCTGCACCCCACATCCTGCCCCTGGCAACCACCAGTCTGTTGTCTGTATCTGTGAACTTGCTTTTGTATGTTTTTTATTTCATTTTGTTTTTCTGATTCCAAGTACAAGTGAGATCATGGTATTTGTCTGACTTATTTCACTTAGCATAGTGCCCTCCACGTCCATCCATGTTTTCTCAAATGGTAAAGTTTCCCTCTTTTTTATGGCTGAATAATGTTCCATTGTTTATTTTATATATATATATA
>NW_006790426.1:763388-776096 GCF_000442215.2 Lipotes vexillifer | reverse complement strand
ATGTTTTATTTTTTATTTTATATATATATATATATATATATATATATATATATATATATATATATAAAATCTCACATCTTCTCTATCCGTTTATCCATCAATGGACATAGGTTGCTTCCATGTCTTGGCTATTGTAAATAAAGATGCACTGAACATGGGGGTGCATATATCTTTTTGATTTAGCGTTTTGTGAGATACATGCTAAAGACGAAAAAGCGCACAACAATTTTAAACAGCATAGAATAGTCTTATTTTTAGGAATAATGTTGGTTTTGCCATCTTGAAACCATAATATTTAAATTACATGTTAAAGTAAATAAATGATAATGCTATTATAATTAGAAACCATGATTTCCAATGCAAGACACAAGAAGTACAATTATAAAATTTTAAAAATGTTAAGTAAAATTTTTAGGGCTTAATTTGACTTGGAAGTGTCAATATGAACTCATAACTTTTTAAAGATAATTTTGCTGTCTCTACATTGAAAAAGTCTGACGGCAATAACTTTCAGGACCATTGAGCCCTCCTGGCATTTCTATTTTATTCTCTAATTACCATTTCTCATTAAAGGAATTTAGGGTTCTTTGGATAAATGACTGATTTCAGGTCTGGTGCAGTGAATGCCCTGGGTGTTCCTGGGATGTCCTAGATGTACTAGAAAGCAGAAAATATTTAAAGATTAACATGGTCTTTAAAAAAGGCACGGAGCCAGTTTAAGGGGCTCCCACTGTCCACAGTTGTTATAGCTCAAATAACAGTAAGAATAGTTTTAATTTTTTATAGCATTATTAATGTATAAAACTACACAAGTCCACAATCATTCTCAAAAAAAGAGAAATCCACAGTAAAGCCAAATAATGACAACAATTTAAAAAAATCTCTTTGAGTTTTAAACAAAGAGGCACTTACTCTGCCTTTCCTCTGCAGGCTACATGTCAGAGTGATTGAATGAAAGCTCTGTTCTCTGTTTTTTTTTTAGCAAAAGGCTTCTCGGGTAATAAACGTAAGAGAAATAAAAGAATTTTTAAAAATGACCTTTTGAATTACCTAGTGAAATAGTTGAGTCAGTCAAGGATCATCAATTAAACCATTTCATCAATGAGCGATTGATAAGGAATTAGATAGGCATGTTGTGCCCTGCTATCTCTGTGTCCTATAGTACCTGCTGGTAGCAAGTCAGGATATGTCATTCTGCAAAGGCAGGATCAAGCCATCACCACCTTAACCTGGAAGGTTTAAGGGGTGCATCAAGATGTTATGTTCTTTTCGGCGTTACGTATTGTAGTAAGAAATGCACAGCATCGCCAATCAAGTCTTTTTTCCAAAAATGTCTACCTTGAATCTACTCAAGGCTTTACACCTAACTTCCAGTTTATATGAAATATAGGAGGAAGAACAGATTAAATGCCAGCATAAAAAACCTTCAGGCAAATCCAGACTAGCCCAGTATCTTTAATTAGTTAACATCATGTAGGAAAAAAAGAGGGAGAAAGGAGTGGCAGGATTTTTATAGATTAAAAAAGATATAAACTATTGTAAAGATTGGACCGTATTTGAATCTTGTTTTGAACAAACCAGTTTTGGGGGACAGCTGGATTAATATGGTTTGGAAATTTGACAGGAAGAAAATATCTGTTGAGTTCAGTATGTTCATGGTGTTGTGTTTCTGTAAGAAAACACCATTACTCTTCCAAGATTACTGAAGTTCTGGAAGGATGAACTATGTCTGTAAATTACTTTAAAATATTTAATCAAAAACGTATTAGAAGCATCTATGGCAAGTGCTCTCTGTACTTTGCTGAATCCTTGAAAGGTTTCTTAATAACAATTTGAAAAGCTCCATTTATAATTTTCCATGATCACCCTAGCCAATTACTTCATCCCATCACCTCATTTTCTCCATGGCACTGACCAAGGTTGTGCAGTATTTTATTTTCCGAGGATTCTGACTTCCTCCCACCAGAATGTTGGTTTGATCAGGGTTGGGAACTTCTTTATTTTTACTAACCTGTGTAGTTCTGAGAATGGTGCCAACACATAGTAGGGCAGATGTTTTTTGAAGTCAGTTTAAACAGAAGAACAGACTAGGTATGGATAGTTAAGTTTGAGGAAGATTAGGAAATGTCAGTAAGGATAAGGTATAAGAATTAAACTGTAGTAATTAGGCACTGAGATACCTCCGAAGACTTTTCAGCAGGGCAGTGATAGGACCCAAATTATATGATTTCTCTGCACAGAGAGTTTGGGGTCCTTGAAGATTCCTGTGCTTTGCGGAGGAAACTTGGCAGGCGGGCAGCGAGTCTTTACGAACTGTCACCAGGGCTTTGTGACTTACAGGTAATATTTTATGGGGCCACTTGGGATTGTGTAGTGATTCATGTACACATAACCTATGTCAGTACTAAACTGAAAGGGACTTCTGAATTTCTGATGAAAAGTTGATAACAAGAAACAGATTTCATCTCAACATAAAAAAACGCAGGTAGAGTTTCTGAAATTGTTGGCGGGTAATAATAGTCCCTTGAGATGCTTTCCTAATTTTGTACGGCTCTAACATGACCCGTTTTGTACCTCCCCAAAGGTACCCTCAGTGTCCTCTTTCAGTGATTCTTGTGAGCGTCTGTAACTCATTCTTCTGTTTCTGCGTGAGTGCAAACTGTCTTCTTGCTTACTCGTCTCTCCCCACCCCACCGTATCCACCATTTTTCCTTGAGATGGTGGATGTATTCAGTGTACCACAAGGGAAATGAAAGGTACTCTGTCCTAGAGAGAAGTCAACAAGAACCTCCTTCATCATGTGAAACTTTAAATTAGGATGAGATAAATAACCTACCTATTTCTGTGTAACAAATCACTCTAATATTTAGTGGCATGAATCAAGCATTTAATGATGCTCACAACTGGTGCAGGTCAAGAACTTGAACAGATTGCAGTAGGGATGGTGGATCTTTGTCCGACACTGCCTGACACTCAACTGGGCAGGCTCAGTGGCTTGTGTTCAGAACCATCTACAAGTTTTCTCATTCACATATCTGACACTGGTGGGACTATTAGCCATGGTGCCTACATGTGGCCTCCTCAGGTGGCTTGGGCTTCCCCCCAGCATGGCTGAAGGTGGGTAGTTGGACTTCTCACTTAATAGCTCAAGTCTCCAATAGTTAGTGTGCCAGTGGCCAAGGTAGAAGCTGCAGACCTGGCACTGGAAGTCACATGGTGTCACTCCTAGTGTAGTTTATTAAAGTGATGACAAGTCTGCCCAAATTCAAGGACAGAGGACTTAGACTCCATCTCTCAATGGGAAGAGTGTTAAAAGAATTTGCAGTCATGTTTTAAAAGTGCCATGACTGGAAGTATTATACAATCAGAACTACGTCCCTGGAATGAATACTTAAAATGAGCCTGCTTATCCTCAGTCTTACGCAGACTTGCTGTGAGTCAGAGCAAGTTTGAAGCCGGGCTGTCCTTAGCATGTCTTTATCCTTTTAGTTCTGCTTTATTGTGTTGGTTCCTCCTCACACAGTGAAGAATAGTATATAAATGTGTTGTTTTAAATGCCCCAGCTGACAAAACTTTCTAGTTGTGCTTTATAAATATGGATTCCACACATTCTGTAAAATCAGTGAGTTAAGGAATTAGTGGGTCATTCATACAATGATCAATGGATAATGGTTCCTCCCAGCTCTAGTGTTCTGTGATTCTGGACTCACTTTCTTCAGGACACATGTCGAGTTGATTATATCAGACCACGTAAGCTGGTACTTGTGTGATACATGGTCCAATCATGGTACTCCTGGGCTGTTGGCCCCAAGAAGCAAGGACAGCGAACAGGAACTTTTCAAATTGTACCGACAGTTCAGCCTAGTAAATTAATTATTGAAGAGTCACTACCAAATGCTGTTGACATGTGCGCAGTTTGACAAGGCTTCTGTAACATCCAGCCCTTTCAGGAAAGTAATTCTGTAAGGAAATTGCCTGCAGTAGAGGTTGTGGGACTCAGCTGGGTGACAGCCACGTCATGACAATCAGTGTGGGGACAAAGAAATCAAATATTAATGAAAGATAGATCTGTTCGTGCACAGGATCAGTATTTTTTGTAAATGCTATTTTACTTCCACTGGCCACTTTCTAGCCGAAGGCTGAGTATAAGCTCACTGAAACTAAACTCGAGGTCACGTTTCTCCTTTCGGTGATTTCCTAAAATGTCTTCCTCCTCCTTTTCCCCCGCCTCTTGTCAAGAACTGCCGGCAATATAGTGAAATACTCTGTCGACTACAGAGTCTAGGGTCTGGAGAGGCGGGAGAGAGTTTTACTGAGATTTCTGAGTATAGCAGCGTGAGGCTTTGGGGAGCATCTTGGCCTCAGAAAAAAAACATTATCAAGATAATTTAACCTTAAAGGAAGTCCACATGTGCATTTAGCAAATTAGCTGTTAGTGAGCTATACATTGGACATTTTCAGGATAAGAATCATAGGGGTGATTGTCATAATACCTAATGCTTACTGAGTACTTATGCTGGATATTGTTGAAGAACACTTGATTTCTGAAGAGTTGGTGCCCATTTTTTAATCGGTCGTGTTTATGGGATCTAATAAACTTTTTGCTTTTGATTACTTCTTTTACATAATATGAAAGCAACTAGGAAAATTCATGGTGGGGGGGGCAGAAAAAGCAATAAGAATAACTATTTGGTGTTTCTTGAACTGGTACCAACTGGTTGAACCATTTCGGGATTGGCCATTTTGACGGAGTTGAACAAACAACAAGCAACTATCTTGAAGGGCTGTCTAAAGGAATTGAGCTGGTCACATTTATGAAAAGAAATAGATGCCACCTATCTTCAGAAACATGGAATAATTGCCAGTTATTGCCGTGTTGATCTATTTCCCGGAGACTCCTAACATTCTGGTTTTATCTTGATTTGGAATGGATGATCGTTGCTCATTTGGTCATGGAATGCACTGAACGGAATCCATCATTCTTTAAGTCTTTAACAACTAAATATGGTCTATTTAATTAATAAGAATGAGTACAGTTTTGGACTGGTCACAGTATGTTGTTAACCTCAATCTGAACTGACAAAAATGTAGTCGAAGACGAGTGACCAGGAGATACGGGAGTAGACAGTGTTGCAATGGGAAGTTTCTTTGGGGATCCCGGTTCTAGGTGGTGGCCTGGGATTAGGAGGAAAGAATCATCCCTCCTTCCCTCCGCTCCGTCCCCTTCTGCTCCTTGCTCTTTCCTCCTCTGTGGTAGACAGAATAATGACCCATCAAAGATGTTCACATTCTAAGCCCCAGACCTATGAGTCAATCGCCTTTCATGGCAGAAGGGATGTAGCAGATGCAGTTAAATTAAGCATCTTGAAATGCTGTGCAGAGTCACCTGGACTATCGAGGTGGGCCCAGTAATCACAAGGGTCTTTCTAAGAGGGAGGCAGGAGGGTCAGAGGTGGAGAAGTTGAAGTTACATTGTTGCTGGAAGGAGGCTACAAGCCGAGGAGTGAAGGCCGTCTCCAGAAGCTGGAAAAAGCAAGGAACAGATGCTCCCCTAGAGCTTCCGAAAGGAACACAACCCTGCTGGCCCCTTGATTTTAGCCACATAAGACTCATTTTTGGACTTGTGACTCATGGCTCATGCGTTTGTGGGATATATGTGAATGGGCAGAGGGGGTCCAAAAACAAAGGGACAGAAAACTTTAAGTACCTTACGCAGTTGCTTTGAAGGGAATTAACAGGAGTCAGAGGAAGTGGAGGTTGTGTTTACATGGTGGTTTGGAAGGTCTTATTAAGGAGCTGACATTTACATGGAGATGCTAAAACTGGAAAGGGGCTCCGTGCAGTGGAGCTGGGCATGGGTTGGGGTGAGTCGGAGATGGTGACCATCTGTCCAGACAGAAGGGCCAGTAGGAGGCAGGGAAGAGTAGACAAAGGTGTTCAGGCTGCTTTCTAAGGATAAGACTTTTCAAGCCATAATCATTCTTCTAACCTCTTTGAGTAAAAAAAATCAATACCTCTCGTACATGGGATTTCAGGCTCTCCTCTAACATGTAGCTTAAGCTGGTAAAATTCTTGTTTTTCAAGAAATGGAGGTTTGAAGGGAGCTTAATTGGTTTGGATCCAAGTTCCATCCTATGCTGGGTGTTAATACTGTCTAGTAATGTAATGGGCTAACAGCCACGGAGGGCTTGGTTTGCTGGCTTGGCACTGAACCCAGTAGTTCAGGGGACTGTAGCTGCTGTGCAAGGCCTCTTATCTCATGCTTGCTGCGTAATTAGGGACTCAGTGGATGATGCAGGTGCTTATGTTTCCATTGTCTTTCCACCTTTAAATTTTAGCTCTCGTTTGTGTTTGGAGCCTTTAATAGCATAATCTCCAGAGGCTTTACCTTCTCTTGATAAAAGCCTTTGTCCCAATTATGGCAGCAGGGAAGGATCCTGATGCCACTTCTCATCCTCTTCCCCGCCCTCTGCTCTTGACCCCAGGCTTCGCTAATAGCAAGTGGAAGGTTGAGGGGACGTCTTCAATAATTCAAGTCACTGAATGCTTTCCTTTGTCTTATCCAGGTAACTATGACCAATGGCTCTCTTTTGACTTGATTTACCTGGAAAACTGCCTTTTTAAAAAACACTGTGTTTGGGGTTTTGACTTATTATGACAACAGATAGCAAGATATTGCATTTATAATAATAAAAGGAAGAATGGGGATAATGAAAGTAAATTAGGTAAAATAATGAGTACCTATTTTGTTTCTCTTGTCACTACAGTCTTAAAGTTATCCTCTCATTTGTGAAACGTCTTTCTCACCACCTGTTTGCTCCTTGACTTTTCCTGTTTGTTCCACCTGCTTTCTCAAAGGTCCCTGATACCGTCCTGGTAATTAGATTCAAACTCTCTGCTCCTCACTATTTTTCTCTTACAGGTGACATTGTGAACATGCCTTCCTTCCGAAAATATTTTCCACCAAGAGCTTCTCTGATACTTTACTGGTTTTTTTTGGCTTATTTTTCTGGATTTCCTTCTTGCTCTCAAAATATTCCTCCTCTGGCTCTTAAGTACAAGGATTCTACTAGGATCTGCCCTTGATCGTGTTTCTTGTTTTGTTTTTTAATACTTTTTAACCTGATGATATCCTAACATGTCATTTCTCTGTGTGTACTTTCTTCTCTCCAAGGCTGAACACTCTCCTAAGCTGAATTTCTAGTTGCCTGTAATAGACATTTGAATCCAGGTGCCCTTCTGGTGCCTTCTTAGTGTGTTGCAAAAACTCTCAGTAGATATAGCCACCACAGCATGCTCTTCCATGGCTCAGGCTTTTAAATTCCCACGTGTAGATCAGGAGTGTCATGTAGCTTAAGTCCTAGGACTTAGCACCATGGCCTAGTAGTTCTGCCCCTGGAAGATTCTACTACAGCAGTCCTCTCTAGATTGATTCTTGGCAGAATCATTGGAAATGATTCCAGGAGTCACACAGTGTGAGTCAGACAGAGGCATATATTTATTAAAACACTGTGTCCACTCCCAGCGGATACCTCATTGTACTTTCAAAGGGGAGGGTCAACCCTACCCTGTCCATCCTCCCTGGGGTGTGACTTGTTCGTTCCCTTTCCCCGCTTCGCCTTCCTTTGCTGCTCCTGGCCGGAGGCTATCTGAGAAGACACACGAGGAGGCATGAATGCTTTTTTCTCCCGTCTTTTCTTGCCCTGTCTCTTACGAATGAAGGACGTTGGAATTTGCAGAAAATGCGACACGATAACTTGTACTTTGGGGACATGGTCTCATGGAGAGCCCCCCCCCCCCCCCAGACAAGCTAGCCTTTTGCTTTCCCAGTAGACTCTCTAAGTGCATTCTTCATTTTTACCAATGGAATCACTGACCTTCCAATCCCGCAAGCTTCGTATTCTGGAGCTGCCTTTGTTTCTGATTAGGATGCTATTGAAATACTGTAGCTACATGGTAATAAGGGTCTGTCTAAATGGAACTGAAGCCATGGCTGTGGGTATGGAGAGGGAGGGGCCAGTACAGAAAATAAATTAAATGGTGAATTTAATGAGACTTGAGAGTTAATTATGAAGTCAGGGTGAAGGACAGGGTGGAATCGGATGGCAATAGTAGTTAACATCCACAGAAGCCTTACTTACGTGCTGGGCATTATTCCAAGTTCTCCCCATATAACCTCCATTAAGGAGTTGTAAATAGGTTAATGCTGAACTATCTAGTGGGTGGTATAAGTGAGTGCCTCTCAAAGGAAAATCCAGGGATCAGCGTCAGTCCACAACTGTTGGTACTGATGCGTGTCTCACTGAGCGTAGAAACTGAAAGTAAGGATTAGAAACTTTGATGGCAAGATGGCAGAGTGACTTTATGGGGCTTCCCTGGTGGCGCAGTGGTTGAGAGTCCGCCTGCCGATGCCGGGGACATGGGTTCGTGCCCCGGTCCGGGAGGATCCCACATGCTGCGGAGCGGCTGGGCCCGTGAGCCATGGCTGCTGAGCCTGCACGTCCGGAGCCTGTGCTCCGCAACGGGAGAGGCCACAACAGTGAGAGGCCCGCGTACCGCAAAACAAACAAACAAACAAACAAACAAAAAAACAGAGTGACTTTATATAATAATAAAATTTTGGCTTATATGTTTTATGCCTTTGCTTTTGCATATCATTCAGTTTGTTTTTTAGGAAGAGGACCTCAAGGCTGTTTCGAGCCTTATCCCCCCCGCAACTAAATTCAGTTTGTTTGTTTATTCCATCTAGAAGTAGTTACTTGTAGTAATGCTGTTGCTTGGGTCTCATTTTAGTAGTTTTTGCCTTTAAGCCTTATCTTCATAGGTACCAAATGGTCCCACGATTTTTAAGATAAATAACCCAAAGAGGTATTATGGACACTCATAGTTGAGCTGGGTAAATGGGAAGAAAATGTTGGAAGTTGGTTCATTTCACCTTTGAGGAAAAGACTAGGTCAGATCTATCCAGAACTGGCAATGGAGGATGCTTTTGTAAAGGTGGTGTATGGGGTCTTATCACCACATTTGCGACTGATCACCTGGATTCAGTACAGTTGAGTCCCTGCATGAGGATGCAAGTCCTGTTCCCTGATCAGCTGTGATCAAAGTCAACCCTTCTTGACTTTGTCCTGGATCTTCTGGAAGGGGCTGCGATGACCCTTATGAGAAAGGAGAGAGCCTTGGAGATCAAACCCACAGCCTGCCTGATGACAGTAACAGTTAGGTTCTGTTGAGCACTTAGCAGAGGTGGGCAGTATTCTGAGTTCTCCCCCTGTGTCAACTTCTTGACTCTTTATAACACACACGTGAGCTTGTTATTTCTTGGTCTGTACGTCACAGATGAAGAACCCAAGCCACAGAGTTTAAGTTGCTGACGAGTACACAGATTTGGTAAATGGCAAAACCAGGATGCACACCTGGGCAATCTCACCCCCCATCCTGGACCATTGTACTTCTGAGGTGTCCTTGCATGATTTTTTTTTTTTTTGAGATATAGTTGACATATAACATTATATTAGTTTCAGGTATACAACATAATGATTTGGTACTTGTACATATGGCAAAATGATTATCACAATAAGTCTAGTTAACATGCATCACCACACGTAGTTACACTTTTTCTTGTGATGAGAACTTTTAAGATGTACTCTCTTAGCGTGTCATTTTATTGCATTTCATACATGTACCTGCTATATTTATATGCATATGATATTCTTATAGAAAACACGGGGTCTCTGGATCAGAGTACTTTTGCATCAGTTTCCTGAGCCCCAGTCCTCTTGGGGTGACACAGTATGAGCAGGAGAGGAACCCAGAAGTTATGAGAATTGGAGCTTATAGAGGGTGCTTGGCATGTCAGCCCATCTTCCCTCCAGAGGGAGAGAAACCTTTACTCTGGAATATGAATAAATATTCTCCAGGGAGGCAAGGGGAAAGAGATGTGTAGCTTCCCTAGCCTGTGAAATGGAAGCCAGTGGCTCTAGGATACAGAAGTCTCCAAAGCTCTACAGAACAGTGTCGTATCTTCAGCTTTTAAGGTATGTTTGCTATTCAACCATCCTCTACCCAAGTTTTCTAGTTCTCAGGAAGCTCAGACCAAACAGAGATGTGAAAGTATTGACAGAGAATTAGCTCCCAGTGCTGTCAGTCTGAAACGGAAGGGGGAATTCCCTGCAGGGCAGTCCATGGCTCTGAGAGAATCTCCCCTCCGCCCGTCACCAGATACTTCAGGATATCAGTGCAGTCCCTTAGGCCTGTTCCTATGAAATCATCTCTCTTTCAAATGCTAATTATTCTGGAAACGGAATGCCTGCCAGAACTAATATTTGAAAATCTGGAGCTTTCTCATAACATTTCGTATTTCGTATTTCTCTCGCACCAGAAAAAAATAAATAATAATAATAGGTGAACTGTACTAGATTTGCATTTGTCCGTAGATAGAGTTACATAATCCCCAACTCTCTCTCTCCCTGGCCTTGGAGCTGAACAGCAGCGGCCCTTAACTAGCGTGAGCATCACTTTGTTTCCCTTGTTGGTTTCCCTTGGCTGGCTTTAATTGTTTACGTGATTTGGCCCCTATAATGCACGATATTTTTCCTTAGAAGTCTTCTTTTAGAAATATACTTTTGTATCTTAAAAAAAACAAACAAACAGGGGTTCCCTGGTGGCACAGTGGTTGAGAGTCCGCCTGCCGATGCAGGGGCCACGGGTTCGTGCCCCGGTCCGGGAGGATCCCACGTGCCGCGGAGCGGCTGGGCCCGTGAGCCGTGGCCGCTGAGCCTGCGCGTCCGGAGCCTGTGCTCCGCAACGGGAGAGGCCACAGCAGTGAGAGGCCCGCGTACCGCAAAAAAAATAAATAAATAAAACTGTGCTAGTCCTTAACACAAAATGTGACCCAGCAGCGGGTTTAAAGAGCTGAATTTCAAATCTCAGCTCGGCTGTGTACTAGCTGAGGCAGAGAGGCTGGCTGGTCACTAGAGCTGACGGCGTCTGCTCTGAATGGTGAGAGTTGTTGCTGGGATGTGGTTGTCCAGCCAGGCATTACATGAGCTCCTTTGCATCTCGGTGGAACCATGTGATTTGTGCTGGGAAATAAAGTGTGAGAGGCAATGATGCGTGTCACATCCTGACCGAGGAAGCTTCTAAGAATAGAATTTGCTTTCTCCACACTTTGGTCCCTCTGTGATGCTCCCCTGGGCCATGTGTTGAAGCCTTTTGGTTCCTGGATTCCTGAGTCATTGTTTGAAGAAGAGCCTCCCAACAGGGATGGGGCTTACTTGATTAGAAGTATTTGAATTGTACTTTATTGGAGGAAGAAATACATGTCTAGTATGTTAAGTCACTGAGGTTCTAGGATTGCCTGGTGTAGTACCTGGCCTCTTGACTAAGACGCCGGCTCTGTGATCTTGGGTAGGTTACTTTACCTCTCCATGCCTCAGTTTCCTCATCTATGGAATGGAGAGGAGAATACAGGCTACCTCATAGAGCTGTGAGATTCAAATGGGGGTTATTTGTGTAAAACATTTAAAAGAGCGTCTGCCACATTGTAGGCATTCAGAAAATCTTAGTTATTGTCATTTGTATCATGTCATTCTGTTTCATTAATAGAGCCAAAGCTAGTCTTTATAGAAATGAGACTTGGCCTGTTCCTTCCCAAAACGTGGTCAGACCACAGAGCCAAATTAGGCAAAATGTAAAATCCCCCTCCAAAAATCCAAGTAAAAGTAGAAAATCTACCAAAAACGTGTAGATAGAAAATCCTATCGTATTTTAATTTGCTACAATTATCTAGATAATTGGCTAGGACTTTCTTGAAGTAGCCATCCTGTCAGTATCTTATTTTACTGGGGCTAAGCCTATCCAGCCACCAAATTATGGCCAATGGGGAAAAATATGGTGAATTCCACTGAAAACAGTTACATCGGATTATTCTTTTCGCTACTGGTCAGGCACAGTGCCGTGGTGGGGAGTGGCCGTAGGGTTGACCATCTCTGGCGTCTGATAACTCCTGTGTCAGAGGCTGCATTTATGGGGCCCAGAACCTCAGCGCAGAGAACTTTTCTCCTGTGCAGCTTAACTCAGCGGCTGGCGCTCCTTGACTCTGTGTCTCTTCACATTCCACCCTGCCCCCCGTCCCCCGAAGCTTCCGTGGTCCCCACTGGTATTGGTGGAGGTGGAGCCAGAGAACAGCCCTTTGGGAAGCATAGCCTGGCTGCCATGCCCTCCTGTGTTGGGGGAAGACACAGGAAGAGGAGAGAGTGGGGAGTTTGGAGCAGTCGCACCCACAACACTCCAGCAGTTTGTAGGAATCTGCCCTGTAGGGTGAAATCTACCAGTCTCTCCCTATTATTTTATTTTATTTTGGGCCACACTGTGTGGCATGCGGGATCTTAGTTCCCCAACCAGGGTTTCAACCCATGCCCCCTGCATTGAGAGCACGCAGTCTTAACCACTGGACTGCCAGGGAAGTCCCCCAGTTTCTCCCTATTTAAGGTGTGTAAGAAGTGTGATTATTTAAGCTCTGACCACCCTCCCACACCCCATACCTGACTCACTCTCTCTCTTTTCCCCACCAAGCTGATTTGAATTCATATCCCTTCATTGAATGTACTTCTCATGGCCTTGACTCAATTTAATTAAAAAATCAACTCTGGGCTTCCCTGGTGGCGCGGTGCTTGGGAGTCCGCCTGCCGATGCAGGAGACGCGGG
>NW_006790426.1:754759-763229 GCF_000442215.2 Lipotes vexillifer | reverse complement strand
TTTTCTTTAGTGTTCTCCCCAAAAAGACCAATTCAAAAACAACAGGATTACTCAAAAGAGAAGAAAAAAAAAAAAAAAAAAAAAAATCAACTCTGGCCTTACTTAAACTCAAAAGGAACCCATGAGTGGCTGGGCCCCTCCGTCTCAATCCATGATTTATTTATTTATTAAAGGAACCCTCGGGGACCCTGGCCCTTCGTCAGGATGCAAGTCAGGTGCCCCGTGTCTCTTCCATCCCGCACACTGATTTCTCTCCCCAGAGGGCAGCTCTGGAAGGAGCCTGTCAGCTCTGAGAAGGAAACCAAGCAGATAATCAGGAAATCAAGTATTCACCAGGAATGGGTATTTGGAGTGCAGCAAAGTTCAATTTGCCAGGTAATTTGCTTCCCACACTCAGCTTTACCTGCAGCACAATGAAATACATTTCCATCTAAAATTGCCTCCTAACTCCAATCAGCATTAATTTAATAATACATATTCAACGGATATAAACCCTTCAGATGGCCGGAGAATGAGTACAGATCCACATGTGTTTGTGCTGATATCGGCGTCTAAATAGGCTTTCTGTCAGTGATGGCAGTGGAAATGTTTTCCCTCTTTATTCTCCTCTCCCGATTGTGAAAATGAACTCATTTGCAAGCTGCTAAGGGATTTACATATTGGCAGGGTTGAGGGAGGTGTGGGATACTTTGATTTTCTCTGTGTTCGTGAGGACTTTCTCTGCTGGTCCTTACTCTGGTCCGATGAATTTCTTCTCTAGTTGGAAAACAGTTCTGCCTCTCCTGGTCAGCCTCAAGAGGCTCAGCTTGATCATCAGTGGTGATTTTATTTCCTTCTTTATGGAAGACGAGGGAAAACTGCGGAAGCATTAGCATATTCTTACCACCTAGTCAAGAGGGCTATGCAAAAGCCTTTGGAACCAAGAGAACATCCAGAAATGGGCAGACGCCAAGGAGCCTTGCCCAGAGGTTACACTGACCTCCAGGCCTCAGGACATCCCTAAATGCAGCTCCCCCTCCGGGAAAAATGTAAAAGACTTAAAACTCCCAGGCAACTCAGATGGCTTTTTTGTTGATGTTCAGAGAAAGAGTTTAGCAACTGAAAAAATAATGAAAAAGAAAGCTGAGGCTTTAATACAAAAGCAAATGGTAATGATCGTGGCCAAAGGAGTTTTTTATCCTTATTTCTTGTCAAAGTATCATTTTCACAGGTTAAACATGTGACTTTGATACACGTATGATGTACACATGTGTCAGCTTTATTTAACTCATTCGTAAGGAAACAGATGAGATGATTACAAGGGCAATTGAGAGCTTGGACATTCATATGAATTTCAAAATGTTAGCCCAAGTTTGCCAGGTTAGATACAAAAACTGGTTCATGTCCTACAGGGCAATAAAACCTTAAAACCTTAATGTTTGGGGGTATCTTTTATACTGGACATAAATCTACAAGTTAACATGTAACTTGACAGTGTCTGAGCTCCGACCGAATGGTAGACAGCAACGTCAAACACAAGTACAGTCTTCCAGAGAACTAAATAATCCCGAGTGGGCTTGTCAGGCAGTGCCTCGGTGTGCCATTGATTCAAAATGCCACTGTTCCCTGCCCCTCACCTTATTTCCAGCTGTCGGGTAATGATCAAAGCAGATTCCCGAGTGTTGGGCCATAGTCACAACAGAACTTCGTAGTCACTTTTCACGTTTCTTTAACTACATCTCTCCCAACGGGGGCTGCCCTTCCCTACCCGCCGCCAGTCACTTGCATGACCATCAGTTTCTTCCAACGTCACTGGACTTAAGCCTAGTTGGTCTTGTACCCTGCCTCTCCTCACTCAGTCCTTTCTTTCGCTTTCTCAGACTCCGCGGTTCTTTCCATTCCCAGCGTCAGTCTCACAAGGTCATGAGGCCTTTGTGGGTTTTCCTATCACGGATTGGTCTCATGGTCATTAAAGTCAGCACAGCACAGGGAGATCAGCTCGGTGCTTTGTGACCACCTAGAGGGCTGGGATAGGGAGGGTGGGAGGGAGGGAGACGCAAGAGGGAAGAGATATGGGGACATATGTATATGTGTAACTGATTCACTTTGTTATAAAGCAGAAACTAACACACCATGGTAAAGCAATTTGATTCCAAAAAAAATGTTAAAAAAAAAAAAAAAAAAGGTCTTGATGGACAAAATCCCATGGCAAAGATAGAAAGCAAAGACTGAATTTCCCTTGGGGGAGAAAAGAGTGGGGGAAACACTAAGGATACTGAAGCATTAGAGGTTGTTTTAGCTCTGCCACTAATACCGTTCCCACCCAGCAACAGTGCTCTCAGAGATTCATGGTTCTGGATAAGTTACAAGCATTTGGCTTTTGTTAGGCCAGCGGATCCATTCAGGTAGCGCCAACCGTTTCCCTTGCCTGTTTACTGGACATATACCTTCTTGAACAATCCTTGGACTAGAAACTGCTTTGAAAATTCCAGTTTTCAGTGAGAAACTTGGTAAGGTGCCTTGTTTTTCTTTCACCAAACTGTGTGTGTTTGTTTTTCATGGATATATAATTATCATTAACCACTTTGCCTGTTTATTCAGGCACATACCTCGGTTGCAGTTCTGAGTTCTAATATTCTAAGAAAAAAAATGTGTTCGAAGCTGACAGTTCATTGGGTTTCTCGCAGCATCTAAGACGTGGAATGCCTTTGCTTGGTGTAAGTCATTAAAGACATTTCCTGCCTTCCATTGGAGTTAGTAAGTGCAGAATTTGTTTACTTTTAAAATAGATCAGAGACATGGAAAGTATGTCTCTTTCCTCAAGGGCTTGAGGTTAGAAGACCTGGGCTGTCCTCTGAGGAATGTGACAGGTCTCTGTGTGGCCTTGGGCAAGCTCTACTGATCCAGAGTAAGGAAGTCACCCTTGCCTTGAGCCTTGAGTCCTACTGGGAGCTAGTGATTGATGTGTGTGTGTGTGATGTGTGTGTGTGTGTGTGTGTGTGTGTGTGTGTGTGTGTGTGTGTGTGTTGGAGGGGGGTGGCGGTGGGTAGATGGAGGGCTGGGATAGCATGGAAACTCATTCTCCTGTTTCTCAGTACATGGCTTGTTTGAGTATTTGCACATTATACCTAGAAGAGTATAATCAAGGGTCATCCCGAACTTTGTTTTCTTGCAACACGTCTAAAGGATACATTAGTCTTCATCATTGACAGAGCGGCATTTTGCTGACAGATTTGCAAAGGCTCTGGGAGTGGGCATTGGGCGTTCCCTCAGCCCATGAATACTCACTTCATTGTGGACAGTCTGCTGGAGGGAACTACCCTACACCCCTCCCTGTGAATTCTGATAGCCCCCAACCCCATGAATAAGGGGGCTAGGAAGAGGCCTGTGGACTCATTTCAGAGAGTCCCCGAGGGTCCTGGACTAGATGCATATTTGTGTTTGTTATCAGGAGCTCCGACACTCGGGATGCCCAGTTCCCACAGTGGATTTGTTTCCCTTTAGAGAAGTGGCCGGCAGGGGATGTTGCTGTGCTCACAGAGTCACCCACAGTCTGTGTAACCCACATTTCCTGTCCTACGCAGCGCTCACCACCGATGGCCTCTGATGCAGGCGTTACAACACAGGAGGCTTCTCCCTTTGAGTGCATTGCGTGTATTTCATGAGAGGGCCTAGTGCATCCCCCAGAGGGGTGTGAATCTGTCACCCAGGTCATGATTCCCAGCACTTGCTGAATTCAAGGACCTGAGCTCACATTTGGACTCTATAACATTAGCCTCATCCACCTCTGCCCTGTGTTTCCTGCTATTTGATCACTTCTTTCATCCTGGAGATTGGGAATTCTGGCTCTTGACTAACTTTTGGCACACGTGGTACGAGGTTGCCTGCCATTTTTCTGCAGCTGCATCTCTTATATGGGTTATGGGATACACATATCTCGTGTATGGGATGCATAGGCTTTTAGAATTTGTACGGATGGGCTTGTCATGTCTTAGGAGTTCTGTGATCTTTTGAGACTTCTCGTGGGAGGTGAGTGCCATGGAGAGCAGTGCTTCTCAAATTGTCTGTGGTGATGGGCCAGTTGTGTTCTTAAAATTTGTAATCCATTGTGGATTAGACTAACCCACTTTAAAATACAGTAAAAATAAAGAATGAAATTACAAATATACAAAATACAAGTTCTCTTTTTAAAATTGCGATACAGTTGATGTAAAACATTATGTAAGTTACTGGTATACGACATAGCGCTTCACAACTTTTAAAGGTTTTACTCCATTTATAGTTATTATAAAGTATTGGCTGTATTCCCTGTGTTGTACAATATGTCCTTGTAGCTTATTTATTTTATGTGTAATGGTTATAGCACCTCTTAATTCCATACCCTTATCTTGCCCCTCCCCCCTCCCTCTACCCACTGGCAGCCACTAGTTTGTCCTCTGTATCTGTGAGTCTGTTTCCTTTTTGTTATATTCGCTAGTTTGTTTTATTTTTTTAATTCTACATAGAAGTGATCTCATACAGCATTTGTCTTTCTCTGTCTGACTTATTTCACTTAGCATAATACACTCTGAGTCTATCCATGTTGTTGCAGGTGGCAAGATTTTATTCTTTATTATGGCTGAGTAGTATTCCATTGTGTGTGTGTGTGTGTGTGTGTACATATATATATATGTACACACACACACACACACACACACACATACAACATCTTCTTTATCCATTCATCGGTTGATAGACACTTAGGACTTCCATATCTTGGCAATTGTAAATAATGTTGCTATGAGCATTGGGGTACATGTGTCTTTTGGGGTTAGTGTTTTAATGTTTTTTGGATATATACCCAGGAATTGCTGGGTCATATGGTAGGTACTTCTATTTTTAGTTTTTTCGGAAACCTTCTTACTGTTTTCCACAGTGGCTGCACCAATTTACATTCTCACCAGCAGTGTACGAGTGTTCCCGTTTCTCCACATTCTTGCCGACGTTTGATATTTGCGGTCTTTTAGATGATAGCTATTCTGATAGGTAGGAGGTGATATCTCATTGTAGTTTTAATTTGTATTTCTCCAATAACAGTGTTGAGCAGCTTTTCATGTTCCTGTTGGTCATCTGTATGTCTCCTTAGGAAAAATGTCTCTTCAGGTCTCCTGGCCATTTTTTAATTGGGTTGTTTTTTTAAAAATGTTGAGTCGTATGAGCTGTTTGTATATTTTGGATGTTAACCCCTTATCGGTCATATGATTAGCAAATATTTTCTCCCGTTCAGTAGATTGTCTTTTTGTTTTGTTGATGATTTCCTTTGCCCTGCAAAGGCTTTTAAGTGTAATTAGGTCCCATTTGTTTATTTTTACTTTTGTTTCCCTTGCTTTAGGTGACAGATCCAAAATAATATTGCAGTGATTTATGTCAAAGAGTGTTCTGCCTATGTTTTCTTCAAGGAGTTTTATGGTTTCCAATCTTACATTTAGGTCTTTAGTCTATTTTGAGTTTATTTCTGTGTATGGTGTAAGAAAATGTTTTAATTTTCATTCTTTTATGCGTAGCGTAGCTGTCCAGTTTTCCCAGTACCAATTATTGAAGAGACTGCCTTTTTGCCATTTTGTATCCTTGCCTCCTTTTTTATAGATTAATTGACCATAAATCTGTGGGCTTATTTCTGGGCTCTCTTTTTTGTTCCACTGATCTATGTGTCTGTTTCTGTGCCAGTATCTTACTGTTTTGGTTACTGTAGCTTTACAATATAGTCTGAAGTCAGGGAGCTTGATTCGTCTAGCTCTGTTCTTTCTCAAGATTGTCTTGGCTATTTGCAGTTTTTGTTTTGTTTCTGTACAAATTCTAAAATTATTTGTTCTACTTCTGTGAAAAATGCCCTTGGTATTTTGGTAGGGGTTGCTTTGAACCTGTACATTGCCTTCGGTAGTATGGTCATTTTAGCAATGTAAATTCTTCCAATCCAAGAATGTGGTATGTCTTTCCACCTTTTTGTGTCGTCTTCAGTTTCTTTCATCAGTATCTCATAGTTTTCTGAATACAGGTCTTTCTTCTCCTTGGGTGGGTTTATTCTAGGTATTTAATTCTTTTTAATGTGATGGTAAATAGGATTGTTTCCTTAATTTCTCTTTCTGATAGTTTGTTGTTGGTGTATAGAAATGCAGTAGATTTCTATGTATTAATTTTGTATCCTGCAACTTTACCGAATTCATCGATGAGCTCTAGTAGTTTTATAGTGATGTCTTTAGGGTTTTCTCTGTATATTATCATGTCATCTGCAAACAGTGACAGTCTTACTTCTTCCTTTCCAGTTCAGATTCCTTTTATTTCTTTTTACCCTCTGACTGCCGTGGCTAGGACTTCCAAAACTGTATTGAATAAAAGCGGTGAGACTGGGCATCCTTGTCGTGTTCCTGACCTAAGAGGAAATGCTTTTACTTTTCACCATTGACTGATATTAGCTGCGGGTTTGTCGTACGTGGCCTTTATTATGTTGAGGTATGTTCCCTTAATAACCACTTTCTGGAGAGTTATTTTTTTTAACCATGATGTTGAATTTTGTCTCAACAGATGCAGATTTTTCCTGTGTCTCTTGAGTTATCGTATGATTTTTATTCTTCCATTTGTTAATGTGGTGTATCACATTGATTGATTTGCAGACATTGAAAAATCCTTGCATCCCTGGGATCAATCCACTTGATCATGGTGTATGATATTTTTAATGTGTCGTTGAATTCAGTTTGGAGGATTTTTGCATGTATGTTCATCAGTGATATTGGCTTGTAATTTTCTTTTTTGTGTGACGTCTTTGTCTGGTCTTTCTATCAGGTTGGTGCTTGCCTCTTAGAATGCGTGCAGATGCCTTCCTTCCTCTGCAGTTTTTTGAGTAGTTTGAATAGTTTGAGAAGAATAGGTGTTAACTCTTCTAATATTTGGTAGAACTCACCTGTGAAGCCATCTGGTCCTGGACTTTTTGTTTGTTGGGAGTTTTTTAGTTACTGATTCAATTTCATTGCTGGTAGTTGGTCTGTTCATATTTTCCATTTCTTCCTGGTTCAGTCTTCAGAAATTGTGCATTTCTAAGAATTTGTCCATTTCTTCTAGGTTGTCCATTTTATTGGCATATAGTTGTTCGTAGCAGTCTCTTATGATCTTTTGTTTTAATATTTCTGTGGTGTTGGTTGTAACTCCTTTTTCATTTCTGATTTTATTGATTTGGGCCCTGTCTCTTTTTTCTCTTGATGAGTGTGGCTAAAGGTTTATCCATGTGGTTTATCTTTTCGAAGGACCAATTCTTAGTTTCATTGATCTTTTCTCTTGTTTTTCTTAGTCTCTATTTCATTTATTTCTACTCTGATCTTTATGATTTCTTTCCTTCTGCTAACTTTAGGTTTTCTTTGTTCTTTTTCTAGTTCCTTTAGATGTAAGGTTATGTTGTTGTTGTTGTTTTTTAATTAATTTATTTTATTTTATTTTATTTATTTTTGGCTGTGTTGGGTCTTCATTGCTGCGTGCGGGCTTTCTCTAGTTGTGGCGAGCGGGAACTACTCTGCGTTGCGATGCGCGGGCTTCTCATTGTGGAGGCTTCTCTTGTTGTGGAGCACGGGCTCTAGTCATGTGGGCTTCAGAATTTGTGGCACACAGGCTCAGTATTTGCAGCTCACAGGCTCTAGAGCACAGGCTCAGTAGTTGTGGCGCACAGGCTTAGTTGCTCCGTGGCATGTGAGATCTTCCCGGGCTAGGGCTCGAACCCATGTCCCCTGCATTGGCAGGCAGATTCTTAACCACTGTGCCACCAGGGAAGCCCAGTTAGGTTGTTTTATTTGAAATTTTTCTTGTGTCCTGAGGTACAATCTCCCCTTTTATGTTATTATATTCACGAAGTATAAAATTGTTCTGTCAAATCTCTATGAAGTTTTGGGGTGCTTTATTCTCAATTTCAGTACTTGCTGTAGAGCAGTAACAAGCAACTCACAGACCAGCACTGTTGATGGCCCACAGTTTGAGTAATACTGACTGAGAGCCTGTGTAGGAAGGTTTCCAGCCCAGTGTGTAAATGTCCTTTTTATGGTGGGGGGTGAAGAGGGTCTGTAGTTCTGATCATACCCTTAAAGCTATATATGCCTCCCTCCTACTTATTCCCTCCCAAGTAGTTAGGATCCACATTTGGAGAGTCTGTTCTGTGCAGCTAGCATGTAGGAAGATATTCTTGTACATAAAAATGGATCAAAGCTTGAGGACTCTTGGGTTCCCTTATAATAATAAAAGGGAATGCAATAATAAATAAAATAAAAGACCTTCTTTTTGTAATAATAAAAGTAAAGGACCTTCACCATCCAACACAGTCTTGATTTTCAGTTAACCATTACAGTACTTTAGGTGAACCTTTGATTTTCATAGCCATGATGGAGTTACCTTAAATTACCTTACTCATGACAGATGACTTCCGTCTGTACACTGAGGCATCAATTTAATAGCTCCTTCAATGAAGGAAGCAGGA
>NW_006790426.1:751265-753688 GCF_000442215.2 Lipotes vexillifer | reverse complement strand
CAGAAATGTAGGTGTAGCAGATGAACTAAGTCATTCTGTGTTTTCCCAACATGCCAGTTTAAGAAGCTTTGAAAAGTATAGATATTTCAATGTAAAGACATCTGTATAGGGGATGATTACCTTAAAAACAAAAAAATAAGGAAGCCAGTGACCTCAGCTAAGTGCCTCAGATAATAACCCAGATACAACATGAAAGGGAGGAAAAAAGGGAGGGGAGGAGAGAAAAAAGGAGAAGCAAGAATCTGAAAGTTTGTAACAGTGGATGCCCAGTGAAGGAGATGGGTTTGAGTAGTCAGTGCTAATCTTTAGGTTCAGAAGCATTTGCATTTTCAACTACAGCAGAATCAGTTAAATTCCTCTTTACTCTAAGGAGTACTTCCATAATGGTTAAAAAATAATGCATCATAGCATTCACTACTTTAAGCGTATTTGCTCATTGCCTGAAATTACTGCGTCAGTCAAGAAGATTGCAGCTGGCTTGGTGTATAGAGCAGTTAAATGGCGAGATAATACCATTATCTGAAAAACCCACATAAAAAGGAGCTACTACAAAGATTAAATTGTACAAGGAATTTGGGGGTATCATCAGAGAGAATTGTCTAGTTTGACACATTGCAGGAAGAGTTGATTTTATCTAACTAGCCTAATACTTATTAAAACTGGAGCATATGACGCTTGCATTGTTAGTGCCCTCACCAAAATGATAACCTTTTTCTCACTTAGAGAAATGATATGATAGAACTGATGCAATAAATTGATATAATGGAATGAAAGGGGTTACACATTGAAGTTGCCAGTTATTACAGGGTATCAGAATTGCCTGGAGTGCTTGTCAATAATGTAGACTCCGGGGTCCCAAACTCAGATCTGAGTCATCAGATCCGGGGCCGTGTAAACTGCCATCACAAACACACCAGGTGAGTGTAACACAGGTGTTTCCTAGAACACATTTTCAAATTTGCTGTGACTTCCTTAGTATGGGAATGCAGAAATGGAGGTACCTTAGCTGTATGACCTTGACGAGGTCGTTTAAATTCTAAGATGTAGAGCCTGTGCTGGAGCTCAGGGATGCGGTCCCGCATGCCCGCTGCTTTAGAACTCTCTGGGTCTCTGGATGACTCGCAGCCCTATACAATACCTTGGAAGCAAGCACATCTTTATCAATATACAACTGGAAGGATTTTGCCAATACCAGGGATGACCCAAATAAGAAAAGTTCCTAGTAGATCAATCAAGGTTGCTTCTAAGGTTTTACTTTAGTTCCAGTGATTGCCTTGGATCTCCATAACCTCAGACACAGCCTGAGGACCTCGAGGGGGAGGTGCAGGCAGCCTCTCTTTTAGCTCTACATGAGAAATCTAGAAATCACAAGAGGAGGTATAAAAACTGGAGTTCATACCCAGTCCAGTTATCAACATACGAAAAAAAAGACTCAGAAGAAATTCTCTTCTGCACCTTTTCCCCAAAGCGATTCTCTCACACCCACCGGGTGCCTTATATCTCTATTCAGTTCCGACACCAAGTACTCAGAGTTGGCACAGACCACACAGATGAAGGGTTCAGTCCCACAAGACTGCCCTTACTTCAGATGCTATCCCTAAGGCCTAGATGTCCCCAAGCCACCTACACTTTTGCTGAGCCAGCTGCAAATTTGGGAGTTTCCGTGACTCCCTTTTAGACTCGGTAATTTGTTAGAACAACTGACAGAACCCAGGAAAGAGCTGTGCTATGACTATAGTTTTATTGTAACGGATACAACTCAGGAACAGTCTAATAGAAGAGATGTAGAGGACAGGTACAGGAGTTGAAGCTTCCATGCCCTTTCCAGGTATGCACCTGCTCGGCATAGCAATGTGTTCGCCCTCCTGGAAGCTCTCTGAGCCTCAGAGTTTCAGAGTTTTTACTGAGGTTTCATCACATAGGCATGATTGATGAAATCATTGGTCACGTGACTGGACTCCATCTCCAGGCCCTCTCCCCTCCCCAGAGACTGAGAGGTGGGGCTAAAAAGTTCCCACTCTTTAATCCCGTTTGGTCTGTCTTAGGCTACCTAGGGGCCTGGCTGTGAGTTATCTCACGAGCATATGGTCCAAGAGGGCTTGTTGTAAATAACAACATACCTGCCACTCAAGAAATCCCAGGGGCTTCCCTGGTGGCGCAGTGGTTGAGAATCTGCCTGCCAATGCAGACAACACAGGTTCGAGCCCTGGTCTGGGAAAATCCCACATGCCACGGAGCAACTGGGCCCGTGAGCCACAATTACTGAGCCTGCGCGTCTGGAGCCTGTGCTCCCCAACAACAGAGGCCGCGATAGTGAGAGGCCTGCGCACCGCGATGAAGAGTGACCCCCACTTGCCACAACTAGAGAAAGCCCATGCACAGAAATGAAGACCCAACACAGCCATAAATAAATAAAATAAATA
>NW_006790426.1:731502-750981 GCF_000442215.2 Lipotes vexillifer | reverse complement strand
TTTATGGCTGTGTTGGGTCTTCATTTCTGTGCATGGGCTTTCTCTAGTTGTGGCAAGTGGGGGTCACTCTTCATCGCGGTGCGCAGGCCTCTCACTATCGCGGCCTCTGTTGTTGCGGAGCACAGGCTCCAGACGCGCAGGCTCAGTAATTGTGGCTCACGGGCCCAGTTGCTCCGTGGCATGTGGGATCTTCCCAGACCAGGGCTCGAACCTGTGTCGTCTGCATTGGCAGGCAGATTCTCAACCACTGCGCCACCAGGGAAGCCCCCAAACATGTTTCTTTTTAGATTACATCTTTCGATTTTGTTTTGAATGAATTGTCAGAGAAGGCCGTTTGAATAATCTGCAGTACTGTGAAAGGAGACCTTTACTATCTGGGTCTGGGCTGTGATATGGAGCAAAGGAACACAATGAAGGTAACATTATTATCAAGAATCAGGAAACTGGGGCAGCATTAAATTTTGTGAAAAGCGTTCTTTACATCAGAGTTTTTAAAAGGGTGGGGATTAAAAGAGATGATTTTGGATGATATAAGGACAGACTTTATTTTTCTTAGTAATTTTGAATTAATTTTAATATACTTGGAAAACAGAAAGAACATATTGAGTCTGCCAGCCTGTGGGTTTGCTTGGGATGAGACCAAAGCCTGGGATGGGAGAACAAGACTCAGCGTATGTGAAGAACCAGAAAAGTCTCCTTTGGAGAAATTCAGAGTATGAGATGTTCTTCACCAAATCTGTGGCTTTCTGAGTGCCTTGAGCAATACAGGGTACAAAAGAGGCATGGATTTCCATTGACTTGTAATGAGAAGAGATTGCAGGTAAGAATTGGTATTTTAAAGTAATTTTGAAAAACACTTTGCGATGAAAAATGCCATCTGTATGACATAAGGCAAAAAACCTAAATTTATTAGTATCATGTAGGGTTTCGGTGACGACGAACAGCGATTCTTCTCCCAAGCCTGGTTCTCAATTCACTTAATGGTGAATACGTCTAAGTAGAATCGCCCGTATTATTGCTAACAGCCTGCCCAAGAGGAGAAACTGCTATTTCAAAGGGGCTAATACTGCAGCCGTGACTGACTAACGGACAGAGGGAGCTACAGTGCAGAGTGCTGTCTACGTTTACTGCTTGTCTTTAATTTATTTTCCGGATTATGGCTTAGTTGTGGGCTTGACATGATGCACTGAAGGCACAGCCACCAAGAGAATCCCATCCATTGTGTCTTTTGAGGGTTATGACATAAATATAGAGAGCATGAGGGACGCTGAGTTTTAAGTTCTGTCTCTTCCTAAATGTCTGAATTTGAGTGAGTCATTCATATTGTCCAGGCTTCAGTGCTTAAGTAGGGGAGTTCTGACCTGAAATAGACCGCCAGTTATTGCTCCGGCAAAAATGGGTTTGTTCAGGATCATCAGACAATTTCAGTTCAGGGTCTGCAGCCGTGGTCATCCGCCCGCAATTCCCTAGCAAAAATGGAGAGGAGAATTCTTTTATAGAGGCAAGAGGATAGTAAACCCGGAGTCCATGGCTTTTCGTTGGCTGAATTGTGACCGACTCTCATCGGCGGAGCTCTTGGAAGGAAAGGGGAGTCCTTCTCTTTCCTGTTCGTCTCTGCTCTCCTTGTAGGGCATGAGAGGGCTCCTTCTGGCCTCCTGACTCTAATTTAATTGAGGTTTCTGTTTATTAATTTTTACAGTAGTAAAAAGAAGCCAAGAGTTGAGTCATCGAATGGTTTATCTTGGCTCCAGTTTGGATGGTGGGGATTTTTTTTTTTTTTCTGGCCCTCACGATATTTTAAATATGAGGAAATTTCACATAAAATGTCTGGAAACCCTTCTTCTGTTTGAAGCTTGGAAGAGCCTTATGACCTTGATCCCGTATTCCTTCAAGGTAAAAACCCACTGGAGCTGAGTGGCTCTTTCCTCCTTGATATGGACTGGTCCCCACCAGTCGTCTGATTAAGTTGTAGCATCCGCCTCGCCTCTGTAGGCACGTGTGCTTGTGACTTAGAGCAGAGTCTCTCTTGGCTGCTCAGATGTTTTCGTTTCTATCTTCTTGGCTACTTCCAGAGTAGACTGGGTTCGCCAGATAAACAGTTTCTGGATAAAGTGCTTGTAATAACTTTTCAGAATTTTCCACATGTATGGTGTTGATCTTCGTAATTATGGCCATGAACTTTAAGTTCATTTAGGTTTTGTTTACACTTTTAAATCTGGAATTAATTCCCAAATCACAAAATTGAGTTGCCATTTTGAAATGATTGGTTTGATGTAACTTTGAAATAAGACCCAAGCTTCCTTTATTGTCTTAAATTATCAAGGGGATTAGAGGTAACTTAAAATGAGCGGGCGGGGGGGGGGGGGAAGTCCTGGCATTCACAGTTATTTGTTATTGTGTAATCTACCGCCTCTCCATCTTTAGGGAGTCCAAGGAATTGTAACTGTTGGGGGAAAAGGTATCACATAGGTGAGAAACCTAACATATAGGGAAAAAAATAATATAAAAGCACTGATGAATAGTGTGGTGTTATAATTACATATAATAACAGAGAGGCTTTTAAAAAATTGCTGTGAAGAGGTATGGCACCCACCGTATTCTCAACATTAATTTCAAGGTCCTGAACTTTAGGCAGTATGCTGTATTTCACAGAGATTTTTTTCCAGAAATTATTTAATAGTTTTAGGATTCACAAGGGAAGAGTTTAATATCTGCCAAACTCCCTATTGTGATATGTATTTTTTCTCAGCTTCATATGTGACTTCCCTCATCTGACATTTTCAGAGAGTCTGTATAGCTTGTGGGAAAATAATCATCAGACTAGATGTCAAGTAGAACGTAGCCGCAAGTCCTGGCTCTAATACTTGCTAGGATCACCAAAAAAAAAAAAAAAAAGAAGCCAGTTCTTGAGATGCTCAGAGATTGAGTTTCCTCATCTGTGAAGAGATAGTAATGGGACTTACTCTCAGGGGAGGGGTCATGAAGCCCAAAAGAAACAATCTTCCTAAATCACCCAGCATAGCATCTGTTATAAAATAAATACATCATAAATGTTCTGTGTTTTGTTGATGGCACAGAAAATAATTCCTAGGACCTGAATACTCCTTCACTCCTGACAACTCTTAAGAAGTCATCTTGTCTTACTTAAATAAATAGTTGGACTGTTGTCTCTTTCTTTAAGAGTAACCCATGATATCTAATAAAAATGGATTAGTGCTGTTTTTTTCTCACCCCTAGTAAATCATCAAGATTTATGAGTAGATGTATACTTCCTTTATCCTTGTACCTGAACTATATTCTGCCATGCAACACTCCCACCTATTCTGGAGTGAAACATTTAGCAGACACTCAACTGCTCATGTTCAGTTATTTTCTGTTTACAAGGTTAGCTGTTAAGTCGTCTGATCCCACACTGGGGACGTGTGACGTGCTTGTTTTGTTGAGGGTATTGGTGAGAGTGCCTGTGGTACTGGATGTTCTTACAAAGTTGTATGATATCGTGTAGGCAAAAGAGCTGCTTGGCTGGGTCTCCCGCTTTCCATCTGGTGTTTCAGTGTCTGATAATTTGAGATTACCCCAATATTCTCAGTTGCTAAGAGGATTGAGCCCTTGGTAAATCACCGTGCTATAGTTATGTAAGCTCTTAACATCCTAAGCCAAAAGAGTCAGAAGTCCTTTAAGAAATGAAAATCAAGTATGTTGTTCCCTTTGAGACTTAACGGCCCAACACTTTGGAGTAAAAGATGCAGAGAAAGGAAACCCAACTCTGGAGGAAAATACACCAAAGCCCATGAAATCCACTTGAGTGCAAATCAACACTTTTAACTTTAACCTTCTAAGTTACTGCTTGGTATCTTACTCAACTTGATGCCTCACGTGCTTAAAGAAGAAAAAAAGTGAAAGTGAAACAACTATAAAGGCAAAATCGAATCTTTCCCTCTTGGTTTGGATTCAAAGGAAGGTTACATATTTAAATAATTCTTTTTTTTTTTGTAGAATTATTGAAGGTATTTCTTTTTACTTTCTTTGCTTCTTCCTTTACTTTTAAAACTTTTCCTTATCCTTTGTGTTGGTTGTATTTATTATAGGCGTCACATAGCTAGCTGTTATTCCATCTTTAATAAAAGATGCAGCCATTTAACACTATTGTGATATATTGTCTTATTTCCTCTGTATTCTTTTAAGTCTATTATCTCTTCTTCTTTTGCATTTTCTTTAGTTTCCCATCTTTGCATTTATAAGATTGCTGAATACTTTCTGTTCTCTGCAAATTTGAGATTTCACCTATATATTTTAATTTTTTATTGATTACCTTCATATTGTAACTGTCTTATTTAAAGCTATTTCAAACCTCCTACTTTTGTTAGCATTTTATCTTGAAAATTTTTAGGCATCTACTACAGCAGAAAGAATTTTATGGTGAACATCTATATACTCTTCACCTAGATTCTACAATTAACTTTTTATTCAGGTAACTTTGTCAATTAAGACATTCCTTTTTGAAAATTTATTTGCTGTTTGCAGGAGTGTTTGAACATTTTCATTAACTAAAATAAGTGCATTCAAGCTTTTTAAAGCCCTGACAGAAAGAGGTGGTTGAGCTAGCATGTGCCCCCCTCGGTGAATTTATAGAGGAAACTTCCTAGGGCCGTGAGATCCAGCCTATCTGTACAGTGACCTCCAGGATAATTCACTAGCCCAACACTGGACCTTCTGAACTAGTATCAATTGGACTAACAGAGAGAGTTTCTCAAATTTTCAGGGTCTGATGTTAAATTTGTTTATCAGGTACAATTGGATGTCATCTGCTGTCATTTCCAGAAAAATGGGTAATTGATCTAGCTGTTTACCTTGATAAATTTGCCAAAAATTGTTAATGTTTAAGTAAATTTACGGATGGTGAAGTCTCAACCTGTTTTTTGTGGGTTTTTTCTTTGATTATTTGTTGCTTAGAAATCTCCTTTTCCTAATAAGTGTAAACTGATTCTGCTCATTTAATTTCTCCTAAAAGCATCAACATTGGTGTATTTTAAGTGGGAAATATTTTAAATTATATTATTCTTATTATTACATCTACATTATAAACCCCAGAACCCGGAATTCATCAAACTGTAAAATAAAAGCATCTGGTTTCAAAATAGTGAAACATACACACACAGGTGCTCAAATGAAACAAACAGAATTCTAATATGAAAATCATGGAGAAAACTAATTAACCTGTCAAGTGTTATAAACATTATCAAAATTAAATGTATTTTATAATGAGGTACTATGGCATCCCATTGTCAAAATGATGACAAAAATATAAAACACATATAAACTAAGGAAGCTTGTAGATGGCTGCCCCCATAGATCATCTGTACTAAAATTAATAAAATAAATGCCTAAGGACCTTAAACAGATGTAAGGCTATACATAAATGTAAAACTCTTGGGTCTGCAAGGTCATGATGCATTGCAGATTATTATTCTGGGCCAGAGGTAGACTTGTTTTCTCTCTGTGGCCTTTATACTATGTTTGAACATAGCTTAGACAACATCTTTGAACAATGGCTGGACTTGGCAGAAGTATATTCTTCGTTGACGTCAAAGAAAAAATTGTCAGAGAAACGACCGTAAATCAAGTCTCTTACATCTTTCTTCCATTCCAATCCCTCCTTCAACTGCTATTATATCTGTCCTCTTCTTTACAGGCAAAATGCTTGAAAGTATTGTCGGTATTTTTTTTTTTTTTTTTTTTTTTTTTAACTAAAGCATAGGAAAAAGTTCTAGAAAGTATACTTTAAAAGCTTACTAATATGGTTATCTAATAAGTTCTCACTGCCGTGGCCTCTCCCATTGCGGAGCACAGGCTCCGGACGAGCAGGCCCAGCGGCCATGGCTCACGGGCCCAGCCGCTCCACAGCATGTGGGATCTTCCCAGACCGGGGCACGAACCCGTATCCCCTGCATCGGCAGGCGGACTCTCAACCACTGCGCCACCAGGGAAGCCCTATTGTCGGTATTTTTTATCTTACTTCCTCATCTTGTATTTATTCCTCCTCAGCCTATTACTAGTCTAGATTTTGCATCCTAAAACCACTGAAACTGGTCTTCTGTATCATCACTGAAACGCCTTCTAATTGGGTACCACTCTATCAATTGACAGTTTCCATTTCTAATCTGGCTTGAGCTATCTACAGCATTCTGTAGTGTTGATGACACCTCTTCCTACAATCTCTTCTTTTTGGATTCCACGGTGCTGCTTTTTCTTGGCTTCCTCCTAATCCTCTGCCTGTTCCTTCCCACCCTTTTTCACAGCTTTTGACCAAACCCTTAAGTGATGGGTTTTTTTCTGGATTCCATTCTAGGATATCTTCTCAGTCCACCCGCTTCCACTTCAATAATGCCTTCAGTTCTCTGTCTGCCATTGGCATTCATTTCTAAATCGCAGCTCAGACTTCTCTCCTCACCCTGAGACCCACAAAGCCTACCGGTGATATCCATCTAGGTGTCCCCAGGGCATCTGGAAGTCAATTTGCCCCCGAATAAATTTACCACCCCTTTTCCTTCACCTGGAATCTACTCCTTCCTCTGGTTTCATATTCCATTAAGTGGCACTGTTTTCCACCTTATGGTCTATGGGAGAATCTGGGGTCTCATCTGAGATTTCCCCCTTTCCTGTTCTCTTCATACTTTGAATAGATTGCTGAGTTCTCTTGGCTCTGCTCCTACGTATGTACGTTGGTAAACGCCTATCACTTCCCATCACCAAAACCCCCAATATCCACCCCACCACACACACCACGTCAGCTCCATTCATTATGGAGGCCCTGGTCTAAGTGCTCTCTCCCCATGGGCTTCCTGACCATTCTTCAGGCCATGTCCATTGCGTTTGTGCTAAAGGGTTATCCTGGTCACAACTCTCCTCTGCTTAAACCTCTTCGGTGGCTGGCCACTGGGCTTTAACACGACTCTGCATGCTTCATCTCCGCTGTTCCCAGCTCCATCACTCCCTGTTCCCTCTCCCTGCCCCGTCACCCTGCTCACCATGAACCATCCTGAATGTAGTGCATTTCCTTCAACCTGCTGCGTCCTCTTGATCCTCTGGCTCTTTGCATATTCTGTTGCTTCCTGCCTTGCCCATTCCCACTCCTACTAGCTGGTTCCCAAACCCCCTTCAGGTCTTAGCTTAGGCCTTGCTTGCTTTGGAATGGCTTTTCTAGGGTTTTCTTTTCGATGTGCACCTTTTCAGCATTTTTCTGCATATCGTTGTTCACAGCACTTTTCTTTTTTCTTTTTTTTTCTTTTTTTTTTTTTTACATCTTTATCAGAGTATAATTGCTTTACAGTGGTGTGTTAGTTTCTGCTTTATAACAAAGTGAATCAGTTATACAGCACTTTTCAAATGTATCATGCTTGTCTGTTGCCTTTTCTGTATCCGGCTTTCACCGAACACTACTAATGATAAAATTAACAGAAGCGATTGCTGCTAATGTTTATTGGATGCTTCTTTCATATGAAGGACTGTTCTAAGAGCATTACACGTAAGGATTAAATAAGTTAACACAATAACTGTATGGGGTAGGTAGTATCAATAACTAATGCAACAACTGGATGTGGCAGATGCTGTTAATATTACCGTACAGATGAAACAGTCGCAGAGAGGTTAAGTCAACTGCCTAGGATCTCGCAGCTGGAAGTGATAGTACCAGTATTCAAGTGCAGGCAGCCGGATCTCAGGACCCACGTTGTTAACCTGTGAAGGCTAGGGGGACTCACTGTTATCACATCCTTGGCATCTAGCATAGCTTCTAACCCAGAGTAGGTGCTCAGTTAATTGTTGCCGATGAAAGAATAAATGAGCGATATCTCTGGACACCGTGTCAGAGTCATCAGAGCTCCTCAGTTGGAAATATTTCTGCCTCCATGCCTCATTCCTTCTCATGCTACCAGGCTGCGAGCTGAAGCTGTCTGAAGCACCAAAGGCTTTCGTTTTTCTTGCTTCGTCTCCAAAGCATATATTACCTTATAGGAAACCAGGCAGCTCTGATTGCCTGTTGGCAGTATTTCCCCTGTGAAAATATATTCTTGTCTGCAAATGCATGAAACCAACTTTGATTGAATGACCCTGCAATGGGGTCTCTTAGAAGGCTGTTGCACAGTGCATGGAATCAGTAGGAAGGGGAGGTTTGCCAAGCAGGACAGAGCCAAGATGTACTTGAAAACCAGGTGTGCGTGTGATCCCTCTAAGTGAACGGTCTTCATTAATCCACTTTAAATACTGTTGCTGGCATCTTCTCCACTGGTCTTTGTCTCCCAGTGGACCCTGATGGCTGTGGCATCACAAGATTTTTGAGCCTCCACCTGCCAGCTGCCATAACCTTGAACATATCTCAGTTGTGGCTGGGTATTTGTGTTGCCCCTTTAATATTGAAAGTCCTTTTCATGAACATCTAACTGGCTCCTCTAATTCCTGGGTCTTTACTGTGTGCTGGCCCATCCCTCTCATGTCCCACCTCCCATCGTCCACTATCTTGGGATTCTCCAAAATAGAAAAACAATTTGGACACCTGGTAGTCATCTTTATTCCCAACCAAAGTCCACACGTAGAGAAGGTGCATTCTCTAAAGTGAGAAGGAGAAAGTGATAAACTGAAAGAAATCTTCGCATTGTTACCAGTTCTCTCCCATTCGCTTGAAGTTAAGGAGTTGAGTCTAAAATAGGCAAAGTATTGGCCATTCAGAGGGACACCGCCTTCTGCTGGACTAAGTAATCATATTCTATTCACTCACCTACCACATGTTTATCAAGTAGGTGCTGTGTGCCGAACACTACCCTGGGCTTGTGATCCAGAGGAAAGAAGGTGCCCCAGCTTTCACAGAGCTTATAGAGCCTGTTAACCCACTAGCAGTCAGAAATCAAATGGGCTTATCAGAGTCCAAACTCTCAGCAGAGGGTTCTGAAATTTCTGAAGACGGACGTAGCAAAATATAATTCATTATTCTTCGCTTTGGAAGATTGGGAAACAAGTTACTGGATTCAGTTCGACAAAGACTTTGCAAGCTCATTTTTAGCTTCTTTGCCTCAAGGGAACTAGCTCACTATCTTCTCAGCAGGTGGCAAGCCATCTCAGCAGATGGTCCTGAGCTGCATGTGCCAGCCGCGGGGCATGTGCCAGGCGTGTTTGCACAGAGAGCTGTTCTTGTGCAAGCAGCTGGCCGTCCGTGCCCAGTGTTTTCCAGTCCTCTCCAACAGAGTATGGCGAGGGACGGGGAGTCCATGGGGGGAGATCCAGAAGTGGTTTTCTATCTTTCTTTCGCTTCTGATCCTTTGCAAGCACGCTCACTGCTTGGCAGGCTCCAGAGGCAGAATGAAGGGGCCAACAGAATCCTAGAAGCCCATGAACACTGCAGAGCTTAGAACCGTACCTGCTAGGTATATGCATGGCCAGCTGATTTTCTGGACATCCTTACTTCTCCAACATACCGTTTCTCTCCCAGCCGAAGACACACTCAACATTTAAATCAAGAGACACTGGTCAGTCACTGAGTAGCTTCAGTTTCCCTTCTGGCCTTTTGCCTCTTCCGGTGGGACTGAGTTATAAGACTTACTGTGATAATAAATGAAACTGTTGTTTTTTTTCCTACCTAAAATCATTGGCTGCTTCTGGTCCAGGTTCCAGTCATGAGTGTTACTGTATGGTTCGAGCTCTTCCTTTAACTACTCCGAAGCTCAGTGGCCACGTCTATACAACTGGGGAGAAAAAAAATATCTTTTTGGCTGTTGAGAAGATGGAAATTAAGTGCACATTTGTAAACTACAAATTGCTTTTCAAATATTCACGCTGTAGCTACAATTATGGTGATGAAGTGTATAATGAAGGCGATATTTAGAAACCTCAGCTATTACTAAAGGAAGACGTTTACATAGGTGAAAAGAACACAGGACTTTAAACTAGGCATGGATTTAAACTAGTTTTCTCGTCTATAATATGGGGACAGTGATATCTAGGTTGCAAGGCTTATACCTGAGGATTAATGAGGTTCAAGATAAGACCAGCTGTATAGATCTTCACTCCTATTTCAACTCCGTGTGGCTCTGGATAAGTTCCTTAACCTCTCTGAGCCTCCATTTCTTCATTTTAACAAGGAAGAGGATGATAACAACTGTGCATCACTGTTGAAAGTACTCAACAAGGGCCTGAATCAGTTTTTACTGTGATGGCTGCAAAATGGTGATACTTATTCTGAAATTGATGATTATTTTGGATTTAAATCTTCCAAAGTTGTTTTTTTTTTTTTTTTTTTTTTTTTTTTTTTTTGCGGTACGCGGGCCTCTCACTCTTGTGGCCTCTCCCGTGGCGGAGCACAGGCTCCGGACGCGCAGGCGCAGCGGCCACGGCTCACGGGCCCAGCCGCTCCGCGGCATGTGGGATCCTCCCGGACCGGGGCACGAACCCGTGCCCCCCGCATCGGCAGGCGGACTCTCAACCACTGCGCCACCAGGGAAGCCCCAAAGTAGACTTTTTATAAATATGAGTTACGTTGGTCTTTCAGTGTAATTTGTAAGGAGATAAGCATTTCCAGAATTTTGTGATTGTTTATGGGGAAGGAAGGGGGTGGGCACATAATCTCATCTTTCTTCCTCTTCAATGTTAACGGGAATGCCTGCCCCTAGGAAGTGGATTACAGAAAGAAGGAATAGCTCTCAGCATTCTTAACGGGTCCTCTTTAGGTAAATGCGATGAAGAGAGAACAATTAGTTAGACGTGAAAATATCCGTCGGTGGTCTGTTTTGCCATTACTGTCAAAGTCTCCAGTTGAACTCTTCCCAGGTAACTGATAAATGATCTTGGTGCCTTTGACTATTAGCCTAAGATGCTTGTGGCTCCAAGACCCCTCAGCAAGCATATCCAGTCCTCAATTTTGGCATTTTCCATAAGTTGCTACTGATACTTGTATTGTTTTATATAAACAAATCCAGGGCAGTTCAGTGACCATTTCCGCCCCCCAACACCTTAAAGCAAGATAGAAGGCACCGGGCTTCCAATGTAAATCTCCTTCCTGTTCAGTTTATTGAATTTCCTGTTGCTGTTTTATGAAGCAGCTTCCCTAATAACCTGTTTTTTCCTGCAAAATGTTTATCTGCATTATAACCATCCTGTTCTTAAACACCCGAATATCACAATTCTGTTTCGTAACCATTTTTCCCTTTCAAGTTCAATGTAATTTGTTTCTACAAGACTAAGAGGGTTTGTGAATTGTTTAATCATTATAAAATACGTTCAATCTAAGACAGTAACGGAAAACTACGAATATTTTTCTTTTGAACCATCTGAGAATAAGCGACACAGGTAACGCTCCAGTATGCCTGAATACTTCAGCACAAATTTCTTCCAAACAAAGACATTTTCCTTCTTTATAGAATAATCATAAGAGTAGTCATTAAAATCAGGAAATCGACATTGCTACATGACTAACGTCTATTCCAAAGATTCCATGTAAGTATTGCCAGATATCTCAATAATGTCCTTTATAGCCAAATAATTCAATACGGGGTCACATCCTGCATATAGGTGTCATGTTCTTTTAGTCTCCATCAATCTGGAACAGTTCCTCAGTCTTTCCTTAAAACTTTTTCAAGAATTTGAGGCAGTTGTTTTGGAGGAAGTCTTGCGCATTAGGATTTTGAGGCTCTCATTGTGGAAAGAGCTAAGAAATACAGGTATACGTGTGTGAATACCCACATTTACAACCCTCTGTTTCTCTGTCTCAAACCATGAGTCATTATACTCCAATTCCAGTGGAACACTAGAGTGTCTTTCCAGTGTTTTCTCTTTCTGGATGTGTAACTCCCTTCCCCAACAGTGAGAAACCCAGCTGCTGCTATCTTCTCCCTTCTTGGGACCCATCTCCGTAACCTCCTGGGTCACCATCTTTCTCACTGTGTCCACCTTGCTTGCACAGACTTCAGTCCCAGGGACCTTTGAAAGAAAAGAAAGGCGGCAGACAGGCAGACCAGCTGGCTTCTAACTCCTTTGGATGTCGGCCTCTAACTATGGATTCAATTCCATGTGAGTATCTGTCTCTTTCAGTGTCTTTTCACTCCCATGCTCTGATTATCTTGGTGGAGGGACGTGAAAGTATCTTCTTCCCCTTCCCTTCCTGTCACTGGTTTCTGGATTTATACCATTTGTGAGTCATTCCCTTGTAGTCGAGTACTGCCCTCTTTGAACTGTGAACATCGCTGAGTGTAGCCTCCTTGAGATACTACGTGATTTTTCATGTCACAGATCTCATTTTACAGCCTCCCTTTTAAAACACTCACTGACTTCTCACTTACAGTAGTGTTTCCAAACTTTTCATTTATTTTATGTTAGAAGCAGATGTTCTTTTTCGAATGACATCATAGGTGGTGGAGCAATTTAAAACATATAAAAGCAGGCCTCTTCCTTACAGCAAGGCAGCCTCTCTCAGGGCATTCTGTGAGAACCACCAGTCTACAGGGGGAAGTTTTCTGCTTTGAAATTGGTCCTCAGTTGCATGGAATTGATTTAATCTTAATCGTTGATTCACAACATGCTCTTATCATCAGTCTACGAATGGCCTGGTGTTCATTTATTTCTTTATTTGTTTAGTGGTTTAATAATGTACTCAGCACCTACAAACCCACCACCCCAAGCAAGTCTAGCACCTTAACCGACATTAACCACATGATTTTCCACACCACCATGCCCCCCTTGGTATTTCCTAGGTGAAAAACCACCATTCTGAATCTTGTGCTCATCAGTCCTTTGCTTTATTTTTTAATAATTTCAGTGCCTCTCTACATATCTCTATTAAGTATACCTTTATACATTTTTAGAAGTAGAAAGCATACTTCTAATTGGTTTTAACTTGACAAAAATTATAATTAAGTTTTTTTCCACCTAATAATACGTTGCTAAAATTCATTCAGTTTGTTTTATACCATTTTAGTTAATTTGTTTTGACTGATGTATAAAATTCCATTGGGTGAATGTACCACAGTTTATCCTACCAAAGATGGGCATCTACCCTAGTTCTAGCTTTTTCCCTTCTGAGCAGTGCTACTATAAACAGTTCATAATGTCTCTTTTTGTAAATGTGTAAGTGTGTGTTGGGTAATTATCTATGTATAAGACATATACGATATATATAATGTATATAATTAGTTCGTTCTAGTACAGAATTTCTCAAATGTGACATTATTGGCATTTTGGTCCTGATATTAGCAGAAGACTCATGGAAGACTGTACTAGTCAGCTCAGGCTGCCATAGCAGAATGTCACAGACTAGGTGACTTAAACAACAGCAGTTTATTTTCTCACAGTGCTAGAGGCTGGAAGTCCAAGATCAGGGTGCCATTAGGGCTAGTTTCCCTGGAGGCCTCTCTTCTTGCTCTGCAGATGGGTGCATTCTTGCTGTGTCCTCACATGGCCTTTGCTCTGTGTCTACACACTCCTGGTGTCAGTTCCTCTTATTATATGGACACTGGTCATATTGGATTAGGACCCCAGCTTTATGACTTCACTTAACCTTAACTAACTCCTTAAAGATCGTATCTCCAGACATGGTCACGTGGAAGGTTAACGTGTATTCGCCGCTGAATTTCTATGAATCTGAGAGGGACACAGTTCAGTCCATAACACCATTGAACTAGTTGAAGTAGGGAAATACCTTGATCAGTTGTTTATTTAAAAAAGAAAAAAAGGCAAAAGATCCTTTCACTCCAGTATGAACTGGAAGAAGACCTGGGTGGATGAAGGGAAACAGTAAAGAAACCACCGTGGAAAACCACTTGAGGGTTAGGGTCGCGAGGACCAGGATGGTGACAGAGATGGAGACAGGGGATGTGATGAGTTAGAAGTTAAAACTGACCTGACATAATGATGGAGAAAGACTGGCAAAGAAAGGGGTGACAGTGACAGATTCCGTGTCTTGGCTTTGGGCAACTAGCTGCATCGTGGTGTCACTTGATGAGGCTGGGTGAGAAGAACTGACAGAACTCCAGAGACAGGGGCAGCTGTGTGGAGCACGTGTCTGGGACTTGGATCAGGTAGTCTCCTTTGCCTGGAATATTACCCCCCTACCACCATTTATTTCTCTTTTCTTGTCCGTCTTAAAGATTCCTACTTGGGCTTCCCTGGTGGCGCCGTGGTTGAGAGGCCGCCTGCCGGTGCAGGGGACGCGGGTTCGCGCCCCGGTCCGGGAAGATCCCACGTGCCGCGGAGCGGCTGGGCCCGCGAGCCGTGGCCGCTGAGCCCGCGCGCCCGGAGCCTGTGGTCCGCCGCGGGAGAGGCCACGACGGTGAGAGGCCCGCGTGCCGCAACGAAAACAAACGCACGCAAAACAAAAGAACTCCTACTCATCTCTCAAGACCCACGTTGGATATTACTCCTTTTCCTCAGACCCTTCCTCGATTTTTGTCCCCTCTCCTCCCGCCATCACATTCTGCATTTATGGCTCTCTGCAGTCATTCCTTGCTTATCCCAAATGTACCGAAGACACAGTACTTATTACGTCAGTGCAGATATTCTTTCTCTGGATCTCGTCTTGTCCCCAGATGGGAAGTTCCTCTAGACCAGGAATGTGTTTGGATCACCCTTTGCCTTCTAGAATTTATCAGTGTCTTCCGAGGAGGTAAATCAAATGAGTTATTCAGATTGTTTCGGTTGCAAAGGGAGAAAATTTGGAATCAGAAAAGGAAAGCTTGTAATCAGCTGTTTGGGGAGATTAGCCCTCATTCACAACCTACTTTGCTGACCTCTGTGTCTGTTCTCTGGTCAGCCCTGGTCTGGCCACTGGCCATCTCCCTTCTATTAGAGGTGGGTAGGCTTGGTGCCTAGAAGACTTCCTTTGTGGATCCTTTGTTGCTACCCTAGCGTGTCTGTCTCTGCTTCATTAATTTATTCATCCACTTACTCACTGATTTATTCCTTTATTCAGTAATTCAGTCCTTCATTCAGTATTTGTTAAGTGCTAGGCCCACTTCCAGGTTCTGAGAATATAGCAGAGGAAAAAAACAAAACAACAACAGATTAAAATATCTGCCTTCTTGGGAAGAATCAGACCCAAAACCTGAGCAAAGTTTTGTCAGTGATTCCCCAGTTCCGTGAAGGGTGGGGTCATTGGCTTCATTTTTCTCCTTAGCAAAATTGTGGAGAAAACAGGAAGGGCGGGTAGAAAGAGAAGAGGTGATGGTAGAAACTCTGGAAGGAAAAGAAAATGCAAATTTCCAGGATGGAGCAGTGGGGGAAGTTGAGTGTTTATCTTTGGAGGTCATTGCACAGAGCCCAGAAAGTGCTACCTGCCCATGATGTGTCTTTAGTTAGATGACATTTCCCCCTTCTCTGGTATTTGAGATTCTGATCTGTGCAAAGTATCAGGTCAGTCTAAATAGTCTCTAAGGTGCTTCACCTTTTATAATTCCTCATGTCACACCTGTAGACACATTGCAAAGTGAAAAAAGAGCATGGGCTTACTGTGTATATAAAGCCATGCAGTAAGATACAAGAGAGCCTAGGAGTTCCCTGGCGGTCCAGTGGTTAGGACTTGGCATTTTCACTGCCGAGGGCCTGGGTTCCATCCATAGTCTGAGAACTAAGATCCCACAAGCCGTGCAGTTCGACAAAAAAACAAAACAAAACAGAAAGACGCAAGAGAGCCTAGAAATCCCAGATATTCATCATTTACGTTAATTTCAATATTTGCTTCCAAACAGCTAACCTGCCAGCTCACTTCCTTCCTTTGTCCTTCATTCGTAGTTAGTTCTTCTCATTTAAAGTCGGATAAAAAGTAATCAACTCACGTTAAAACGATTAAGCTTTTTTAAAAAATAAAAACAAAACCGAACCAAAAGCTCCTGCTGCGATGATGCAATAAAAATTAAGAAAGGCTGTATCTGCAATTCATTGAAGCATAACACTGAATTGAGTATGGAGGTGCCTATATTTATTTGAACGTATGGAAAGACTGCTAGTTAAGGCATTAATTTGTAAACAAAGGGCTACCGTCAAGGTCCTGAAATAAATAGCATATGTTCAGAAGTAAAAGGAAGCCCCAAATTAGAAAAATTTAAATCATCTAGAATCCTCCAAGAAGACATAAATATGCATTTGCCCACGTCCTTTGAGAAGTGAGGTGAATGCCTTCGAGCTCTGAATCAAGAATGTTGACATTCTCTACCCAGTCTTGTTAATTCAGATGTAGTTTAATACTTTGCCCCTCATAGTGTAAATCTCCCCCTCTGTTTATTTTACTCACTAATGCTGATTTCAAAAACAAATATACCAGGAAGCATACTCTATAATAATTTAGGGGGGAAGAAAGACCTTTCCATTAGGAAAATATAATAGAAATAATACATCCTATAAATCTGTTTCTTGGTGATGCCTAACCTATAATGGGAACCTTCAACCTAGCACCTTATTAAAATAGTCTTTTTACTTGACATGAGTTAGTGTGGCTTGGTACAGTTCCCCAAACCCTGACTTTCTCATCTCTGGAAGCGCTGTTACTCAGGGCAGATTACATAACCTCACAGATAAATCCTGTGGGTAGTCAAGTTAAGGCTATTTCATGAGAAGTGATTAGTAAGATCAAGGTTCTTGCAGATAACAGAATCTACTCGTGCTGGTTAATCAGAAGGAAAATCGTCACAGAGCATTAGGTAGCTTACAGAATTTCTAGGAGGACCAGAAACTAAGCTTAGAGCTACATGACCAAGATCGTGTGGCCGGGAGAAATGCCCAACCATAGCATGGAATGTTCTCAGTGAAGCCCCACTCTTGCCCTTCGTGTCACTTGGTACCACTGATGTTGGGGAGTCCCTTGTGGGCTGTGCCCAGAAGAACCATACACCTTCCCCACCATGCCTGGCACAAGGTCCACTCCCTCTGCATGCTGCCACCTTCCCACACTGCTCATACTTAGCTTCTAGTGTCATGGAGCTGTGTGTCAGTCTGGCTGAACCTAGGTCACCTACACACCTCCGTGCATGGGCATCTTGGGAATGTAGTTTTCTCTTGACAGGAAATCCTGCCAGGAAGGGACTAGAGTGGGAGCTGCAGGAGCCTACCTGCCTTAGGTGAGTAGCTTTATCATGACGTTTCCCTACTTTTGGCCCATCACCCAACTTCAGGTTCTCTTTTGAAAACCGAAGAATCGGTCCATAGGAAAGGAAGCGATTCATCAATGTTAAACTTTACGGTACTCGATATACGTTGGAGATATTTATAAATACAGTGATATGGAGAGGTATTAGGGAAAGTACTCAGTTCTTAGAAGTCACAGGTTCTAGATGCAGATATGTCATTTTCTGTCTAGTGATATTAGACATTCATTTATTCAACACATTTTGAAATCTTTTGTCAGACACCGTCATTAGATATATACAGATGAACGTAACACAGCCTTGTTTACTGGTAGAGAAAGTAAGTAAATAAATAATTGCAGATCAGTGTGATAGGTGTTAAAATATGGGGTAAGAATGATAGCATGGGAGCTTGCAGGAGGAAAAGCTTGTGCAGTCTTGGGGTGCCAGGGTATGTGCTATTTCCTTTCTCCAGAACACTCCCCCAGGGAACAGAGGTGACTCAAGGGATTTGAAACGTATATACAAAGGTCCAGTGTTGAGGAGTAGTAGAGGGTGATTGGGCAAAAGCCAGCACTGCCACTGGGTGCTGTGAAGTGGGCTAGGGGGTCAGGAGATTAGTCTGGAAAGGCAGTAGGACCAGTTCAAGAGGGACATTGTATGTCAGGTTATAGAGTGTGTACCTGACCAGCTAGTTAGCCTCTCCTAAACCTAACTTTTTATATTAGCCGGAGCTCTCTCAGCTCAACAAACAACCCCCTCCCCTCCCCTCCCCCCACCAGAAAAAGAACAGAGAGAGAATAAGAATCTATTAACTTGGGAAAGATAAGTCACAGGATCCAAGGAGGACATTTAGTAACCAGAAGGAAGCAAGCTTTGGAGACTGGAACTGGGATTGAAGATATTCCAGGCGTGGATTCATATCTCTTTGTCTCTGCCTGTCTCTCTCTTCCTCCTTCTGTTGCACTTTTATTTGTTCCTATATGGCTTCACTCTAATGATAGACTTTCCTGGTATGACAGATTAGGTGGCATCCAACCTCCTGAAAGTCACATCTTCTAGCCAAGAAATCCTATAGGAAAGGGGTCCTCTTCTCTGTTATCTGTAAGCCAACCTTAGGGAAGCACTCCGATTGTCCCTACTTGTTATATGACTCTCAGTTTCAGTCACTTAGCAAAGGGGGTGGCCCACCCTAACTGGCTATACCTGGATCACATGCTTTCCCTGGGGGATGAGTGGACAGAGTATTTTGTGACTGACTGCTCCATTAAAATCTTATTTGATAGACAGTTTCTCTTCCAATGAGTAACATGGCTCTGTTTATATACTTGTAGCTTATTATTCGCAGCAGATGTTACATATTCAGTATATTTACTGTGGGAGTAATGTACACTTCCTGACCCATTGATATCAAGTTTGGCTGTCTGATTTGTAGTACGTCTGTCTTTGGGAAATGTATACCTCTTTACTGCGTCGGTATCATATTTGGAGCAAGAAAGAAAACTTGGTTGTTGAAAGCCCTTGAATTTTAGGAGTTTGTTATAGCAGCATGACTGAACCTAAGCTGACCAATATAAACACATATTTTCCTCAAATATTTACATATTAAACCTATGGAAGAACTCCGTTGGCTCTGCTGTGCAGACCTTGAGCCAATCGCTGTCATTGGAGGGGGCAGAAATATGATTAGCTCGCTCAGGAGGTCACATGTACAATTCTTTGACCAATCAGGAAAGGTTTAGTGATTGTGAGTTGGATGTGGGAAGTGCTCTTTTGGCACCATTAGGATTTTATTGTCTGGCAGCTGGGGTTGGCGAGGGGCAAGAGGGTAGAGGGATATAAGCCTCAAGAGGAAAGGAAGCAGAAGCTGCTAAACACAGTGTATCTACTAGGATTTCCTCTTTCCTCATCTTTAGAATTCCAGCAACTTCCCTACCTACCTCTCAGAGTTGCTAGTTCCCTTCTACCTGTGCACAGAAGTTTGTGGACACGTGACACTGAAAAGGGTTCTGGGAATAGAAAGAATAGAAAGAGAAAGATGATTTCATTTGGAGTTGGTCCGTCCTGTGTTAAGAGGGCAGAAGTCTATTTCCTACTCCTCTTGCAGGAGGCCGGTGCCATTGTGTGCTTTATCTTTTGATTTATGCCAAAGACTAAGTGAGCGTTTCATCTTCTTTTATAAACATCATTCACCCATTTTAGTTCCCAGAAGGCTTGATAAAAGTGAAAGCTGAACCTGAAAGAAAATAGAGCCATAGATCCACCCTTTCCGCTGAATAAATAGACCCCTGCTCTGTATCCTGTCCCAGACCTGCCTTTACCTCACCTCGAGACTGGACCCGCCTGGTGGTGGTGGTGGTGGGGCCGGGGCGGGGGGGGGGGGGGG
>NW_006790426.1:728234-731492 GCF_000442215.2 Lipotes vexillifer | reverse complement strand
GCGGGGGGGGGGGGTGGGGGGGGGGGGGGGGGGGGGGGGGGGGGGGAGTGTTATCCACACGTTTATGACCGTCTTAACTTGGTGGCAAGCATTTCCTTTGTGCCTTACAGAAATCTTCCAGACTGATTTGGGACCACTGGTTTTTGCTTCCATTTGTCATCAGGGAGAAATTATGCACTAAACCTGTTGAAAACACCATTTTTTAATTAAAACCTGGGCCCTTGTGACATAGGACTAAATGAACATCACCTATTATCTTGTATTGTTGAGGTCTAATGTCTACCAAATGCATTTCCTTGGGCACTGCCTTTGGGATTTTAAACCTGAATTGAATTCTTATTGGTAAAGTATGAATGAGGACTCCCCTCACAGACTAGCCGAGTATCTGTAATAATCAGGGTCATGCTTACTGTCGCTTATTCTCAAGCACAGGTGATGGGATGACACAGAGTCCTCACTGCCATCTCACGTCCAGTGTCGGATTGTTCCTTTTTAAAGCCTGGTGGGTCCACTACTGCTTACTGGGACAGAGCAGTTAAAGCAGAAGGAAGGTGGCACTGTATCTTCTATTATTGATGATGTTCATGTCGAACTCATATGGGAGCTAAAATTTCCCGGCCTGTGTTGCATTTCTACTTATTTTATCCACCTTGGAGAACCGAAACATGGTGAATACAACAGGTTTTTACCTGTGCTTAATGGGAAACAGTATATTAACTCTACATCCTTTATTTTACCAATGGAGGCCTGAGGTCTCCAGGGAAAGAACGTTCCTTTGTGAGCTGGAACTGAGAATTAGTAATGGTGGCGCTGGGGTAAGTGTCTGGTTTCTTTGCCACTTCTTTCTGCTGCACCAACATTTGCCAAAGTGCGGGGCTTCTATTGGTGGTCCTTGAGACGGGTGCAGAGGGCCCCGTGCTGAAACAGTCACTCCCTCGTCAATTCTCTTTCAGCCTTACAGACTCCGAGGAGATGGTTTTAGTTCAGTGTCAGACCGTACCTCTGCTGAACACTTGCGAATGTTTGTGTGGCCGAGACAGTGAGCCTCATTAAATTCTGCTAGATTTAATAGCATAGCTTTGTTTCCATTGAATTTATTTTCACAGTTACTGTCTCTGTATGAGAATTGATACTGCTTTTGTATTTGCAATAGGTATATAAAGTTACTTTTTTAAAATAGAAATTTTAAAAGGAAGTGAGTTGATTCAAAGAAAAACATTAAGAAGTAAAGGTGGCATGGGGATATGGAAGCAACTTAAATTTTCTCTAGGGCTACAGTTTAGGAAATACAGGGCTGGATTACATTGCTTTACAGATAGGCTTTGGAAACAACTGGGCACCAGTCATCACCACGTTTGCTTCCTCCCTCCCTCCCTCCCTCCCTTCCTTCCTTCCTTCCTTCCTTTCCACTTTCTTAGGCCACGGTCTAATTCCTTTCCTGATTGGCGGAATTCTTTGCAGTCTTGGGCTACTTTACATGGTCCTCTCAAGGTAACTGTCATCTGTATTGTACCTTTAAGTAAACAAATATGCAGGCAAGCAAATAAACCAACAAAAAGTCCAACAACCTTGAAATACGGTGGTTTTGCTTTACTTTTTAAAATGTGCAGGCTGGGGCTTCCCTGGTGGAGCAGTGGTTAAGAATCTGCCTGCCAATGCAGGCGACATGGGTTCAATCCCTGGTCCAGGAAGATCCCACATGCCACAGGGCAACTAAGCCTGTGCACCACAACTACTGAGCCCACGCGCAGCAACTGCTGAAGCCTTCACTCTGGGGCCTGTGTGCCGCAACTACTGCGCTCGTGTGCTGCAACTACTAAAGCCCGGGCACCTAGAGCCCATGCTCCGCAACAAGAGAAACCACCGCAATGAGAAGCCCGCGCATCGCAACGAAGAGGAGCCCCCGCTCACCACAACTAGAGGAAGCCTGTGCGCAGCAACAAAGACCCAACGCGGCTAAAATTAAATTTAAAAAAAAATGTGCATGCTGATTGGAACATGGAGAAAAGGACATTTGTGAGAAGAACCTTGCTTTGCAGGATCTTCATTTCTATACCTTTCATGCCTAGGTCCTCTTGGCAGCCTCCTGGACAGGTGGCTGTATCGTGAAGGATGACTGGACAGAACAGTGCCTCTGTCGGGTCTTCCTGAAGCTTTCAGGACGCTTGCCCAGCCCTCAAGGAATAGGGGTTGCTCAGCTGTATTCAATAAGAAAGGCATGTTAGGTTGGCCCCTGTGATGGTGGCAGCACCCGAACACAACTTGTAATCATGCCCAGGTAGCTACCGCTGCTGGAATGCTCAGCTTGCCATGCGTAGTGGTAAGCACGGTGCACGTGATATCTTGTACAGTCCTCTCAACACCTCTAGAGGCTTCTCTTCTTATTTTCCAGCAGTGGAAATGGAGGGCCCCCTTGCTCATAATATTTGTCCTTGTTTTCCAAGAACTTCATCCTTACACGTAAAGCATGGCTACAGTCCCTAGATTGTGTGCGGAGAATTCACTTACCACCCACGTCTAGGCTCTCATTAGTTAGGCAGTTTACTGAGTATTTACTGTGTGCAAGCGAGCTGGGTTACAGAGATAAGTCATGCAGCCAAACTCTCAGTGACTCCCCAGCTGGTCCAGGACACATGCATATAAACAGATCCATCATGATCCTGTTTGGGGGTGTGGTTTGATAGAGGAAGGCAAATTGAACTGGACCTTGAAGAGAGAAGAAAGGGCAGGTGAAGATTAAAGGAGTCAAGGCACCAACGTGTATAGACTTCCCACGTCCAGCAGGCTCCACTCATAATGAGGATCAGGGCTATTTTTTGAACGCCTGCTGTGTGGTTGACGTGGCATTGGGGACATCACATCCTTGAACTCACTGAAGACTTTAACAGGTATGGGGTAGCTATTAGCGTACCCAATTTTTATAAGAAACCGAGAGTTGGATGTGTGAGTGGAAGCTGTCGTTTCAGAACGAAGGCACACCTGGGTGGAAGCGGGGAGCTGAAATTTACGTTACTCTATAGCTGCTGATGTGACTGAATGAAAGTAGCTTTGGAGTGCTCTGTGGAGATGCAGGCTGAGACCACATCCCACCCTTCTGGAGAGGATTAATTAGCGTGGGTTTGGAGAGTGGAGAGCAGCAGGGTGAATGATGTGTGACCTCAGAATAAAGGGACAGCACGAGTGGTGTATGCACGAACCGTGACCAACAAATGGCTCCGTGAGAAGTGAGACAAAATAAACCTCCCTCGAGCCCCCCGC
>NW_006790426.1:726996-727921 GCF_000442215.2 Lipotes vexillifer | reverse complement strand
CCCCCCCCCCCATTTCAATCCTGACCATTTTACATCCACGTCAGTCCTCATCCACTGACAAATCCTCATGTCTTCCATCTACTCCGCCTTCAATGCATTTTCCACACATGCACCACCTTTTCCTTTTTCTTTCAAAAGTAGGGTGTTGACCCTTTTGCTTGCCATTTACCATAACCTGGAGTCTAAGCTTAGGATACGAATCCTTGGTCCTTTTTCCTTTCACTATTAAATGTAATTCTCTAGTATATCCTCAAGGAATTGGTTGAATGTCTAATCATTTTATACTTGCAGTTTCCCAAAGGTGATTCCTATGATCTTGGCAAAGATGGTGAATTAATTTCCATGCATTAGAAAGGAACATATGAGCCATATCCTTCTGACTAATCTATGCATCGTCAACAAAATGAATGCCCACTCTGAGGGGTGGCCTTTGGTTGTCCACCTCTGCCCAGTACAGGGTAGGTAAATCTACCCGATTCAGGGTAATAACAGGGAACAATTTTGCCCACAGATTAAGGCCGTATTCTCCAAAGAGCTTTCTCAGTAATAAATTTAATATTCTGATTTCTGTCTGTCAGTGTCTTTTATCTTAATTCTCATTTGGTTCCTGTTCTGCTCATTTGCTTCTTTTTCCTTAGATTCTTGCTCCTCATTCCCCTCTCTTGAATACAGGCTCCTGACCCTTCAAACTACATTTCCAACTTTGCTGCTGTTGGATTCTGGCTGACTGAGTAAGGATATGTACTAACAGGCTATTGGAGAATAGGAGGAAGGAAGATGCCAGGGTACTTTCCCCTCTCGCACTGCTCGGGACAGTGCTTCCAGCCATGGTTGCTGCAGACAGGCCTTAATTCCAGCTCCCACCACCCAGCTGGCCCCTCTGGGGATAGGCACCTTCCACAAAGCTCCTGTGTAGTTTTTGTTC
>NW_006790426.1:693705-726986 GCF_000442215.2 Lipotes vexillifer | reverse complement strand
CCTGCTGAAGGTGCCGTCTCCTGGGCTCCTTTGATGCTGTCTCCTTCTCTGTCCCTCGAGTCCTAAAGGAGGTAGTGGCTTCTTCCAGATTCTGATCTCTGTATTGCTAACCCTTTCTGTGTTTGCTTTTTTAGCTCCTCTAACATTGTTGTAACTAATTCCCCATATTCAGTCCTCTCTGCTCAACTGCCTGGTACAGGTTTTGTTCTCCTGCCTGCCCTCTGATGGATACAGTTCCAAATTCAGAAGGGGGAAAAAGGGACTCAACATTTTACTGATTACCTGAAGTGCCATCAGTATCCAGTCTAAGATCCAGACCTCTACATGTAATTATAGTCCACTTTCATGCCCTGTTAGTGGACTCGGAAAAATGGATAAGATTAATGATCTGAGCACAAAAGCGTAAATACAGATACTGTTGGAGAATACTTATATAATCTGGGTGAGAAGACCTGCAAATCTTCACCTCATTTTACAGCTGAAGACACTGAAACTCAGTGGGGCTTTGTAACACATCTAAGAATAGAAACAGCCCTAGAATTTCAATCCTGAAAAAGCAAGAACCTTGCTTGTCTAGCCTACTGCTGTGTCTTCAGGAACTAGAAGTATTTGCCACATGGTGTGGTGTTCCAGGTCACAGTGGCAACACATGGTAGGACGAGAATTCACGTGTAGTGCACCTAGCCTGTTAGCTTACTGTTTATCATTAGTGGCTTCACAGGGATCTCAGGTGGCCGATGCTGAGGCACATGGAGTTGTAGGGGCATCTGCGGGGTGGTGAACGAGGGCATCGCAGCCATAGTGGTGAAGCCGAGCGGGACTAGTGAGGACGTGATAGGCTGTGGTTACCCTGGCAGTGAGGTACAGATGCTCAGTGGATTACAGAGCACTCAACTGAGGCAAACGTGACCTTACCAAACATACCCAGAGCCTGTCATACAAAGTGAAGTAAGTCAGAAGGAGAAAAACAGATATCGTATATTAACGTATATATGTGAAATCTAGAAAAATGGTACAGATGATCTCATTTGCAAAGCAGAAATAGAGACACAAAGAGAACAAACATATGGATACCAAGGGGGAAGAGGAGGTGGCATGAATTGGGAGATTGGGATTGACATATATCTGCTACTATGTGTAAAATAGATAACTAATGAGAACCTACTGTGTAGCACAGGGAACTCTACCCGGTGCTCTGTGGTGACCTAAGTGGGAAGGAAATTCAAAAAAAGAGGGGGTATGTGTATACAAGTGGGTGATTCACTTTGTTGTACAGCAGAAACTGACACAGCAGTGTAAAGCAACTATACTCCAATAAAAAAAAAAAAATATCCATAAGGGTGTAGTAGAGATGAAGAGACGTGAAAAAATGTTTGTCCCACCCAGAAATGCAAAGTAGAGCAGAAAACAGATTAGTATCTCTAAATTAATAGGTAACATTGGAGCCTGCTGACACAAGATGAACACTGTACTTTGTCTCTTGTTGCTTCCTTTGGTTATTTCAGGGTTATTTGTAGAGTTTGCTCCCTTTTGCTGCGTTCTAATCGTGGGGGAAAAGTGGCATAAAGAAAGCAAAAGTACCGCAGCAGCTCCAGAATACAAACTATATACATACATATCAAAGAAGTGAAGGCCACCAGATCTGCCTTCCAGTCGACATGATCACAATTGGGCTATTTTATAAGTTAAATTTTTCTCAGTGAGAACGTAAAAAAAAAAAGGAAAGACATTCCATTTTTAAAGTAAATGATGATAACAAAAGCATTTTTCTCTTAAGTAATATTCAGAGCTGTGCAAGACCCTCTGGACCTGGGGACGCACACAGATTTTTAGTGTATTGAAATATTTCTACATTGTTATCACAAGCCCCCCAAGGCCCTCGTCTCGCTGCTCCTGCCTTTCCCCCAGGTTCCAGAACCACTGAGGCCTCCAAAACCCTGCTTCATCGTCTGTTTTAATTGGTCAAGGCTCAGGCTGCATTGCTTGTGAAGTCTTTTGAATGTCATCTCTGGAAGCACTTTTTACAAAAAGCAGAACTAAATAATAATTGCGTGATAGAAACCTTTCCGCTACGCGGTCCCTAGATGTTATTAGTTTTGCTCTAAGTATACTGTTAGGGGTTGAATTTGTCCCCCCCCCCCCCAAATTCATACATTGAAGCCCTAAACCCCCATTGTGACTGTATCTCGAGATAGGATCTTTAATTAAGGTTAACTGAGGTCATATAGGTGGGGTCCTAATTCAATAAAACTGGAGTCCTTCTAAGAAGAGGAGGAAACGCCACGAGTGGATGCACATAGAGAAAAAGGCCATCTGCAAGCCAGAGAGGGAGGCCTCCCCAGAAACCAACCCTGCCAGCACCTTGAACTCGGACTTCCATTTCTGATGTCGAAGCCCCCCAATCTGTGATATTCTGTTACGCCAGCCTGAGCAAACTAATACAGGTCGTAATGAATTTCAAAGGGAAAAAAGTTTTCTTTTCATCAACAGAAGAAGGGTGAGCACCTAGAAATAGCAAATAGGTCTGTATTATCCACCTTATTGTATCAAAGCCCCTGCGGAGGCAGTGCCGGGCCTGAGCAACATCTCATGGTAGAAAGCAGCATGATGCCAATCACCGGGCCCCTGAGACGTGTCTTCTTTGAGGAGGTGGCGTAGCTTCTGCATCTCCGTATTACCTTCTGCTTGCATCCATCAAGTGTTCCAATGATGGAAATTCAGTGATAGCTCGGACACAAGGGACCTATTCCACTTGAGAAGGGAGGGCCATCCTCGATTTTCTAACAATAGCCTTTCAACCTACACTTTAACATATAATTCTTGGCATGCCAACATGTCTTTTAATTTTTGTAATACTGATCTGGCTTTATATATGCCCGCTGATATGGATTAGCCAATATTAGCTAGCATCTTCCCTGGGACAGTTGCTCAGAGTTTTATTCCTCCCTTGTGTATGAAATGTAAGTTGTGTGTGTAAACATATATTCATTGTGATATATAGTGAGCATTTACAGTCTGAAAGCCTCTGGGCTAGTTCCGAACTGAATCACATGCTTGCTCTTTAGTGGGCAGTGTGCATTCCAGATATTTAAAAGAATTGTAAAGAATCGTTGTGCTATCCAAACATTCATTCCCCGTATGAAGAACAGTACATTCTTTCTGTATCAGCACTCTGCTTCTCCTCTATCAGCATGTTAAGGCATCTTTTGGTGAGGGGTATAAATTATTTCCCAGTGTAGACACCTGAATGTGGGTTCCCGAGATCAATTTAGAGGTTCCCCAAGTGAAAACCCTGGGGCTTTATGAAGATGCTCAAAGCACTAGTTGCAAATGGCTGAATCCTACGTATAATCCAATATGCAATATGATAATTATCCATTCAACTAAGGGCACGTTTACAGTTTCCTCTTCAGTAAGAGGTCGTGAAAACCTTTGGCATGGGCTGGTCAGAGCTATCTTGTCCGCATTTAGCTTTCTCTTCGTTCTCCACTGTTTATTCTGTGGTCTCTCTACTCTTCCATCGCACCATTCTTGCCCTGTCTTGTGTGCCTTCAGGTGCCACATTGACTTGTAAAACTCCTTGCTTATCCTCCATCTTTTTATTTGCTCAAAACTCAGTTGAAGCACCTTCTCTAATCAGTTGGATTGCTAGAAAGAGTTTGCTTTTTTCCACTTGCATGCTGTGAAGTGCCTACTGCCAGGTCTGTATTTCGTTGCAATGGCTTCTCTTTCAGAGGTGATCTTTGAGTTGTGCAAGACACTGACACCGAGGGAATGGATGTGTGCCCATTTATTGTGGTGGAAAGGGTAAGTTGAGATTGGATCTGAGTTACAAATGCGTTCCCCCCTTCACTGGGCAAACTTGGGAGCACCAGGAAACATGGGACATGCTAATTTTCATCCTGTCCGGTGGTGTAATTTACTGTAACCATTTCGTGCCCATCTCAAATCGACATCTAATACCGTGATAATGGCGCCACATGGATGTTGCTGCGCTGCAGCTCTGGTGCCCACTGTCTTAGCCCGCACATGGAAACGTGGTTCAATATGTGCTCGTAGAGATCTTTTCTGATACTCATTGAGTATCTACTCTGTGGTGACGGTTACAGGCAATTGTCCAGTCCACAGGTATTTATTGTGTTTATTAAGCGTCAGCTATGTGCTGGGCATTGTTACACGTGCTAGAAGCAGTGCAGGGAAGAAACAGCAAGTACCTCTTCTCATGGATCTTACCTTAGTTTGGACGTGAATCAGCCTTACCCTGAAAGAAACACAGGGCAGGCTGATGGGGCACTCTGTAGTGCACTTTTACTAGAGTCAAATGTGGTACAGCACGAGGTAAAAACGGAAAGAAGAGTTGTGGGGATTAGGACGAAACTGGTTAGGAGCAGACTTTGGAGAGTCTTGGGCTGTGTGAGAGTTGTTGGTGCTTCTTTAGTGTTAAATTACTGTTATTCATGTCAGTGTTTTTGTTTTGTTTTGTTTTGCGGTACGCGGGCCTCTCACTGCCGTGGCCTGTCCCGTCGGACCGGGGCATGAACCCGCGTCCCCTGCATCGGCAGGCGGACTCTCAACCACTGCGCTACCAGGGAAGCCCCATGTCAGTGTTTTTAATATAAGGAAGTAATAAAGATGGTAACATTCAGAGCATTTCCTTGACCTTCACTTAGGTTGAAATCAGCAGATCAGTCTGACAAGTGTCAGTAGTAACTGCTTTTTGTTTCTGTCTGAGCAATAGTGTTCATCTACGTACACATCAATTTAGGCGTATCTGCCTAAAATGAATACATATTTGCGATCTCATATTTTGAGTACATGCTCAAGTAGGAAGCAACGTTCTGCCTTAATTTGGCATTAGTAAAGCAATCTGTTGTATGGTTGATATTCCTGAAAATACTGCTTTTGAATTAATTTATATTTAAGAGAGACTCCTGGGAAAATGAAACAAAAAGCTGACATGAATGTGATAGCAAAATAAATGTATGCATTCTAGTGGAAGGAAGTTAACTAAGTATGAACTAAGTACGCTGTTTTTTCAGGATTGTACACTAAAGAGGCGGTCAAAGGAGAGGATTGAAATAGAAAATATGAATTTAACTTAAAACTGTCAGTATCAGGATAGAAAAGAGTCTAGGTACTTTTCCCTGCAAACTCCGCTCATCAAAGTTTTACGAGTAGGAAAGTGACTTATTCCAAGCACCGCCTTCTACAGGATAGTACTTTAAATATTTGGGAATGGTTGTCCTGGCGCCTCAAAGCTATACGTAATGTCAGACACACACACGTGCAGACACACTTCGCAAGCTGAATCACTGCTGCTTTGACTAACCTACCCAAGACATCATGTCATCGACGTCGGTCATTGAATATTCCCTATGGAGATACTGGCCTTTAATCACTGTGTTCCACAGATACCTGTCTATACGCATGTCTGGAACTGTCTCCCTAGTATCCCACAATCTCATTCTTGTTTCAGGTCTTCAGCTTATTCATGGGTTTCTTATGGATCAAGTGCATTGATTTTGCTTTTGAGTAAGAATGATTTGTAGCAAGGACGTGACACTGCTTCCGTAGGTTAAAAATATCTTGAGAGCCCTGAGACTCTGGTCCCTAACTTGGGAGGTTGGAGAGGTAGTTATGCAAATGTAGACTTTTGAGAAAGGGTAAACTGTTGCTTATCGGGGAATACAAACAGCAGCTCATTTTGGAAAGGGCCTGACATTGATTTCTCTTCAGTGGCACGGAGGCAATTGGCCTGCAGTTTTTCACACTGTACTTGGCTTGAATTGTTGGGGAAAGATAAAGTTGTCTATTGATTAGCGTTTGGAAAAGCAATTAGTACTTTGTTTGCTCGAAAGACAAAACAAGAGCACAATGTCAGAACCAGATGTAAGCGTTGCCAGGACTAACAAGCACCCCAGGACCAATAAGCTGGCCCTGAAATTCTGAAGAAACAGCGTCTGAATGGGAACTTGATTTCAGCCTGCACTCCAGTGTCTGAGTCCACAGTTTTGGGCCAGTTATTGCCTCTTTCCGATCACGTGACTGTATATCGATGTCCTATGCGTGTTTCTTTGATAAGCATAAAATTTTTTTGTGTTTTTTCTTTTTTTGTGGTACGCGGGCCTCTCACTGTTGTGTGGCCTCTCCCGTTGCGGAGCACAGGCTCCGGATGCGCAGGCTCAGCGGCCATGGCTCGCGGGCCCAGCCGCTCCGTGGCACGTGGGATCCTCCCGGACCGGGGCACGAACCCGTGTTCCCTGCAACGGCAGGCAGACTCTCAACCACTGAGCCACCAGGGAAGCCCTTTTGTGTTTATTTTTATGACGTGCTCTTTGCACCAACTTTTTTTCTCCTCATCTCTTTCTTGGTAGCATAATGGAGAGAAAGTTGCCATGAACACAGAAGAAAATCAGGAAAGCAGCAATTTCTAAAACATACCACATGAACCACATCTCAGTTTAATAGAGAGCCCTTAGTATGCTGATGTACATGGGGGCTCTCCAAGACAAGAGAACTTAGGAGAATGGGCTACCTCCTTAATTTTTTCTCTTTTTATCCTGTCCTGTTTGTCCGTCCATCCATGTATCCATCCATCCACTTAACAGATTTCTTTCATTCAATAAACTACTGTGTGAGACCCTGGGCAGGTAGCTGAGATGACTTATTGTTGGGATAGAGAAGAGAATCTTAAGGTTCTAAGTGAAAGAAACTTGGCCTAACTTTTTCAGGACTTCTAATTTGCAGGGTTTGTCTGCTTATGTGAGACTTTAGTTTCCTGACAATATTAAGGGCTGTTTTTCTTTCCTATTTGAATTGGAGATGCCTTCCTCTTGGAAGTACTAACTAGAGTAGAACTTAGAGGCAGCTGAGTGGGCCTGCAGGAGAGGAGACTTGGGCTGACACTCCAGTCTCAGTGGTGGTTCAGTCAGCATTTTGAGTGCCAGATCCTGGGGTATGGGGGTGAGTGAGATACAGTCCTTGGACAACTCACAGAGCCCAGAGGCTGCCTGTTGCCCAGCCAGCTGAGCTTAACAGGGAAGTGAAAGTGAGCCAGAGAGAGACTCAGGGTACAAGTTCTCGAGCTCTGTTGTTGTCTGAGCTTGTCAGATGGGGGCACAAAGATCGGGGACCCCTTGCCTTGTCCAGATGAGCACGAATTGCACTTAAGGATGATATAGCAGTGAATTCTCAGATCCAGCCGAAAACTCAGCCCCCAGCCAGCAAATCCTGGCAAAGGACATGCACATTGACTCTTGAAACGGAGTCTTTTCAAGCTGAGAGTTTACTGGCAGTAAAACTGAAAGTGAGGACCAGGGGCTTGCAAATTACAAAACACGTGCAACTTCATTGTTACGAGCTTAAAGAAATCAGTAGCGAGAAGTCTTTCCAGCTGTCAGAATCTGTATAAGGACAGGAATATCAGTTGTCCAGCCTAAGGGCTAACGCAAAACTCCCCCATGTTCAACATGAGTCAGGTCACCCAGGTATTCTCTGCCTCAGGAGAGAGAAGAGTGAGATCCACCACAGACCAAGATCATCTCCTGTGAAAACAACACGTTACCTCTAGAGTCCATTGCATGTTTTATTAGAATTTCTTATTAGGTTACTACGCCGTGAGCTGCGCGTATTGATCAGATTAGATCTCTTGGAAGAGTTTGGTTCTTGCTGAGTGGTTAATAGCACTGTGGGTCTTGCTGAAATAAGGTGGAAGTGGTGTCTTCTGAGGAGCTGTGAGTGGCTGGGGAGAGGGCAGCTGCAAAGGTTTCTAAATCAGACGAAATCTCTGACCCCAAAATTTGGGACTTGTAGACAGCCCTGTGCCTGTGATATCTCTGGGATTTTAATGTGTTTTGGTCTCCAGGACCCCGTAAAGCATCTTGAAATGGGCTATTGCCTGCTTGGTGTTTTTGTTGGGTCTCCGGGAAATTTGCCTTGTCCCTACAGAGATCTCTGCTGGCTGACTCTGTAATATATTCTACCCTCTCATCATCAGTCTTTTAGCTGGAGGCTTTGGAGCCAGTGAAAATGGGTGTGTGTCTTGGGTTTTGTTAGAAAGCTATTTACTGGTCCTTTGTAAATACTAGAGTATAAATACTAGAGTATCAAAGTGCTTCAGAACACTTCTCCACATCAGTAAACCCTCGACTTAAAAGTACACATTGAGTTGTGCCAGGTACCTTGTTAGGTGCTTGGGGAGATGGAAAGAATCAAACATAGGTGGCCCCTGACCTCTTACTGGGTTGGCCAAAAAAAGGTCGTTCGGGTTTTTCTGTAACTGGAAAAACCCAAGCGAACTTTTTGGTCAACCCAGTAGCATTTCTCTATTTCAGTGGCTCTCACAATCCTTTTAAACAGGGATTGACAAAACTAGAGCCCCTGGTCAAATCCAGAGGGCTGCCTATATTTGTAAGTAAAGTTTTATTGGAACATAACCACAACCATTCATTTACATATGTTTTAATGGCTGTTTTTGCATTACAGCTGCAGAGTTGAGTTGTGGCAGAAACGTTTACTGAATATTTGACCCTTTATAGGAAAAGCTTGGCAACTCCTGCTTTAAAATTCTAGGAACTGGAGCCCCATCCCGAGATATTTTAAATCAGGAGACCTGTGGGCATGCAGACAGCCTTATATGCACAGAACTCGGCTGGGCCCACTTTTTCCATGCAGGGGTTCAGATCAGTTTTCCTTATCTGCCTTTGATTTTGCTTTTTTGAGAAGCTTCTCCTCTGTGTCCCGCTCCTTTCCAAGGGGGAGCGTGCTCCTGCAGCCAGTTTCCTGTCCTCTGTAATTCTCCTTTGGGCATTTCATCTCCCGTCTTCTTCCACCCGTCTGGTATTAACCATTCTTTGACGATGCCCTGGGAAATCTACATTTTCAACCCTCATTCTTCTCCTAGATTCCCTCCCTACGTTTCCAGTTGCCTGGACTAGAGGGCCCTCTTTGCTCAAATTGATGTCTGGAACCAAATTCATCATCATTTCCCCCAAGCCAACTCACTTTCTGGACTTTCCAATTTTCTTTTATTGGTAACATCAGTCTCCCTCGCTGAGATCTTAGTCATTAAGAGTAATGATCATATTCATTTCAGATTTTACCTCTTGGTCCTGAAAAACAACTCTAGTTGAAATCAGGACCTAAGGACAAATAATGAAGGGCAGAGCTTTGTTAAAAGTTCACAAAGCTTACCTGATGTGTAGACTTTCTTAATTTTCCTACCAGAGAAACGAGGAGAGAAGGAAATTAACCATGGCCAGGTACCCACAGCCAGCCGGGAACTGTGTAGGCTACTTTTTCTACATAATGCTCCCAATAGTGCTATGAGTAAGTACTTTTATCCTCATTTTTACAGATGAGAAAGCGGAGGCACACAGATTAAGCACTGCAGAAGATGCGGAGGCACACAGGTTTAGTAGCTAACCTTGCCAAATGTCATATAGCTAGTGGATTATGGTACTGATAGCCAGATCTAAGTTTAAAATATTATTTCCCATCCTTTTGTGGTATAGCAAACCCAGCTTCTACTCATGAAAAGTATTTGGGGATTTTATTGAATTGGTACATTTGCTGAATTTTCTTTTTATTTATTTATGTATTTTTAATTTTTACTGGAGTATAGTTGCTTTACAATGTTGTGTTAGTTTCTACTGTACAGCAAAGTGAGTCAGCTATACATAATACCTATATGCCCTCTGTTTTGGATTTCCTTCCCGTTTAGGTCACGATAGAGCACTGAGTAGAGTTCCTGGTGCTATACAGTAGATTCTCATTAGTTATCTATTTTATACATAGTATCAGTAGTGTATCTATGTCAATCCCAATCTCCCAGTTCATCGCACACCCCCACTTCCCCCTTGGTATCCATACGTTTGTTCTCTGTGTCTGTGCCTGTATTTCTGCTTTGTAAATAAGATCGTCTGTACCAATTTTTTCAGCTTCCACATATATGCGTTAATGTATGATATTTGTTTTCCTCTTTCTGACTTAACTTCACTCTGTATGACAGACTCTAGGTCCATCCACATCTCTACAAACGACCCAATTTCGTTCTTTTTTATGGCTGAGTAACATTCCATTGTATATATGTACACATCTTCTTTATCTATTCCTCTGCTGATGGACATTTAGGTTGTTCCCATGTCCTGGCTATTGTAAATAGTGCTGCAATGAACATTGGGGTGCATGTGTTTTCTTGAAATATGGTTTTCTCTGGGCATATGCCCAGTAGTGGGATTGCTGGGTCACATGGTAGTTCTATTTTTAGTTTTTTAAGCAACCTCCATACTGTTCTCCGTATAGTGGCTGTATCAATTTCCATTCCCACCAACGGTGCAAGAGGGTTCCCTTTGCTCCACACCCTCTCCAGCATTTATTGTTTGTAGATTTTGTGATGATGGCCATTCTGACCAGTGTGAGGTGATACCTCATTGTAGTTTTGATTTGCCTTTCTCTAATAATTAGTGATGTTGAGCATCTTTTCATGTGTTTGTTGGCCACCTGTATGCCTTCATTGAAGACGTGTGTATTTAGGTCTTCCGCCCATTTTTTAATTGTTTTTTCTTTAAATATTTAATTATTTTTATTTATTTATTTTGCTGCATCAAGTCTTAATTGCACACACAAGATCTTTGTTGTAGCATGCGGGTTCTTTTGTTGCAGCGCATGGGCCCTCTAGTTGTGGCACGTGGGCTCCAGAGCACATGGGTTCAGTAGTTGCAGTGCACGGGCTCTGTAGTTGGGGCACACGGGCTCTAGAGTGCACAGGCTCTGCAGTTGCAGCGTGTGGGCTTAGTTGTCCCGTGGCATGTGGAATCTTAGTTCCCCGGCCAGGGATGGAAAACACATCCCCTGCATTGAAAGGTGAATTCTTAACCACTGGACCGCCAGGAAAGTCCCGGGTTGTTTGTTTTTTTGATATTGAATTGCATAAACTGTTCGTATATTTCAGAGATTAATCCTTCGTCAGTTGGTTCATTTGCAAATATTTTCTCCCGTTCTGAGGGTTGACTTTTCGTCTTGTTTATGGTTTCCTTTGCTGTGCAAAAGCTTTTAAGTTTAATTAGGTCCCGTTTGTTTATTTTTGTTTCTATTCTCATTATTCTAGGAAGTGGGTCAGAAAAGATCTTGCTGCAATTTATATCCAAGAGTGTTCTGCCTATGTTTTCCTCTAAGAGTCTTGTAGTGTCTGGCCTTACGTTTAGGTCTTTAATCCATTTTGAGTTTATTTTTGTGTATGGTGTTAGGGAGTATTCTAATTTCATTGCAAATTGGCAAAGAAGTAACACTGTCACTGTCACTGTAGATGACATGATACTACATGTAGAAAATCCTAAAGATGCCACCAGAAAACTACTAGAGCTAGTCAGTGAATTCAGTGAAGTCGCAGGATACAACATTAATACACATAAATCTCTTGCATTCCTATACACTAACAACGAAAGATCAGAAAGAGAAATTAAGGAAACACTCCCATTTACCATTGCAACAAAAAGAATAAAATACCTAGGAATAAACCTACCTAAAGAGGGCAAAAGGCCTGTATGCGGGAAACTGTAAGATACTGATGAAAGAAATCAAAGACGACACAGATGGCGAGATCTACCATGTTCTCGGACTGGAAGAATCAATCTTGTGAAAATGACTGTACTACCCAGAGTAATCCACAGATTCAATATGATCCCTATCAAATTCCCACTGGCATTTTTCACAGAACTAAAACAAAAAATTTTACAGTTTGTATGGAAACACAAAAGACCTCGAGTAGCAAAAGCAATCTTGAGAAAACAAACAAGCAAAAGAAACAAAACAGAGCTGGAAGAATCAGGGTCCCTGACTTCAGACTATACTACAAAGCTACAGTAAGCAAGACAGTATTGTACTGGCACAAAAACAGAAATATAGATCAATATAACAGGATAGAAAGCCCAGAGATAAACCCATGCACCTGTGGTCTCCTAATCTATGACAGAGGAGGCCAGAATATACAGTGGTGCAAAGAGAGCCTCTTCCATAAGTGGTGCTGGGAAAACTGGACAGCTACATGAATTTTCTTTTTAAATATACATTAATCAAAACTGACTAAAATTTATTTAACGCTGATTCTAGTTTTAAGTCTGTTCCTCTCTTGGTACATGCTGAAAAGTAATAATAATAATGACAACAGTGATAACAGTTGACACTTATTGAAGGAGATGCACTGTACTAGGCACCCTGTCAACCACATGGCATGTGTGTTTGATTTTTGTTTCACTACTACCCTGCAATGCTGATTCTTTTGATATGTCCATTTGATAAATAAAGACCCTGGAACTTAGAGATATTTAATAACTTGTGTATAGTCGCTTAGCTGGTAAGTGGTCAAGTAGGGTTCAGACTTGGGCAGTCAGACTGCACAGTTCTTTAGCATGTCATCTGTAAATGATAGCATGTTGCTATATATTTATCAACCAGCACTATTTTTTTTTTTTTTTGAGGGTGGGGTGATTTGTAGCTCTTACCGATTTCTGTGGTATAAATATTCCCAACCGCACTGATCTTAAGCTGTCAAGGTGACGTCAGTGCCTCACTGTATACTTGAAGATTTAACAGTGGCCTCTGTGATCCTGTGTTGGCCAGCTTTGCCCGGAACCAAATATAGGTACCTCGATGTATTAGGGAAATTTATTAATTTTCTTATCTATTTAAGTATTCCAGAAGGGCTGGGATACTACTGAGAGGGAATATGCTCCAGTGTCAAGAGGTTGGAATGGATATTACTGTTTGTAAACTGGGGTAGTAAGTCTCAGAGTAAAAGTGGGGTCTTAAACAATGGGAGACATTAGGGAGGTCAAAAAGGCACCCTAGGCGCAGAGTCATAAGCAAATAAGGAGTGTTTGGGGGCAGTGAGGTCAGACTGACCCACCCACAGCAGAAAGTAGCTTGGGAAGGGGAGTCTAGAAGGAGCCCACTACAAAGAGGGGCATATGCCATTCAGGGGCTTAAGTGAGTGGGTGGCCGAACGCTTCAGCCTCCCTGGTTTGGACTCTGAAGGACATAGTGACCACTACCCCCATCCCCCCAGGACACACGCACACAAGTGGCAACCAGGGGCACTGGCATTTTATGTTTTTCTGTAAATCACTCTGGGTGCTTGGATTTGTAAAGTCGCTTTCAACCAAAATTTTCATGACGGTGGGATTGCTGTTAATGAAGATTTGAATGATACTGGGTTGGCCCAGAAGTTCCTTCGGGTTTTCCCGCAACATCCTATGGAAAAACACAAATGAACTTTTGGGCCAACCCAGTACATATTCAAAATGAGCTTAACCCAAAATATTTATAAAAACTCTATGCCCCAAATTTGAAATAAGATATATCCCCAATTTTTTTGTTTGTCGGTTTTTGCGGTACGTGGGCCTCTCACAGTCGTGGCCTCTCCCGTTGCGGAGCACAGGCTCCGGACACGCAGGCTCAGCGGCCATGGCTCACGGGCCCAGCCGCTCCGCGGCACGTGGGATCTTCCCGGACCGGGGCACGAACCCGTGTCCCCTGCATCGGCAGGCGGACTCTCAACCAGTGCGCCACCAGGGAAGCCCCTATCCCTATTTTTTTTTAACATAATCCCCAAACTTCAAAGCTGTCAACCCACAGAAAGTTTAAACCATGTTAAATGTTCTTATCCCACGGGTGCACCCCTTGAGCCATTGAAATAGAAAGAGCTTACTCTCCTTTGTTGGAATTCTGTGCATCCTCCTTTGGCTTCTGTGCATCAAATATTCTGCAAGTGATATGATACTTCAGTTATAACAGCAGCGACTGTTAAAGTAAAATGGTCTTTATTTTATGAAATACCTGTGTCATTTATGCAGCAGTATTTATTTTAGAACTAGAAAATACTTGCATAAAATTAGTAAGCCTGCCTTGGAATTTGAATTTGATAAGCCAGTAATGATGTGCCATGGTATTACTAGAGGTGCAAACATATTGCCTAATATAAGAGATCATTTTAAAACAAAACAAAACAGAATTAGGGAGAAAAACAGTGATGTCATGGTTGCAGATTTATGCTCTGGGAAAAATAGATAGATTCCTTCCCTATGGATTAATTATTATTATCAATATTATTATAAAGTTATTATTTAATAACAAAAGTTACTTTTGAATTAGCCGAGTTGTGGATCCTGTGAGGTCCTGGGGAATGGCATGCCTCCCGTGTGTGCCCGCCACACACATTTGATTATCGAGTCACAGAGCTCCTCCTAAAAGGCACCACCGTGTCGCTCAGTAGAGATTTTAGCACTTTTGCCCCCAAGTTGCCTTTCTGCAGGCTAAGGGTTAGGATTCGAGCTCATGAACACGTGGCTCTGTAACCCCAGTAAATAAAATTCACGTGTCTGCAATGGACTGTGCCCATTTATTCTGCACCTGAAATGTCTTTCTTGCAAAGATCATCTGACATGCCCTGTCTGTAAAGAGCCAGGGGAGGGCTGGGCTTCACACACTCAATTTGTAAAAGCCCTGCTGATGAATCCACTGCTCATTTACCCAGTGGTGCTTCATTCTGGGAAGAGGCCAGTAGACAGCAGGCATTGGAAGGGACATTCTCTCCCTCTTGCAACTCTTTGCACTTTAATTATTCAAGATAATAATCTTGGCTTGTTAAGGAGCATCAAAACCAAACATTTACCCTTTCCCCAGGCTGTGTGATAACCTCTCTGAGGGCAAGGAGCTCATTACCTGTGCATCTTTGTATCTGTCCTGGCATGGTGCCTACTCACACCCTGACTACTTGATGCTTTTCTCTATTAGATGTTGTCCCCAAGAAAGGAATGCTGAATTGGTGCTTTTACTCCTTTATTGAGAATAAAATCTCTTTCTCTTTTCCTTCTAAAGAAAAGAGTGCTGGTTCACCCACTCACTAGCCATGCGGCACAAAATAGACGTCTAATGTCTCTAGGCCTGTTTACTCACTTGTAAAATAAGGTGGTAAGACTTGGTGCTGCACCAGAGGAAAGTTGGTCTCTAGGGATGCCCCGTGGAGCTCCATCTGCCCAACATTTCCATGAGCCATGAGGCCGCGGAAGGCATACTAATCAGCACTGCAGAAGATGTGGAGCTGGAAGGTCCAGTGAGTGTCTGAACGACTGAAGCAGAACAAAAAGATTGCAGCAGCTTGGAACAGTGGACTGCCTTCCATAGGTAAATGCTTCCTCTGAATGTAAAGCTTCTCTAATGGTATAAAACAGGGAGAATAAGACCGGAAGGCCACTGCTTCAAAACAGCGTCTGTAAGTAAGACTCAGGAGAAATAGGCCGCACAGTTACTGCGTGATATGGCTTCAATAATGAAGCTTAAATTTTGTGAGCACATAAGATCAAGGACGTGAGGTGTGTCCAGATCAAATCAGTTAATCTCTCTGGATAAAACTGTAATTTGAGAAGATACGTGCACCCCTGTGTTCATAGCAGCACTATTTTCAATAACCAAGACATGGAAGCAACCTAAATGTCCATCGACAGGTGAATGGATAAAGAAGATATATACAGTAGAACATTACACATTAAAAAATGAATGAAATAATGCCATTTGCAACAACATACGGGAAGCTAGGGATTCCCATACTAAGTGAAGTAAGTCATAAAGAGAAAGGCAAATACCATATGATAACCCTTATACGTGAAATCTAAAATATGACGCAAATGAACCTATCTATGGAACAGAAAGAGACTCACAGACATAGAGAACAGACTTGTGGTTGCCAAGGTAGGAGAGGGGTTTGGCGGAGGGATGGACCGGGAGTTTGGGATTAGCAGATGCAAACTATTATATATAGGATGGATAAACAACAAGCTCCTACTGTATAGCGCAGGGAACTGTATTCAATATCCTGTAATAAACCATAATGGAAAAGCAAAAAAGAATCAGTTAATCTGAGACTGAAGTCTTCTCTACAGTGGGGAAAATCATAATGATTACAATTTACAAATATCGCCTATGAATCCTAATCATTGTACTGAGTGCTTTGCTCAGCAGATGTCAGTAATCTTCATAAAAGCTCTGTGAGCGGTAAGTACTAATAGAATGTCTGCTTTATAGGTAAAGAAACACAGATCATATAGGTCATTGCCCAAGGCCGCATGTGCAGCCAAAGGTAGAGTCAAACCCAGCTCTTTCCGGCTTCACGTCTCAAGCTATAAAGTGAAGTTTTCTACTTCTTCCCTCCATTATGTAGAAGGGCAGAAGGCTAATTGTGGCCATGCAAACCCTAGCACAGTGCCTTGGTTGCACATGCAGAGTCAATGCTAATTTCCTCCCACTTTGCTCATTTCTCTGTCTTTCCATCTTCCGCTACGATGGCTGAGTTTCAACCCAGCACGTACTTCTGGGCGTTGTTCTGAGGCTTCAAGACCTTTCTTACACACGGGAACCATCTTTTCATGATTTTTTTTCCTACTTGGCTTAATTCTCCTTCCTAGTGCAATATAAACTGTTTACACCCAGGCCTATTGGAAACCAGCTAATTATTCGACGTCAGCACCAATGCTCACCTCAGCCATGTCCGTACTCAGGAGTTGACAAGAAGATGTTTGAAGGGCTTGAGTTTGTGTCACTGAGAACATTACTTGGAGAAAGTGAAAACCTCTCTGCGCGTAGCCAAGTGAACAACCCTGAGAAAAAATGATTCTTTTTTTTTTTTTTTTTCTTGTGGTACGCGGGCCTCTCACTGTTGTGGCCTCTCCCGTTGAGGTGCACAGGCTCCGGACGCGCAGGCTCAGCGGCCATAGCTCACGGGCCCAGCCGCTCCGTGGCATGTGGGATCTTCCCGGACTGGGGCACGAACCCGCGCCCCCTGCATCGGCAGGCGGACTCTCAACCACTGCGCCACCAGGGAAGCCCTCATTTTTTAATAACGTAGGAGAGACCCACGTTGAGCCATTGGGAGTCCTTGCAGAGGAGACTCACTTACGTCTGAGGGTCATTTGTCCTTTGAAGAAATTGTCTCACTACTTACGTTAGAGAACTGACAAGGCTAGTTTTGTCCAGAGTGTGGTACCCAAATTTTGACTTTCAGGTGTTTGTTAGTCCCAAGGGGGCAAATTCTCATGCTCCACTCACTTCTTTTGTTTTTTGAATTTTAGAATTTTATTTATTTTTTTATACAGCAGGTTCTTATTAGTCATCCATTTTATACAGATCAGTGTATATATGTCCCTCCCAATCTCCCAATTCATCACCCCCACACCCCCCCGCCACTTTTCCCCCTCGGTGTCCATACGTTTGTTTTCTACATCTCTGTCTCTAATTCTGCCCTGCAAACCAGTTCATCTGTACCATTTCTCTAGGTTCCACATATATGCGTTAATATACGATATTTGTTTTTCTCTTCCTGGCTTACTTCACTCTGTATGACAGTCTCTAGATCCATCCACGTCTCTACAAATGACCCAATTTTGTTCCTTTTTATGGCTGAGTAATATTCCATTGTATATATGTGCCACATCTTCTTTATCCGTTCATCTGTCGATGGACATTTAGGTTGCTTCCATGACCTGACTATTGTGAATATTGCTGCAGTGAACATTGGGGTGCATGTGTCTTTTTGAATGATGGTTTCCTCAGGGTATATGCCCAGTAGTGGCACTGCTGTGTCATACGGTAGTTCTATTTTTAGTTTTTTAAGAACCCTCCATACTGCTCTCCACAGTGGCTGTACCAATTCACATTCCCACCAACAGGGCAAGAGGGTTCCCTCTTCTCCACACCCTCTCCAGCATTTGTTGTTTGTAGATTTCCTGATGATGCCCGTTCTCCCTGGTGTGAGGTGATACCTCACTGTAGTTTTGATTTGCATTTCTCTGGTGATTAGTGATGTTGAGCATCCTTTGATGTGTTTGTTGGCAATCTGTATATCTTCTTTGGAGAAATGTCTGTTTAGGTCTTCTGCCCATTTTTGGATTGGGTTCTTTGTTTTTTTGATATTGAGCTGCATGGGCTGCTTGTATATTTTGGAGGTTAATCCTTTGTCAGTTGTTTCATTTGCAGATATTCTCTCCCATTCTGAGGGTTGTCTTTTCATCTTGTTCAGGGTTTCCTGTGCTGTGCAAAAGCTTTTAAGTTTCATTAGGTCCCATTTTTTAATTTTTGTTTTTATTTCCATTACTCTAGGAGGTGGATCAAAAGAGATCTTGCTGTGATTTATGTCAAAGGGTGTTCTTCCTATGTTTTCCTCTAAGAGTTTTATAGTGTCTGGTCTTCTATTTAGGTCTCTAATCCATTTTGAGTTTATTTTTGTGTATGGTGTGAGGGAGTGTTCTAATTTCTTTGTTTTGCATGTAGCTCTCCAGTTTTCCCAGCACCACTTACTGAAGAGACTGTCTTTTCTCCATTGTATACCCTTGCCTCTTTTGTCATAGATTAGGTGACCATAGGTGCGTGGGTTTATCTCTGGGCTCTCTACCCTGTTCCATTGATCTATATTTCTGTTTTTGTGCCAGTACCATATTGTCTTGATTACTGTAGCTTTGTAGTATAGTCTGAAGTCTGGGAACCTGATTACTTCCTATTTTTCTTTCTCAAGATTGCTTTGGCTACTCGAGGTCTTTTGTGTCTCCATACAAATTAAAAATTTTTTTGTTCTAGTTCTTTAATAATGCCATTGGTAATTTGATAGGGATTGCCCTGAATCTGTAGATTGCTGTGGGTAGTATAGTCGTTTTCACAATATTGATTCTTCCAATCCAAGAATATGGTATATCTCTCCATCTGATTGTATCCTCTTTAATTTCTTTCATCAGTGTCTTATAGTTTTCTGCATACAGGTTTTTTGTCTCCCTAGGTAGGTTTATTCCTAGGTATTTTATTATTTTTCTTGCAGTGGTAAATGGGAGTGTTTCCTTGATTTCTCTTTCTAATTTTTCATCATTAGTGTATAGGAATGTAAGAGATTTCTGTGCATTAATTTTGTATCCTGCAACTTTACCAAATTCATTGGTTAGCTCTAGTAATTTTCTGGTGGCATCTTTAGGATTCCCTATGTATACTATCATGTCATCTGCAAACAGTGACAGTTTTACTTCTTCTTTTCCAATTGGTATTTCTTTTATTTCTTTTCTTCTCTGACTGCCGTGGCTAGGACTTCCAAAACAATGTTGAATAATAGTGGCGAGAGTAGACATCCTTGTCTTGTTCCTGATCTTAGAGGAAATGCTTTCAGTTGTTCACCATTGAGAATGATGTTTGCTGTGGGTTTGTCATATATGGCCTATATTATGTTGAGGTAGGTTCCCTCTATGCCTACTTTCTGGAGGGTTTTTATCGTACATAAATGGGTGTTGAATTTTGTAAAAAGCTTTTTCTGCATCTGTTGAGATGATCATATGGTTTTTCTTCTCCAATTTGTTAATATGGTGTTTCACACTGATTTTTTTTTAACTGATTTTTTAATATCCTTATTGGAGTATAATTACTTTACTATGATGTGTTATGTTAGTTTCTGCTTTATGACAAAGTGAATCAGTTATACGTATGTTCCCATATCTCTTCCCTCTTGCATCTCCGTCCCTCCCACCCTCCCAATCGAACCCCTCTAGTCGGTCCCAAAGCACCGAGCTGATCTCCCTGTGCTATGCGGCTGCTTCCCACCAGCTATCTGTTTTACGTTTGGTAGTGTATATATGTCCATGCCACTCTCTCACTTTGTCACAGCTTACCCTTCCCCCTCCCCATATCCTCAAGTCCATTCTCTAGTAGGTCTGTGTCTTTATTCCCATCTTACCCCTGGGTTCTTCATGGCATTTTTTTTTCCTTAAATTCCGTATATATGTGTTAGTATACGGTATTTGTCTTTCTCTTTCTGACTTACTTCACTCTGTATGACAGACTGTAGGTCCATCCACCTCATTACAAATAACTCAGTTTCGTTTCTTTTTATGGCTGAGTAATATTCCATTGTATATATGTGCCACATCTTCTTTATCCGTTCATCCGATGAAGGACATTTAGGTTGTTTCCATCTCCTAGCTATTGTAAATAGAGCTGCAATGAACATTTTGGTACATGACTCTTTCTGAATTCTGGTTTCCTCAGGGTATATGCCCAGTAGTGGGATTGCTGGGTCATATGGTAGTTCTATTTGTAGTTTTTTAAGGAACCTCCAGACCGTTCTCCATAGTGGCTGTACCAATTCACATTCCCGCCAGCAGTGCAAGAGTGTTCCCTTTTCTCCACACCCTCTCCAGCACTTATTGTTTCTAGATTTTGGGGGGATGGCCATTCTGACCAGTGTGAGATGATATCTCATTGTAGTTTTGATTTGCATTTCTCTAATGATTAGTGATGTTGAGCATCCTTTCCTGTGTTTGTTGGCAATCTGTATATCTTCTTTGGAGAAATGTCTATTTAGGTCTTCTGCCCATTTTTGGATTGGGTTGTTTGTTTTTTTGTTATTGAGCTGCACGAGCTGCTTGTAAATTTGCCAGATGAATCCTTTGTCAGTTGCTTAATTTGAAAATATTTTCTCCCATTCTGAGGGTTGTCTTTTGGTCTTGTTTATGGTTTCCTTTGCTGTGCAAAAGCTTTTAAGTTTCATTAGGTCCCATTTGTTTCTTTTTGGTTTTATTTCCATTTCCTGAAGAGGTGGGTCAGAAAGGATGTTGCTGTGATTTATGTCATAGAGTGTTCTGCCTATGTTTTCCTCTAAGAATTTGATAGTGTCTGTCCTAACATTTAGGTCTTTAATCCATTTTGAGCTTATTTTTGTGTATGGTGTTAGGGAGTGATCTAATCTTATATTTTACATGTCCCTGTCCAGTTTTCCCAGCACCACTTATTGAAGAGGCTGTCCTTTCTGCACTCTACATTCCTGCCTCCTTTAACAAAGATAAGGTGGCCATATGTGCGTGGGTTTATCTCTAGGCTTTCTATCCTGTTCCATTGATCTATCTTTCTGTTTTTGTGCCAGTACCATATTGTCTTGATTACTGTAGCTTTGTAGTATAGTCTGAAGCCAGGGAGCCTGATTCCTCCAGCTCCGTTTTTCATTCTCAAGATTGCTTTGGCTATTTGGGGTCTTTTATGTTTCCATACAAATTGTGAAATTTTTTGTTCGAGTTCTGTGAAAAATGCCAGTGGTAGTTTGATAGGGATTGCACTGAATCTGTAGATTGCTTTGGGTAGTAGAGTCATTTTCACAATGTTGATTCTTCCAATCCAAGAACATGGTACATCTCTCCATCTATTTTCATCATCTTTAATTTCTTTCATCAGTGTCTTATAGTTTTCTGCATACAGGTCTTTTGTGTCCTTAGGTAGGTTTATTCCTAGATATTTTATTCTTTTTGTTGCAGTGGTAAATGGGAGTGTTTTCTTGATTTCACTTTCACATTTTTTGTCATTAAGGTATAGGAAGGCCAGAGATTTATGTGCATTAATTTTGTATCCTGCTGCTTTACCAAATTCATTGATTAGCTCTAGTAGTTTTCTGGTAGCATCTTTAGGATTCTCTGTGGGTAGTATCATGTCATCTGCAAACAGTGACAGCTTTACTTCTTCTTTTCCGATTTGGATTCCTTTTATTTCTATTTCTTCTCTGATTGCTGTGGCTAAAACTTCCAAGACTATGTTGAAAAATAGTGATGAGAGTGGGCAACCTTGTCTTGTTCCTGATCTTAGTGGAAATGCTTTCAGTTTTTCACCATTGAGGGCGACGTTGGCTGTGGGTTTGTCATATATGGCCTTTATTATGTTGAGGAAAGTTCCCTCTGTGCCTACTTTCTGCAGTGTTTTCGTCATAAATGGGTGTTGAATTTTGTCAAAAGGTTTCTCTGCACCTTTTGAGATGACCGTATGGTTTTTCTCCTGCAGTTTGTTAATATGGTGTATCATGTTGCTTGATTTGTGTTTATTGAAGAATCCTTGCATTCCTGGAATAAACCCCACTTGATCATGGTGTATGGTCCTTTTAATGTGTTGTTGGATTCTCTTTGCTAGTATTTTGTTGAGGATTTTTGCATTTATGTTCATCAGTGTTATTGGCCGGTAGTTTTCTTTCTTTGTGACATCCTTGTCTGGTTTTGGTATCAGGGTGATGCTGGCCTCGTAGAATGAGTTTGGGAGTGTTCCTCCCTCTGCTATATTTTGGAAGAGTTTGAGAAGGATAGGTGTTAGCTCTTCTCTAAATGTTTGATAGAATTCACCTGTGAAGCCATCTGGCTCTGGGCTTTTGTTTGTTGGAAGATTTTTAACCACAGTTTCCATTTCAATGCTTGTGATTCGTCGGTTCATATTTTCTGTTTCTTCCTGATCCAGTCTTGGCAGGTTGTGCCTTTCTAAGAATTTGTCCATTTCTTCCAGGTTGTCCATTTTATTGGCATAGAGTTGCTTGTAGTAATCTCTCTTGATCTTTTGTATTTCTGCAGTGTCAGCTGTTACTTCTCCTTTTTCATTTCTAATTCTAGTGATTTGGGTCTTCTCCCTCTTTTTCTTGATGAGTCTGGCTAGTGGTTTATCTTCTCAAAGAACCAGCTTTTTGTTTTATTGATCTTTGCTATCGTTTCCTTCATTTCTTTTTCATTTACTTCTGATCTGATCTTTATGATTTCTTTCCTTCTGCTAAGGGGAAAAAGATGAGTTTTTTTGTTCTTCTTTCTCTATTTGCTTTAGGTGCAAGGTTAGTGTGTGTATTCGAGATGTTTCCTGTTTCTTAAGGTAGGATTGTATTGCTCTAAACTTCCCTCTTAGAACTGCTTTTTGCTGCATCCCATAGGTTTTGGGTCGTCGTGTCTCCATGGTCATTTGTTTCTAGGTATTTTTTAATTTCCTCTTTGATTTCTTCAGTGATCACTTCGTTATTAAGTAGGGTATTTTTTAGCCTCCATGTGTTTGTATTTTTTACAGATCTTTTCCTGTAATTGATACCTAGTCTCATAGCGTTGTGGTCGGAAGAGATACTTGATACGATTTCAATTTTCTTAAATTTACCAAGGCTTGATTTGTGACCCAAGATATGATCTCTCCTGGAGAATGTTCCATGAGCACTTGAGAAAAATGTGTATTCTGTTGTTTTTGGATGGAATGTCCTGTAAATATCAATTAAGTCCATCTTGTTTCATGTATCATTTAAAGCTTATGTTTCCTTTTTCATTTTCATTTTGGATGATCTGTCCGTTGATGAAAGTGGGGTGTTAAAGTCCCCTACTATGAATGTGTTACTGTCGATTTCCCGTTTTCTGGCTGTTAATATTTACCTTATGTATTGAGGTACTCCTATGTTGGGTGCATAAATATGTACAATTGTTATATCTTCCTCTTGGATCGATCCCTTGATCATTATGTAGTGTCCTTCTTTGTCTCTTCTAATAGTCTTTATTTTAAAGTCTCTTTTGTCTGATATGAGAATTGCTACTCCAGCTTTCTTTTGGTTTCCATTTGCATGGAATATCTTTTTCCATCCCCTCACTTTCAGTCTGTATGTGTCCCTAGGTCTGAAGTGGGTCTCTTGTAGACAGCATATATATGGGTCTTGTTTTCGTATCCATTCAGCCAGTCTGTGTTTTTTGGTGGGAGCATTTAATCCATTTACATTTAAGGTAGTTATCGATATGTATGTTCCTATTCCCATTTTCTTAATTGTTTTGGGTTTGTTATTATAGGTCTTTTCCTTCTCTTGTGTTTCTTGCCTAGAGACGATCCTTTAGCATTTGTTATAAAGCTGGTTTGGTGGTGCTGAACTCTCTCAGCTTTTGCTTGTCTGTAAAGGTTTTAATTTCTCCATCAAATCTGCATGAGATCCTTGCTGGGTAGAGCATTCTTGGTTGTAGGTGTTTCTCCTTCGTCACTTTAAATATGTCCTAGCAGTCCCTTCTGGCTTGCAGAGTTTCTGCTGAGAGATCAGCTGTTAACCTTATGGGGATTCCCTTGTGTGTTATTTGTTGTTTTTCCCTTGCTGCTTTTAATATGTTTTCTTTGTATTTAATTTTTGACAGTTTGTTTAAGATGTGTCTTGGCATGTTTATCCTTGGATTTATCCTGTATGGGACCCTATGTGCTTCCTGGACTTGATTAACTCTTTGCTTTCCCATATTAGGGAAGTTTTCAACTATAATCTCTTCAAACACTTCATCAGTCCCTTTCTTTTTCTCTTCTTCTTCTGGGACCCCTATAATTCGAATGTTGGTGCGTGTAATGTTGTCCCAGAGGTCTCTGAGACTGTCCTCAGTTCTTTTCATTCTTTTTTCCTTATTCTGCTCTGCAGTAGTTATTTCCACTATTTTATCTTCCAGGTCACTTATCCCTTCTTCTGCCTCAGTTATTCTGCTACTGATTCCTTCTAGAGTACTTTTAATTTCATTTATTGTGTTGTTCATCGTTGTTTGTTTCCTCTTTAGTTCTTCTAGGCCCTTGTTAAATGTTTCTTGCATTTTCTCTATTCTATTTCCAAGATTTTGGATCACCTTTACTATCATTATTCTGAATTCTTTTTCAGGTAGACTGCCTATTTCCTCTTCGTTTGTTAGGTCTGGTGGGTTTTTATCTTGCTTCTTCATCTGCTGTGTGTTTTTCTGTCTTCTCATTTTGCTTACTGTGTTTGGGGGTCTCCTTTTTGCAGGCTGCAGGTTCGTAGTTCCCGTTGTTTTTGGTGTCTGTCCCCAGTGGCTAAGGTTGGTTCAGTCGGTTGTGTAGGCTTCCTGGTGGAGGGGCCTAGTGCCTGTGTTCTGGTGGATGAGGCTGGTTCTTGTCTTTCTGGTGGGCAGGTCCACATCTGGTGGTGTGTTTTCGGTTGTCTGTGGACTTATTATGATTTTAGGCAGCCTCTCTGCTAATGGGTGGGGTTGTGTTCCTGTCTTGCTACTTGTTTGGCATAGGGTGTCTAGCACTGTAGCTTGCTGGTCATTGAGTGAAGCTGGGTGTTGGTGTTGAGATGGAGATCTCTGGGAGATTTTCACCGTTTGATATTACGTGGAGCTGGGAGGTCTCTTGTGGACCAGTGTCCTGAAGTTGGCTCTCCCACCTCAGAGGTACAGCACTGACTGCTGGCTGCAGCACCAAGCGCCTTTCATCCACCAGGCTCAGAATAAAAGGGAGAAAAAATAGAAAGAAAGAACGAAAGAGGATAAAAGAAAATAATATAAAGGTAAAATAAAATAGTTATTAAAATAAAAAAATAATTATTGAGAGAAAAATTTTTTTAAAGTAAAAAAAAAAACACGGACTGATAGAACCCTAGGACAAATGGTGATAGCAAAGCTATACAGACAGAATCTCACACAGAAGCATACACATACACACAAAAAGAGGAAAAGGGGAAAAAATAATAAATCTTGCTCTCAAAGTCCACCTCCTCAATTTGGGATGATTCGTTGTCTATTCAGGTATTCCACAGATGCAGGGTACATGAGTTGATTGTGGAGATTTAATCCACTGCCTCTGAGGCTGCTGGGAGAGATTTCCCTTTTCTCTTCTTTGTTCTCACAGCTCCCAGGGGCTCAGCTTTGGATTTGGCCCTGCCTCTGCGTGTAGGTCGCCGGAGGGCGTCTGTTGTTCGCTCAGACAGGACGGGGCCAAAGGAGCCGCTGATTCGGGGGCTGTGGCTCACTCAGGCTGGGGGGAGGGAAGGGTATGGAGTGCGGGGCGTGTCTGCGGCGGCAGAGGCCAGCATGACATTGCACCAGCCTCAGGCGCCCATGCGTTCTCCCAGGGAAGTTGTCCTTGGATCCCGGGCCCCTGGCAGTGGCGGGCTGCACAGGCTCCCCGGAAGCGGGGTGTGGATAGTGACCTGTGCTCGCACACGGGCTTCTTGGTGGTGGCAGCAGCAGCCTTAGCGTCTCATGCCCGTCTCTGGGGTCCACGCTTTTAGCCGTGGCTCGCGCCCATCTCCGGAGCTCCTTTAAGCAGCACTCTTAATCCCCTCTCCTCGTGCACCAGGAAACAAAGAGGGAAGAAAAAGTCTCTTGCCTCTTCGGCAGGTCCAGACTTTTCCCCGGACTCCCTCCCGGCCAGCTGTGGCGCACTAGCCCCCTGCAGGCTGTGTTCAACCCCCGTCCTCTCCCTGCGCTCCGACCGAAGCCCGAGCCTCAACTCCCAGCCCCGCCTGCCCCGGCGGGTGAGCAGACAAGCCTCTCGGGCTGCTGAGTGCCGGTCGGCACCGATCCTCGGTGCGGGAATCTCTCCGCTTTGTCCGCCGCACCCCTGTTGCTGCGCTCTCCCCCACAGCTTGGAAGCTCCCCCACTCCGCCACCCGCAAAGGGGCTTCCTAGTGTGTGGAAACCATTCCTCCTTCACAGCTCCCTCCCACTGTTGCAGGTCCTGTCCCTATCCTTTTGTCTCTGTTTATTCTTTTTTCTCTTGCCCTACCCAGGTACGTGGGGGAGTTTCTTGCCTTTTGGGAGGTCTGAGGTCTTTGGCCAGCGTTCAGTAGGTGTTCTGTAGGAGTTGTTCCACGTATAGATGTATTTCTGGTGTATCTGTGGGGAGGAAGGTGATCTCTGCATCTTATTCTTCTGCCATCTTCCCCTATCACACTGATTGATCTGTATATATTAAGGAATCCTTGCATCCCTGGGATAAATCCCACTTGATCATGGTGTATGATCCTTTTAATGTGCTGTTGGATTCTGTTTGCTAGTATTTTGTTGAGGATTTTTGCGTCTATATTCATCAGTGATACTGGTCTGTAATTTTCTTTTTTTGTAGTTTCTTTGTCTGGTTTTGGTATCAGGGTGATGGTGGCTTCATAGAATGAGTTTGGGAGTTTTCCTCCCTCTGCAGTTTTTTGGAAGAGTTTGAGAGGATCAGTGTTAGCTCTTCTCTAAATGTTTGATAGAATTCACCTGTGAAGCCAGCTGGTCCTGGACTTTTGTTTGTTGGAAGATTCTTAATCACAGTTTCAGTTTCCTTACTTGTGATTGGTCTGTTCATATTTTCTATTTCTTCCTGGTTCAGTCTTGGAAGGTTATACCTTTCTACGATTTCGTCCATTTCTTCCAGGGTGTCCATGTTATTGGCATAGAGTTGCTTGTAGTCGTCTCTTAGGATGCTTTGTATTTCTGTGGTATCTCTTGTAACTTCTCCTTTTTCATTTCTAATTTTATTGATTTGACTCCTCTCCCTCTTTTTCTTGATGAGTCTGGCTAAAGGTTTATCAATTTTGTTTATATTCTCAAAGAACCAACTTTTAGTTTTACTGATCTTTGCTATTGTTTTCTTTGTTTCTATTTCATTTATTTCTGCTCTGATCTTTATGCTTTCTTTCTTTATACTAACTTTGGGTTTTGTTTGTTCTTCTTTCTCTAGTTCCTTTAGGTGTAAGGTTAGATTGTTTATTTGAGATTTTTCTTGTTTCTTGAGGTAGGTTTATATTGCTATAAACTTCCGTCTTAGAACTGCTTTTGCTGCATAGGTTTTGGATCATCGTGTTTTCATTGTAATTTGTCTCTAGGTAGTTTTTGATTTCTTCAGTGATCTTTTGGTTATTTAGTAACATATTGTTTAGCCTCCATGTGTTTTTGTTTTTTATGTTTTTTTCCCCTGTAATTGATTTCTAATCTCATAGCGTTGTGGTCAGAAAAGATGCTTGATATGATTTCAGTTTTCTTTCATTTACTGAGGCTTGATTTGTGACCCAAGATGTGATCTATCCTGGAGAATGTTCCGTGCGCACTTGAGAAGAAAGTGTAATCTGCTGTTTTTGGATCGAATGTCCTATAAATATCAACTAAGTCTATGTGGTCTGTTGTGTCATTTAAAACTTGTATTTCCTTATGAATTTTCTGTTTGGATGATCTGTCCATTGGTGTAAGTGAGGTGTTAAAGTCCCCTACTATGATTGTGTTACTGTCGATTTCCTCTTTTATAGCTGTTAACTAACAGTTGCCTTATGTATTGAGGTGCTCCTATGTTGGGTGCATAAATATTTACAGTGGTTATATCTTCTTCTTGGATTTGTCCCTTGGTCTTTATATAGTGTCATTCCTTGTCTGTTGTAACATTCTTTATTTTAAAGTATATTTTGTCTGATATGAGAATTGCTACTCCAGCTTTCTTTTGATTTCCATTTGCATGGAATATCTTTTTCCATCCCCTCACTTTCAGTCTGTATGTGTCCCTAGGTCTGAAGTGCGTCTCTTGTAGACAACATATATATGGATCTTGTATCCATTCAGCAAGCCTGTGTCTTTTGGTTGGAGCATTTAATCCATTCACGTTTAAGGTAACTATCGATATGTATGTTCCTATGACCATTTTCTTAATTGTTATGGGTTTGTTTTTGTAGGTTCTTTTCTTCTCTTGTGTTTCCCACTTACAGAAGTTCCTTTAACATTTGTTGTAGAGCTGGTTTGGTGGTGCTGAATTTTCTTAGCTTTTGCTTGTCTGTAAAGTTTTTGATTTCTTCATGGAATCTGAATGAGATCCTCACCAGGTAATCTTGGTTGCAGGCTCTTCCCTTTCATCACTTTAAATATATTGTGCCACTCCCTTCTGGCTTGTAGAGTTTCTGCTGAGAAATCAGCCGTTAACCTTATGGGAGTTCCCATGTATGTTATCTGTTGTTTTTCCCTGGTTGCTTTCAGTAGTTTTTCTTTGTCTTTAGATTTTGTCAGTTTGATTACTGTGTGTCTCGGTGTGTTTCTCCTTAGGTTTATCCTGCCTGGGACTCTCTGCGCTTCATGGACTTGGGTGGCTATTTTAGTTCCCTTGTTAGGGAAGTTTTTGACTGTTATCTCTTCACATATTTTCTCGGGTCCTCTCTCTCTCTCTTCTCCTTCTGGGACCCCTATAATGTGAATGTTGTTGTGTTTAATGTTGTCCCAGAGGTCTCTTAGGCTGTCTTCATTTCTTTTCATTCTTTTTTCTTTATTCTGTTCCACAGCAGTGAATTCCACCATTCTGTCTTCGAGGTCACTTATCTGTTCTTCTGCCTCAGTTATTCTGCTATTGATTCCTTCTAGTGTGCTTTTCATTTCAGTTATTGTGTTGTTCATCTCTGTTTGTTTGTTCTTTAATTCTTCTAGGTGTTTGTTCTTTAATTCTAGGTCTTTGTTAAACATTTCTTTTATCTTCTCAATCTTTGCCTCCATTGTTTTTCTGAGGTCCTGGATCATCTTCACTATCATTATTCTGAATTCTTTCTCTGAGAGGTTTCCTATCTCCACTTCATTTGGTTGTTTTTCTGGGGTTTTATCTTGTTCCTTCATCTGGTACATAGCCCTCTGCCTTTTCATCTTGTCGATCTTTCTGTGAATGTGGTTTTTGTTCCACAGGCTGCAGGATTGTAGTTCTCCTTGCTTCTGGCCTCTGCCCTCTCCCACTCACTCTTGATTTTAAAGAATTCACAGCCCCAGCTTTGTCCCAAATCCTGATTCGGTAGAATTTACCGTTAACGGAAGTAAAGGTATGTCAGGGGTATATCTAATTTATGCTGCTCCCCATTGGAGACGTCAGTAGCAGCGAAACTCATCCAGGGAAATGGTCTTCCCCCAAGAGCAGCAGGTTTGCCTCGACTAGTAATCCCCAAGACTGTTCTCTGGAGTGGAACCTTGGAAGACTGTGGGTTTCATGACTTCCCAGCCCAGAGGCTGAAAATCATCATCTTATTCTTAGACATGAAAAGGAGAAAAGCAAAAACAAAACCTTACCTAATACACATAAGGCAAATGAAGTCTTAAAAAGAATTAAAAATAAGCCCAAGTTAAAACAAACAGACAACTTTGCCTTCATATGTATATTAAAAAACCTAGAGGGGAAAAAAACAAGCTGTTAACAAGGGTTTCCCCTATGTTCAGAGGTTATACACAGCTGAAATTCTTTCCCCTTATTTTCCAGATGGTCTGCAAGGGCACAATTACACAAAGTGTAAATGTGTTTTTAAAAATAACTTTCAAATATGATAGTAATAAGACAATTGGAGTATGTAATCCTTGCCCAGTATCAGTGAACTGGCCACCAAGGACACAGGCAGATTGGATGTCTGCTTTACCCCTGTCTTGACCCTGCACTGCTCTATGAGCAGGAACTAGGTGTAGTAAGGATGGCTGTGGTTGTGTAACAGGAGTCACCTGTCAAGAGATATTTTGGAGTGAAAATACCTTTTTCTTTTTTGGAATACTGTGGAGGCTTTCAAATGCCCTCAAGGACATCTATTAACATTCATACTGCCTTTTTGAGAGAAATCATGAAACTCTATTTGTTGTTGTTAGTTCCTGTTACACAACATAGTGATTCGATATTTCTGTACACTTCAAAATGATCACCATGATAAGTCCAGGTACAATATGTCACCATACAAAATATTTCATAGTTACTTACTATATTCCCCACAATGTACATTTCATGTGCATGACTCATTTTGCAACTGGAAGTTCTTACCTCTTAATCTCCCTCCCCTATTTCTCTCCTCTCCCACCCCTCTCTGGTAACCACCTGTGGTTTTCTGCATCTGTAGCTATCTGTGTTTTGTTTGTTCATTTGTTTTGTTTTTATTTAGATTCCACATCTATGTGAAATCATACAGTATTTGTCTTTCTCTGTCTGATTTATTTCACTTACCATAATACCCTCTAGGTCCATCCCTGTTGTCACAAATAACAAGATTTTTGTCTTCTTTATGGATGAGTGGTAATCCCTTGTGCACATATAGCACATCTTCTTTACCCATTCATCTATTGATGAGCGCTTTGATTGCTTCCATATCGTGGCAGTTGTAAATAATGCCGAAGTGGACTTTGGGATGCGTATATCTCTTGTAACTAGTGTTTCCATTTTCTTCAGATAAATACTCAGGGGTGAAATTGCTGAATTGTACGGTAGTTCTGTTTTCAATTTCTAGAGGAGTCTCCATACTGTTTTCCATAGAGGCTGCACCAATTTCCATTTGTACCAGCAGTGCACAAGTATTCCCTTTTCTCCACACCCTTGCCAGCACTTGTTATCTGTGGTCTTTTTGATGATAGTCATTCTGACAGATGTGAGGTGATATCTCGTTGTGATTTTGATTTGCATTTCCTTGACAATGAGTGATGTTGAGCATCTTTTCATGTGCCTTTTGGGCATCTGTATGTCTCCTTTGGAAAAATGTCTGTTCAGGTACTCTGCCCATTTTTTGGTTGTGGTTTTTTTTTTTTCTTTTTTTGATGTTGAGTTGTATGAGTTTTTTGTATATTTTGGATATTAACCCCTTATTGGATATATCATTTGCAAATATCTTTTCCCTTTCAGTAGGCTGCCTTTTCGCTTTGTTGGCAGTAACCTTCACTGTGCAAAAGCTTTTTAGTTTGATGTGGTCCCATTTGTTTACTTTTGATTTTGTTTCCAATTCATGAAACGTTTTTAAGGAAGAAGACCAGCAGGCCTTAAAGGAGAGCTGCTAAAATTTATTTCACAGTATCCCTAGTTTGGAAGAGCATAGAGAAGAATTGTTGAGATGCTGCTGCCGTTGTAAAAGAGTGTTTAACAAACACACATTAAGCCTCTCTGTTGGTCTAGTATGATAGATTGGCATTTGGGTTACAGAGAATAAAGACCTTTCTTATGGCTTCTCACAATGGGTTTGAGAAGTGAAACAACCATGAAGAAATGATATTAAAATATGATATTTGCTGAGTGGGAGGGATGCACAAGAAAGGGGCATGGAATCCAGCATTTAGCAGGTCAGTGTGTGCTGTAACCTCTCTCTCTCTTTTGATATCTCAAAGGGGTTAACTAATGAAGTTACTTCATGGAGGAGCTTCCTAGGGTGCAGGCACTGTTTCGCTTTTTTCCTCCCCCGTATGAATCATTTACTTATTACTCCATGTCCCATAAAAGCATGGGGGTCTGGTGCTACTTCTATCCTCATTTTACAGCAGAGGAAAGTGAGGCACAGAAACATTTGACAATTCACCCCAAATCACCCAGCTGGTAGGTGGTGAATCCAGGATTGTAATCCAGGTCTTTCTCACTCCAGAGTCTACAGCCTGGCCCCTGTGCTGTCTGTCTGAAGGTGGAAAAGTGTTGTTCCTAGATGACAAGTGGCCATGGCAGGCCCTCAGAGGATAGACCTATCTCAAGATCAGTGTTCATCCTTCTAGGGTCGGTCTGGTGAAGGACAGAGAGTGACCCGTGAAACTGTCTTACTTCGTTGATACTTGCGCTTTCTGGAATGTTTGTAGCTTGGAGGAAAGAAGAATGCCTCTGTTTCAGGTTGTAAATTCCTGAAATTATTTTTTATTGTTAACTTTATTATGTTTCATAAGTATACCAGACAGTAAAAAAGGTGGAAAGCAGAGAAGAAAATTGAACTTTATCTTTTTGCTCCCGGTTCTAAGTGAGAGTAAGTCTTGCCATTGGCAGCTGATTAAGCGCCTCTCAAGCTCTCTCTTGATGCAGAGATGGGGAATTCATGTCCTCATGGTCTTGCGCGTGTGCTATCAGTTGCCTTTTGGAAGGCCCCCAGCATACAGGTACTCAGAAAGTGACCCTTGCCTTCCTTTTCTTCAATGACCTGCCTGTCCTATGACCTTCAGGCTTCTTTGCATGGCATTCATGGAGTCTGCCCCAAATCCTTTTCCTACCTCAGCGCTAACTTCTCCCAGCTCGTGCCTTGTACCCTTTAGTCTCTCTTTGTTCATGCCCTTTGCAGATATGTCCACATGGCTAAGTAGTGACTATCTTTCAAGGTTCTGATCAATTACCAGTCCCCACGCACACTCCCCTCCCCTCCCCCCATGAAGCTTTCCCTGTGAAGTTTTCTTTTAAGTGTTATTTGATTGCCTCCTTTTGAGAGAGATTATATATATATATATATATATATATATATATATATATACACATATACATATATATATATATATATATTTGACTTAACAATGATAAACGTTTGAGAAAAAACTAAGAAAAATAAAGATTCTCAGAAAATGAAGGAAAAAATTCTCTAATTCTCTTGCAGAAATTATCTTGGAGAGGAGGGATCAATGTCTTATCTATCCGGAAGATCGATCTGGGTTTTTTCTTCTTTATTTTTATAGGGCATTGTCTTAAATGTACAGTATAATTTGTACCCATGTATGTGGTGAAAACAATTTAACAGCATTGCCCTTATTCTTCTCATTAGAAGTGTCTGTGGGGTGGAACATGTACTGCTAAAGGTATTTATGGAAACGGAAGTATATAATGCTACATCTCTTTGTAGTGTACTTGTTTTTTCATTTCTCCTTCACTATTTCTAATTGCTTCAAGAAATAAAACCCTGTTCGATGCTCATAAGTCTTTAACACCCCTGACACTGATGAATCTCCCTTTTTTTTTTTTTTTTTTTTTTTTTTTTTTGT